>NC_133325.1:281565777-281912777 GCF_042186555.1 Aquarana catesbeiana
TTCCATGCATTCAGTTCTGCTGCTGGATTTGACCTCCCTCTAGCCCTTTCCACCTCTACTTAGTGTGGCAGGGACACTAGAATGTCATTTGCTGTTACTGCCTAGATAAAATGCCTCAGGTTTGTCACATTGCATACAACCCTTTGCATATACATTGTATGAAAAAATAAAACTAACGGTAAACTTTCATATTTCTGTGGTCACTTTGCAACACCTAAAATGCAGCTAGCAAATAATCTTATTATTGTTCAGTGGTACATATTATTATTATTTTTATCATTATACAGGATTTATATAGCGCCAACAATTTGTGCAGCGCTTTACAACATGGGGGCAGACAGTACAGTTACAATACAAATCAATACAGAAGGGATCAGTGGGCCCTGCTTGATAGAGCTTACAGTCGAGTTTTTCAGCACATTTTTTTTATGCTGAAAATGCCCCTCTTGGCTTATACTCGAGTCTGTGTCCATCTGCAGCCTTGTGCGCCTGATCTCCTGGCACTGTGACGTCAGTCTAGTCGCTGCCTCTGCCTCCTCCTCGTCCTCGTCTGCGATAGGCAGGACACTGACTCACTGCTTTGAAGAACTGAATTAGTGTTCCGTCAAGGACGAGGGACAAGGTGGAGGCGGGGTTTGTTACACTGGCCGCTGACTAGACTGACTGCATGCATGTCACAGCACCGGGAGATTGTAAGGCTACAGATGGACACAGCGCCTGAGATCAGGTAGGGAGAATGGGCACAGTGACAGTGAAGCATAGGCACAGTGACAGTGAGGCATGGGCACAGTGACAATGAGGCATGGGCACAGTGAGGCATGGGCACAGTGAGGCATGTGAGGCATGGGCACAGTGAGGCATGGGCACAGTGAGGCATGGACACAGGTAGGCATGCACATGGACACAGTGAGGCAAAGTAAGTCACAGTGAGGCATGCAGATGGACACCCTAGGGCTTTTACTCGAGTCAATACGTTTTCCCAGTTTTTTTGTGGTAAAATTAGGTGCCTCGGCTTATATTCGGGTCGGCTTATACTTGAGTATATACAGTACTTCAATACCAGTGCTTGTAGAAACAAATTACAGTTCAGATCTGAGAGGAGGTTACAATAATTTTGCTTGCTGCAATACGTCTATACAGTATGTATAATACAGCTACAGTTCCAGTACAGTTTTGTTTTGGGTGATATTTTTAGGAGCTCAAAACAACTTTTGTAGTGACAAGCTCAATTACTCAGCATGCTTAGATGCAGGCGAAGGCACCTTTAATGCCTTTCCCTCATCTTTCTGGGTTCCTGGATTTGATAAATCATGATAGGTTTCTCTGATTTCATCCCACAGCAGAGATTCTATGGCTAATGAGGCAGAGGTGGTTAGGCAAGTGATCGGTAGCCAGGGGAGTGGACCTTCACTGCTAGAATCAGCATGCAGGTAGACGGGCAGGATCCTAATAGCACGCAGCTTCTCCAGATGACCCAGCTGCTGTGCATAGCTCCTTTCCAACTGCTAGCAGATAGAGGTAATATGAACTGTAAGCGCAAGTACAACAATGCATACAATACTTAGGATGTGTGGGCTAGCTAGGCATATAGTTCATAGCTATGGTACTGGCAGTCCGGGGGTTAAAGCGCTAACTGACAGTTCATAGTATATAAAAACTAGTATAATGGCAGATCTGAAGGGCGGCTGCTGTCCTCAGAGAGCTGGCTCTGTAGTAGGCAAGAAAAGGGGGGTAGAGAAGGGAAGCGCCACCTGAGTGTAGTATTAGTATGTACTTTAATGACACATAGTACACATATTGGTTGTCTGTGATGGATTCTCGTGTCACGATCCGATGGTGCTGCAGTGGTGTGGAGCTGTGGATGGATAGTATTCGGCCGGGGGCTCTTCCTGTGGCCGTCAAGGAGAAAGCTGGGGCCGGCGTAGAGCGCACAGAGCACATGCGTAATGTCATGGGTCATCCGACAGCTTCCAGGCACACTTCCGGGGGAGGGCTTACACCGAGGGGAAGGTCTAGCAGAGGATAGGCTACGCGCTCGGAGCAGCTGCTCCTTCAATAGGCCTCAGGCCAATGGTTGTTAAGGAAGCAGAGGGTGTCGACACCCACTGTGTCTGTCCTTGGTAACCAGTGATATCACCTAATCTTATTCATTTACTTGCTGGGAATCCCCAGCCATGTAAACAAAGGGCCAAAGGTAGCACTGAGACCACTGACCAAATATGGCCACATTGTGATTGACAAGGATCTGCATCACTGGATGACATGATTGACAATGGATTTACACTATGCGAGTTTTGAGTGTTGTATTTTTTTAAAAAGCACATGTCAAAAAATGTTTGTTTTTAATTACAGTTTTCAGGTTTATTTGTGTGTGTGAATGAGTAGAATTATTGTGTACCCCTTACTGATTTACATAGTAGAGTTAAGCATCTTGGAGCCCCCTCATTTTTAAAGGTTCCAGATTCTGATAAGCCCCCACCCAAAGACTTCACAACCACTTGGCCAGGGTTGTAGGGAAGAGGCGAGGCCCTTGTCATCATTATATATACATATATATATATTACTTTGTATACTCCTTTAATTAAAAAAATATTTAAAACATTTAACCTCTGTGAAAATCTTCAACTGTTGATTGCTTGGTATAAATTGAACTTAAGAAAAAAAAGAAACATTAGACATTAATCAGCTGCATTGAAACAGATCTCTTTATTTTAAGGAGTTTATGATTTTGTTGGGAATTTAGCTGTAATCCTGAAGCAACAAGGTTAGCACATATGGCATATGATATGTTGAGCAATAAACAGGAGATTGCACAAAGACTACAATCTTCTGTGCAAATTGTAAATCTGAACACTTTGTGGAATAAAGAGGTCATTTTGCAGCCATTCAATCCCCTTTAGAGCTGAGTTTGTTTGGAATTGTACATTAGCTTAAATTAAGCTTTGTTGAAAAGAAGAAGATATATAAAGCTGCTCAGGTATAATAATTGAATCATGGCACAGGGACTTGGTGACATGTAAACACCAAGCAGATGCTAAACAGATGTTTTCTGTCTATTCTGGCCTCTTGAATTTAAAAGTAGATGATTAACTCTGGTTATGTGATATGCTCAATAGATCCTCCCTTGTGTTGGAATACCTTCAAAACATGCCTAGAATACACGTTTTTTTTTTTTGTTTTTGTTTTTTTAGTCTTATATACTTGCAACCTGGTGTTGAGGTCTATATACACTTAATTCACTAAGACAAGAGAATCTGAACTGAAGTTAAATTCAATTCAGTTTGGCGAATGGGCAAATTGACAGTTTTCTGCTAAGCAGCCACCAGATTCCTGTCTACCAACCATAGGTGTGCGCAGCCTAATGCATTAGGGTGTGCACCCTTAAGCTCAAACACACATGCATGTGTATGTATCTACATATATATGACCCCAGAACATTGATCTCCCTGCTGGCACAGTGAAAGAGAAAAGGATAAACACTTCTCTTATGGCAGAGCCGGTAAGAGGGAGATCTTTCCCATGTTCCTGTTGCTACACAGAACGATAACACTAATGCGCATGGGGGGATTAGGCTGTGCCTGGGCACACCCAGCACACCCTGTGCGCACGCCTATGCTACCAACGATGTATCCTTGCCTGACCATGCAGCTGTCAGCTGGAGATTTCCAATGGACACCTGAATGTAAAAATAGATAAGAGGATAGTGGCTAACATCACTGACAAAATATGGATCTGGCCATATAAGGTCAGTGACATCAGCCATCAGTCCTTTCCCCTTTGCTTACAAATCAGCTGTCAGCTGGGACCCTGTAATTCAATAGTGAGTAGTGACAGATGCAGATGTATACAAAGATTGGCATATCTTTTCTTTCAGTCGGTGTCGTTCATCATTATTGACAGGAATTTATATTGCTGGATGACCTGATAGATTATAAAGTTTCATTGTAGAATTGTTATTGTTATTAACCACTTCAATACCAGACACTTTCACCCCTTCCTGCCCAGGCAAATTTTCAGCTTTCAGCTTGCTATCACCCTTTGAATGCCAATTACTCAGTTATGCAACGCTGTACCCAAATAACATTTTTTTGCATTTTTTGAGACAGAGTGAGCCTCGTTTTGGTGGTACTTAATCTTAAAAATTGTTTGCTATATAAATGAAAAAATACAAAAAATGTTGAAAAAAAAAATATTTTTCTTTGTTTCTGTTACAAACATTATAAAAGTTTTCAAAAAAATAATCTTTCTTCATAAATTTAGGCCAAAGTGTATTTTGCTACATTTCTTTGGTAAAAATAACCCATAAGTCTACAAACTCTGATAGTATATGATATATATTTGAAACTGTATCAGTCATGATGTACTGATGGTCTATCTCATTTCTTGAGGACATAAAATGCTGGGACGGTACAAATAACCCCCACATGACCCCTTGATAGAAACCAGATATTTCAACATTTTTAGTAAGAGGCATGGAGGATTTTTTTAAGTTGTACTTTCTTGTCACAAAAAAGTGTTTTCCCAATTTTATTTTATATACTGTCACAAAAGCACTACAGCGTCCTCATATGTCTGGCATGGCAGTGATCAGGGACTCTGACTAGTGACAGTATGTAAAAAAAAAAATGTTTTTTCTTTTTTTTTTTCCCTTTTTTTTCCTTTTTTTTCCCCTTTACAATTTATTTTTACATACTTTTTAATTTTACATACTGTGACCAGAGCTGTACAGTGCCACCATTGTATCACTGTACTGCTCTGGGGAGAGGATCGGGATTTTTTTTTCACTATGATTGCTTACTACAGTGATGACCTGATCACTGTTATAAGCAATCATTTTTGCAAATGGCATCCTTTTATGTGCCATTGTGATGGCTGTGATTGGCCACAGCTATCATATGGCACATGTTCGCTGTGACTGGCCACTGTACCATGTAATTGCTGTGACCAATCAAAGAGATCATAATAGTACACATGAATGGCTATAAATGACACGCCATTGTGTACTATTAACTTAACTGTGATCGCTATGAATGGTCACAGTGATCACATTGTACAGGGGCCATGGAGTACCATGATCGGTCTTCCACTGTGTCTGGTTGACACAGCAGGTGAAAGATTGTGCTGCTGTGCACTTCCTAGGGCGTCATATGATGTCCTGTGGTTAAAGAACTTGTCAAAGTATGTGGTGTGTTTATTTACTGTTAACATTTTTTGTTTTAATAAGTAGGAGTGAATCAATAAGGGGACCAATTACATGTGGGGGTGGTATCTGGGGACTTCATTATTTTAAAGGGGGTTTCAGATTTCAATGAGCTTCTTGCCTGCAGACCGCCACAATCCCTGGGGCAAGGTTGTGGGGAACAGGTCTTTTTCCTCATCATCATGGGAACAAAGAGCTTTTTTTTAAAAAAATAACAGGTCTTCTGCCTCGCCAGACAGGACTGTGCTATGTAGCAGAGCTGCATAAATCTCAGAACTGAATTGACAGAAATACAAATATTTTGGTAGGTAATCAGCTTGTAAACAATGCTGACTACACTTTCTGTTTAGGCCATGGCATACTTTAGAGAACAGGGAATGGAGTTAGACCACGCTAAGGTGATATTAATGAATTAATCCTCTCCTGCTGCTCTCTGATTGAGAAATCTCAACGTGAATTAAAGTGTGAAAGAAAGAGAGCACTGTGCCCAGGTGTGTGCTAAACGAATCCATCCAAAAATGAAGAAAATGTGAACCCAACACAATCATGTGATACCTGTCCAATAATTTCTAATGTGATAGTGATAATTCTATCTGAATAATATATTAAAAATTCTAAATAAAAATGTATTGTGATGTGTGACCACACCAACACATGATAAAGGACTGGGTAACTAAACCCACATAGGCATCCACTTAAATCAGTATATATCTATATGCAACCAAAAAACAAAAACAAAATACAAAAGTCCATAAAGTGTCCCAAAATATAGTGCCAAAAAATATATTAGTAAACATATGTACATATAAAAAAAAATCCCACAGGTGTAAGTTACTAATTCTTCATGTACTGTATCCTCCACCTCTTATGATCTAATTCACTCACCAATATAAGTGGCTGGTGATAAGAAACCAGCAAACACACATTCACCCTTAGCAGGGTGCAATATTCCAAAGTGTAATGGTCTGCAATATCAAAAGACAGCCACATTAGTAGACATCCACATTAGTAGTAACAATGCCTCCAACAGCTACACCCTATGTACATTTTGTTGATAGACATCCTCATGGGGCAGTGGCTTAGTCTAAAGCACTTGGTATTCCCAGGCGGTCTCCAATCCAGGTACTAAACAGGCCTGAGTCTGCTTAGCTTCTAAGGTCAGATGAGTTCAGAGTGATGTGGCCCCGTGAGGAAATCTATTGACATTTGCAGTGTGAGCTGTTAGAGGCATCGTTAACCACGTTACATCAGATGTCTACTCGTGGGATCCGAGATAGACTTATATAACCTTATGCCTGTTTTACCAGTGTCGGGTAACACTTTTAAATATGAGTGCTATGTGGTTTAAATAAATAAGGAACCTCTTTTAAAAGGATTTTATGCTATGCTGTGCTTCTCTTTTATTTCCGATTATACCTCTCTGGAAGGACTGATTATATAAATGTGGAGGAGAGTCTGGAGTTTCTGTCTTTTGATGTTGCAGTCCATTACAGTTTGGAAAAGAAAAGAAATTGCCTGCTGGATGTCTGGATTAATTAAAACTGAGGAGATCTGAGATCATCATCAATCACGGATCTGCAGAATATTGCACCCTGCTAAGGGTGTTTTCTGGTTTCTTATTACCAGCCACTTACATCGGTGAGTGATTTAGATCATAAGTGGTGGAGGATATTGTCAGAGATTCCATATACAGGCATCCAGTATGGGGTGATCAGATCAGTAGGCTGCACCATAAAGGAATCAGGAATTTATGGGTAAGTGTAGGGGAAATAAATGTATTTATTAAGGAAAAAGACATGCTTAAACAACCAACACCAATAAACATAGCCAAACAAGTGAAAAAGCACAAGAACACGGCAACCCTATACACACCTAACTAACTAAGTATATACAAATGCAAGGAATAAAACTGGGATAACAGATAAAGGGGAACAGGAAACAGGTACCAGGGGACAGGTCTCAGAGTACAGATATGAGATACAGGCTTGCAGGGGAATACTGAAGCGCTGAGCCTTGGTTAAGGGCGGGCTTATATAGTCCATCAGTCCCACATCAGGTGTAACTTAATTGTCAGTTAGTAATTTGGCTGGGAGACACCTGCTGGTGGCCACCAGAACTACACCATTTGGTGCTGAACGCAACAGTGCCACCAGCAGGTGAACCAAGCAATGACACCATTTCTGACAGATACAGTACATGAAGAATTTGCCACTTACACTTGTGGGAGTGAACAAAGTTTCACTGAACTCTTTTTTTTAATTAATTTTTTTAATACATATATTTACCAATAATATATTTTTTGTCACAATATTTTGGGACACTTTATGGACTTTTATATTTAGTTTTTGTTTTTTGATTGGATATAGATATACACAGATTTAAGTAGATGCCTATGTGGGTTAAGTTAGCCACTCCTTTCTCACGTGTTGGTGTGGTCACACATCACAATACATTTTTATTTAGAATTTTTAATATATTATTCAAATAGAACTATCACTATCACATTAGAAATTATTGGAGAGGGATCATATGATTGTGTTGGGTTCACATTTTCTTCATTTTTGGATGTATTAGTTTAGCACACACCTGGGCACAGCACTGTCTTTCTTTCATACTTTAGAGAGCATTGCTGGATTTTTCAGAGCCAAGATACTTAACATCACCAGTAGCTTCCAGAATCACATGGCTGAGTGTGCCCAATCTCACATACAGCTCTTTGAGTGGAGCTGCTGAAGCTTCAACCCCTCCAGTAGACACATTCCATCTGCATGATAAATTGGTATTTGCCCTTCAGTTTCCAGTCTCTCTCTCTGGGAGGTCACTTGTATTCTCCCACAAGAGTCTGGTCCTTTTTTGCCTCCTGTTATCACATGGCAGAACAAGGATGGGAAAATACATCAACCTTTCTTAGTGTAACTATAGTTATTAGGTTTCTTTTCTATACCTTACCCTGTTCTACCAACACACATAGTCCTTAAATCCAGCTTTCACAGGCTCTCAGTGCTTAGGTTCTTTGCTGGAGTAACTGGACTTAATCATCTGGATCCAATAAGCTTTTAACTGGAACCTTTGTAATGCCATAAACATGACAGAACTCGTTTTATTTCATACATTATAATGGGATGAAAAAAATGAGTGACCAGAATGAACAAATGGCTAGCACTGGCCTGAACTGGTTGATAACATGTATAGGTTATATTTTGACTCTGCTTCAATGTATTTACAATTTAAAGTCCCATGCTGACCTTCTTGCAGACCCCCTTAGTGTGCAGGCAATCAGAATGAAAATTGACATACATGTTTACAAATTAAAAGAGTTTGCCCAAAACTCAATATATGCATTTCTTTCATCTTGTGATACTCTTCCATACTAATTGTAGAAAATGACATCTTTCATAGAACGCACCTGATCTGAACATTTTATTCTTTAGCCTATCCTTTTTAAAATATGGTCAATATATGAAAAGGTCATTGCTTCTTTTATTTACTAGTGAAATCAGCAACATTGCATGTCTGAAAATTACAGCACCAAGAAAATCACTATGAAATTGGAGCTGAAAGCCCTTTATGAGTCTTTGATCATGTCACAAGTGCTATTAAGAGCAGCATGTAAGGGCTGCTGTTTGTATTACTAATGCTGAAACAGCTATCATTCATTCATATGAAAATGGAAATGATGTTTCTCCTAAAAGTCAGTATTTTAAAATGAAACATGAATCTCCTGTTAACTTTACCTGGGAAATGTTTGTTAAAATTAATGTCATCATAAATGTGTATGAGCTCATCATATGGTCTCTCTTATGGCGAGTGAAACTTTAATTTTTGGCTTGGGTTCCAAACTTTAAAGATTGAACTCTTTGAGGTGTGCTCATAAAAGACATGCAGAGGGCAAATCACCAGTGTTTCCTGTGGTATCCCTGCAACCAATCTTTTGCCCCATTCTTGCTTTTTTCACACTGTTTCTCTGTGTGAAGGTGGTCATCTTGGTAGATGAAGAGCTTTGCTTACGTATCTCAAAACTGCTCATCATCTGGTGACTGATGGCCTAAAGGTATGATCAAGCAGGTACAGGAGAGGTTCAGAAATTGCAGATGTACAGATTGGATGATGTAGAAGAAACAAGGATGTACTTGTCTGCAAGTCCTTAGGTATAGCTTCCTATCCAGCAAGGAGAACAGTGAGTTGCACAGCACTGACATCAAGAAATATCATTCCAGATCTCATGATACTAGCACTCAGAGGCAGCATTAGATTATCTCACACTGCATATACACAGCTACGAGGCTCAAGGCACAGAGAGTGCACTGCTTTTTCAGGTTTAGTAAAGAACAAATTGTAAAGTATTCAGAGTTTTCCTTGATCAAGACACAAGAAACACACTGATATTTTTCAGGCAGTGCCCAGCCAAGTGAGAGTGGGTCTGGGTCATATTTTTCCTTATTTTCATTAATCTTATTTTCATCCAGCCAGGGAAAGGTTAATTCAGAATATACAGAAATAAAAAATAACATTCACATAATTTGTTTACTTGTTGCCTCTGTTATCCTTGTTGCAAAGCGTACATGCAGTAATGCATTTTATATTCCCTTGCCACATCCCATGGTAGGTTAATTGGCTTCTGTCCGAAATTGGCCCTAGTATATGAATGTGAGTTGGGGACCTTGGATTGTGGGCTCCCAGAGGGTAGGGACCGATGTGAGTGTGCAATGTATATGTGGAGTGCTGCGTAAATTGACCGCGCTATATGGGTACCTTAAATAAATAGGGATAATTGTTGACATGCACCCACACTCACTCAGGTTGAACTGGATGGACTGGTGTCTTTATTCAACCTTAATAACTATGTAACTATCCCCTTCTGGGCCAACACTTTGTGTATATATACCTGCTTCTCTTTCCCATTCAGCATGCTTGAAAAAGGGGGCGCAACCTCTAAAACGTATTGCATCCCCACTCATCTCTGATCTCCCTGGCTGATTCTGACAGTAGGAACCTCCCCACCCATTCCCGACATGACGGGCTGTTTTTTACAACTGTCACCATCCCGATCATGGCCGCACACGCCGCCAGCTTTCCCCCCACAAAGCTACATCCATCTGTCAGCCACTGGGTGGTTGCCTGTCAGCTTATATCGGTTTTCCATTACTGATCATGTAAATGTGCTATGTTAAATAAAATGTTGTCGCTTATGGTTTACTAACTCCACTGCCTTGTTCTTGCCTTTCCTATATGTTTTAAGTCCCTTCCCTGATCTGACAGAGAAGCTCAAGTTGATGGCAGGACCTTTCCATTCCTTATTAATTCACACCATGTCCTACTTCTCATGGTTATTCTCTCATTTAATTTTGATTATGGACACAGTTTGTCATTGGAGTGATGAGAGTAATAGGTTAATTCAGAATATGCATACAAATGTTAACAATACATGGTCAACAAAGGCCAAATGTTTAATTTGTGTGTTCCTCAGTGAACACCAGTCGATTCATCTGCATCCCAAATTTGCACAGACTAGTGTAACATTTTCACTTGGAAGTCAAGACAGATGTGTGTAGTTCAATCTTCAAAAGAATCTATAAAAGGTAATATCTCATTACGCCTAGCACACAATCAAAACACCTCTAAAAGCTTAGTGATACCAAGAAAAGACATTAGACATTAAACACTCTAGTTTTATGGTAAAATAAGGGGGTGTTATTAATATTTTGGTTTAATTACTCTATTTCTAGTTCTGTGTAAGCATTAGAGTTTGGGGTGTATATATAGCAAAACCACAGCTGTAATTCATAATTCATAACATGACACAATTATAAGATTTTAAAGACTGATATTTCCAAAGTGCAACCTGTGCTAAGTAATACGCAGCAGCCAGCCCCTCCATTCAGATGGATAGTGAGTGGCAACTTATTTTGATTTATAAGGTAATACAATGGAGATCTGCAGTCAAATAGTGGTTCATACCTGAGGGATCCCATATGTGCAGGGTATGTCTCATGTATACGAATGATTGGGTGGCTGCACACTCAATACTTGCAGAAAATGGCTTTATTGTAGAACAAAGTCCATAAAAAAACAACCAAAACTGATCAGGCAGGGGAGGGAAAAGGTAGGTAGATAAGTTTTACACGAAAGTTTGTGGTTTCTCTATACCACATTGAGTTGCAGTCCACACATTGTATATATATATATATCGTATAATTAAATACAAAACACATTTGTATAATCAATCAATTGCAAGACATCAAACCGAGCTCCACCCATGTGTAACAGGACATATTCCAAATTACCAAATAAATGTATGATCAAATAGCCCTCACACAAAGGTTGAACTCGTGGTATAATAGTTAACTCAAAACATGTATATAAAAACAAATCAAAAAATGAATATCAATAAAAAATAAAAAGATAAAGATGAATATGAAAAAAAAAAATGAATAAAAACATTTATGCATACTTATTGGGGGGTCCATGCACAGAAATATACTAGGGATGGACTGAACACCCCCCCCAGTTCGGTTCGCACCAGAACATACCGAACAGGCAAAAAATTTGGCAGAACACACAAACACCGTTAAAGTCTATGGGACACGAACATAAATAATCAAAAGTGCTCATTTTAAAGGCTTATATGCAAGTTATTGTCATAAAAAGTGTTTAGGGACCTGGGTCCTGCCCCAGGGGACATGTATCAAAGGAAAAAAATTGTTTTAAAAACTGTCGTTTTTTTTCGAGAGCAGTGATTTTAATAATGCTTAAAGTGAAACAATAAAAGTGAAATATTCCTTTAAATTTCGTACCTGGGGGGTGTCTATAGTATGCCTGTAAAGTGGCACATTTTTCTTGTGTTTAGAACAGTCACTGCACAAAATGACATTTCTAAAGGAAAAAAAGTCACTTAAAACTACTCACGGCTATAATGAATTGTCGGTCCCGGCAATACAGATAAAAGTCATTGAAAAAAATGGCATGGGATCCCCCCAGTCCATTACCAGGCCCTTCAGGTCTAGTATGGATATTAAGGGGAACCCCGTGCCAAAATAAAAAAAAATGGCGTGGGGGTCCCCCTCAAAATCCATACCAGACCTGAAAGGGGGGGCGATAGAGTGCCCCCCTCCTGAACCGTACCAGGCCACATGCCCTTAACATGGGGAGGGTGCTTTGGGGTAGCCCCCAAAGCACCTTGTTCCCATGTTGATGGGGACAAGGGCTTCATCCCCCACTTGTCCGATGGCTGTGAGGGTCTGCGGATGGGGGGCTTATCAGAAGCTGGAAGCCTCCTTTAACAAGGGGACCCCCAGATCCCGGCCTCCCCCCTGTGTGAAATGGTAACAGATACAAATGTAATCCTACCATTTTACAAAAAAGTTCAAAATGTTAAAAAAGACAAGGCACACTTTGGGACAAGTCCTTAATTAAAAAATTAAAAAATAAAAATGTCCCACAAAGTCCATTCATCTTCTTCTCTCGCTCCACCGACAGACCGAAAAAGAAAAAAAAAAAACAAGGCTTTCCTGGGGCGTCAGAGGGGGGCCAGGCCACCCGATTATGTAAATGGATTTTGAGGGGGACTCCCACACCATTTTTTTTAACGAAATTTAAAGGAATATTTCATTTTTTATTGTTTCACTTTAAGTATTATTAAAATCACTGCTCCCGAAAAAACGTCTGTTTTTAAAACTTTTTTTTGCATTGATACATGTCTCCTGAGGCAGGACCTGGGTCCCCAAACACTTTTTATGAAATAACTTGCATATAAGCCTTTAAAATGAACACTTTTCATTTTTCATGCTAATGTCCCATAGACTTTAACAGTGTTTCGGCGGCTTTCGAATTTGCCCCAAACACTGCATATTGTTGGAACTTATGCCCGGCTGAACCGTTCGCCCATCCCTAAAATATACACATGTTCATGGATGCAGCGACTGAGAACTAAGTATCCTCAAATAATCCCTAAACAATCTTGCATATTAGACTGGTTACTGACAAATAAATGAAGCCATCAAAAACAGGTAGGAGAAAGATAAGAAGGCCAAAGTATTAAGCCAAAATATTACCACCCATGATCCAATCTGATTTTTGGAGTGACTGAGAACAAAGTATCCTCAAATGATCCCTAAACTATCTTGCATATTAGACTGGTTACTGATAAAACATTTCAGTGAGGCTCATAATGGGCATACGTCTTTAATATGGATCCAGGCTATAGAGAAGATTTTGACACCCAGGAGGGGAGGGGGGTGACCTGTGCGAACGTGAAGTCTTTTGGATATTCACTTTGCAGACCAGAATTCCGAACGGCTTGAATTTTGAGTGGGACTTGACACACTTTTATAGTTGAAGGATCCCGGGTGGTAAGATTTTGGCTTAATACTTTGGTCTTCTTGACTTTTTCCCCCATGTTTTTGATGGCTTCATTTATTTGTCAGTCTAATATGCAAGATAGTTTAAGGATCATTTGAGGATACTGTGTTCTCAGTTACTCTCTAAATCAGATTGTATCCTGGGTAGTAATATTTTGGCTCAATACTTTGGTTTTCTGGTCTTTCGTCGTTTTTGACGGCTTGATTTATTTGTCAGTAACCAGTTTGATATGTAAGATAGTTTTGGAATTATTTTGATTGTTCTCAGTCGCTCCATCCATGAACATGTGTATATTTCTGTGCATGGACCCCCCATAAGTATGCATAAATGTTTGTATTCAGTTTTATTTATTTTTTTCATATTCATCTTTATCTTTTTTTTTATTGCTATACATTTTTTGATTTGTTATTATATATGTTTTGAGTTAACTATTATACCACCACTTCAACCTTTGTGTGAGGACTATTTGATCATACATTTATATGGTAATTTGGAATATGTTCTGTCACACACACGGGTGGAGCTCGGTTTGATGTCTTGCATTTGATTGATTATAAAGACATGTTTTATATTTAATTATACCATATATATAAAACGTGTGGACTGCAACTCTATGTGGTATTGAGAAAGCACAAACTTTAGTGTAAAACTCATCTACCTACCTTTCCCCGCCCCTGCCTGATCAATTGTGGTTGTTTTTATGGACTTTGTTCTATAATAAAGCTGTTTTTTTGCAAGTATTAAATCCAATCATTCGTATACCTGAGAGTCTGCAGCAGTGGCAGGGCGTGCACCTCAATTGCTGTGCAGTCTGAGCTTTATGGCCGGCAAACATCAACTGTGAGCAGTGGTTTCTTATTGTACGTGCAAGGTATGGTTCATGTTTTCTATCCCTCCTTGGGAAATGCTGAGATACCATTTATCTCTTTTATTTTTAATACTGTTTGCTTGTGTATGTCTCAAATTTTTACCTACAGTTTTTGACTGCATCATGTGGCTGCACCCTCAAGTTGTTTGTATTAAATTTGGTTGACAAACAAAGAGATGTAATGTTTTAAAGAGATCACATGCAGATTAGTGTAAGTATGTGGAGTAGAAGTTATCATAGGCAGGGGTAGGTCTCATTACTAGGCAGACTTATTTGTATTTGTAGGCTGTGGGAAAGGTAAAAGTGTAAGGATTCTAACTCACAGAATAATTTGGTGCATCTCAGAAGTGTGTGGCTGTAATCTACCTGCCACCAAAAGAAACTAGATTATATGCAAGATTTGCATCTGCCTGTACATGGCTAGCCAGCAAGATTTGAGAGTCTCTCTCTAGTGATGACTGTCAGTAAGAGACTTTGAATGAGATTATGTATAAACTTTAGAAGTGATATTACTTAGTTTAGCTAACCTATTACCATTAGTGAGAACATTGGTGCGCCTGATAGATCCTTAATTCAGCGTGTGAACTGGCGCGCACACACAGGAGTACCTACACGCGAGAATGTTTCCATCGCGATGGGATCGCGCTGGTTCTCAGCCAGGTACATCACGCGCTCGCTGCAATAGGAAAAACACATCATTGTATTAAAGCAGTGTGAGAAAAACTAGCATGGGTTCCCCCTCTGGGTGCATGCCAGGCCCTTTGGTCTGGTATGGATTGTAAGGAGACCCTCTACGCCGACAAATGGTGTGGGGGTCCCTCAAAATCCATACCAGATCCTTATCCGAGCACGCAGCCCAGCTGGTCAGGAAAGGGAGTGGGGACGAGCAAGCGCCCCCCCTCCTGAACCGTATCAGGCCGCATGCTCTCAACATGGGGGATGGGTACTTTGGGGAATGGGGCGCGCTGCGGGCCCCCCCCACCCCCAAAGCACCTTGTCCCCATGTTGATGAGGACAAGGGCCTCTTCTCGACAACCCTGGCTGTTGGTTGTCAGGGTCTGTGGGCAGGGGGCTTATCAGAATCCGGGAGTCCCCTTTAATAAGGGGGCCCCCCCACCCTATGTGAACGAATATGGGGTACATGGTACCCATACCCATTCACCTGGGGGAGAAAAGTGTCAAGAAAAAAAACACACTACACAGGTTTTTAAAGTAATTTATTAGGCAGCTCTGGGGATCTTCTTCCGACTTCGGGGGTCTTCTTCTGCGCTTCTCCTGGTGTCCGGTTCTTCTCCGCACTGTCCGGCCTCTTCTCCCGGTGTCCGGTATCTTCTGCCGGCATCCCCCGCTATCTTCTTCCAGCTCTTTTGCTGGCGGGGGCCCGGTCTTATGCTGCTGCCGCTGTCCGGTTCTTCTCCGGTATCTTCTGCCAGCCTCCCCCGCTATCTTCTTCCAGCTCTTTTGCTAGCGGGGGCCTGGTCTTCTTCTTCTCCCCTCTTCTCTTCTTCCGATGTTGACACAAACCTCTCTCCCGCTGTAATGCCGTCTGCATGGTGTGCGGCGACTTATATAGGCATGGGGCGTGGTCACATGTGATGTCACCGGGTGACCCCGCCTCTTATGACGGCATAGTCCCGGGGAATTATGGGACTATGCTGTCATAAGAGGATTCTGATAAGCCCCCCGCCCGCAGACCCCGAAACCAACGGCCAGGGTTGTCGGGAAGAGGCCCTTGTCCTCATCAACATGGGGACAAGGTGCTTTGGCGTGGGGGGGCCCCACAGCGTTCCCCCTCTTCCCCAAAGTACCCATCCCCCATGTTGAGGGCATGCGGCCTGGTAAGGTTCAGGAGGAGGGGGGCGCTCGCTCGTCCCCACCCCCTTTCCTGACCAGCCGGGATGCGTGTTCGGATAAGGGTCTGGTATGGATTTTGGGAGGACCCTCACGCCATTTTTTTGGCATAGGGGGTTCCCCTTAAAATCCATAACAGACCGAAGGGCCTGGTATGCTCTTGGAGGGGAACCCATGCTTTTTTTTTTTTTTTTTATTTAAAATTTGGCGTGGAGTTCTCCCTCAAGATTCCTATCACAGTGCTGGTATTGGCGGGGATCCAAGTCAGATCCCCGTGCTTGTCGATCATTGGGAAAGAAAAAAACATTTTTTTCTTTCCCGATGAGCGAGCCAGCTCGGTGCTGCTATCTGCAGCTGACACAGTGCACTGCGATTACCTGCAGTTATGTGCGTATAGCTGCGCGAAATCGCTCCTGGACGCAGTCAATTCTATTTTTTCTATCCGCACCAAACCACATGTAATCAAAACACAGTGTGTGAATGGGGCCAAAGGAAAGCATTGTGTGCGTTTAGCTGCGGTAGAAAACGCAGCTAAATGCACAATTCTATCCGTCCGTGTGAAAGGATAAAGTCCCTTTCACACTGGTGTGTTTTTCAGGCGCTAAAAATAGCGCCTGAAAAATGCCCTAAAGAAGTGCCTCCATTCACTCCAGTGTGAATCGGGCTTTCACACTGGAGTGGTGCACTAGCAGGACAGTAAGGCCCCTTTCACCCTGGGGCAGTGGGGGTGTCTGCGGTAAAGCGGCCATTTTTAGCGCCGCTTTACTGTCATTTTAGCTGCATTATTTGGCTGCTAGCGGGGCAGTTTTAACCCCCTTGCTAGCGGCCGAAAAGGGGTTAAATACACCTGCAAAATGCTGCTGGAGCGCTGCCCCATTGATTTCAATGGGGAGGACCAGTGAGTTCACCGCTCCAAAGAAGCTGCTGGCAGTACTTTTTGTGACACCCTGCCAGCGCACAGCTCCAGTGCGAAAGCCCTCACTGGAGCAAATGGAGCCTCTTCTTTAGGGCATTTTTCAGATGCTATTTTTAGCGCTGTAGCTCCTAAAATCACCCCAGTGTGAAAGGGGCCTAAAAAAAAGGCCTGCTAGCAGCACCTTTGGAGCGCCCATTGAAATCAATAGGACAGCGCGTTTATACCGCCTGCAAAACGCCGCTGCAGTGGCGTTTTGCGGGCGGATTTATATTAACCCCTTTTCGACCGCTAGCGGGGGATAAAACCGCTAGTGGCCGAATACCCCCTAAAAATAGCGCAGTTTTATTGCTGCCATCAGCACCGCCCCAGTCTAAGGCCCCTTTCACACGGATGGAACTATCAGGTTCGCCTCGGACCTGCGGACCTGAACGGACACTCCATAGACCTCTATGTATTGTTGGATGTCAGTGGTGACATGTCCGCTGACATCCGACCCACTCCAATCCGAAAAAGTGTAACGGAGGAAACACCTATTTTTCTATCCGTCTGCGGATCGGATCGGGTGATGATGGACTCTACGGTCCGTCATCTCCGATCCCCATAGAGGAGAGCGGCACTCTGACAGGTCCGTCCCTGCACAGTGTGCAGACAGACCTGTCATCTGCCTGATCAGCGGGGATCCACGGAGCGATCCCCGCTGAATAGAGCGGGCTCCATACACGGACACGTCCATGAGAAAGAACCCTAAGGCCAACGCCCTTTGTTCAAAAATCCACGGGAAAGTTTGTACAAAGTCCCATCGTGTGTATGAGGCTTAAACACCAGAAATTCAACTTTTCATATTTTTAAAGGTCACCATACACTGGCCAATCAGTTAGATCTTCCATAAATTAGATTCAGTGCAAGAGCCTGTTTGGTTTTCTACAATTAGAAGTAATTCTTACAATGCATCTTCCTATTACCCCTTTAGCCTAATGCTCTCTTTCCACTATTTCAACCCCAAAGTTGCGTGATTTACAATGTGCTTTTACGGCTTGTTTTCCACTATTGCAACTTGTCATGCCACTAGGGATTGAAAAGTTGCATCATAAGTTCTACGCCATGATTTACAATGAGTACTGTTCATATGTCTGCGACTTCAAGTCATAGCAACTTCAAAGTAGTCCCTGCACCACTTTGGTCCCACTTTGATGCAACTTGAGGTCCATAGACCTCAAAAATACTCAGGCATTGCTTCAAGTTTCGGCAAAAAGTTGCTGGAAACTCACGGCAAAAAACACGCAACTTTGGGTTTGCAATAGTGGAATCCGAGTCTTAATGCCATATCATGCGACTAGTTCAAAACATCGGAGAAAATGTCGCACTGAAATTGGAACAAAGTAGTGCAAGAACTTTTTTTGGAGTTGCACCAATTACAACGGGGGAACATTGAAATACATGTGTTTTGACTTGTCCTGTGACTTCACATGTGTCAAGTCGCACAACAACTCGCAGTAGTGGAAAGAGAGCATAAGGCCACTTGGGACTGAAAAGTTGCATCACAAGTTCTACCCCCATGATTTACAATGGGTACTGTTCATATGTGTGCGACTTGCTTTTCGCCCATGCCGTATACACAGCGGGCACACATCTTTATTACAGAAATCCATATTTGGCATGGAAATTAACCACTTGCTTACTGGGCACTTAAACCCTCCTGCTGTGCAGACCAGTTTTCAGTGCTGATGTACTTTGAATGACAATTGCGCAGTCATACTAGCCAAATGTTTTTTTTTTTTTAAAGTTCCCACAAATAGAGCATTCTTTTGGTGGTATTTGATCACCTCTGTGTTTTTTTTTTTTCTTTTGTTCAAAAAAAAAAGAAAAGACAGATTTTTAAAAATAATTTTGTATATTTTTGGATATTTTGATATTAACCACCTCAATACTGGGCACTTTCGCCCCCCTCCTTCCCAGCCCAATTTTCAGCTTTCAGCACTCTCACACTTTCAATGACAATTGCGCGGTCATGCTACGCTGTACCCAAATTAAATTTTTATCATTTTGTTCACACAAATAGAGCTTTCTTTTGGTGGTATTTATTCACGACTCTGTTTTTTATTTTTTGCGATATAAGCGAAAAAAGAGCGGAAATTTGGAAAAAAAAAACAATATTTTCTTCTTTCTATTTTTAAACAAATCCAATAAAATCAAATTTTGTCATAAATTTATGCCAAAACATATTCTGCTACATGTTTTTGGTAAAAAAAATCCCGTTAAGTGTATAATAATTGGTTCGTGTGATCACGGACACGTGCGCAAATGATCATGTACAGATGTGCGCAGGTGACATATGTGTGCAGATAATCATTGGGACATGTTATTTTACTGGGACTTATGTGGGGGACATGTGTTTTTACTATGTGGGGACATGTGTTTTGGGGACATGTGTTTTGGGGACATTGTGTGTTTACTTAGTGTTTGTTTTGTGTTTTTACATTGTGTGGGGTCACTGATCACCAGCCGGCTGCAGCGATCCGCTCTCCTCTCCTCACTGACAACTTCCATGTGAGGAGAGCAGAGCAGATTGCCTAGCAACCGGCTCTGTGTTTACATCACATGACGGCTGTGATTTGACACGGCTGTCATGTGATCAGGAGGGACAATCGCAGAGCCCTCCTGCCGATCGGAGATGCGCCGTGTCCGGGTGACACGAGCGCATCGGGATCGCGCCGCTGCCCAGGCACGCGTGCGCACGATCCCACTCCTTCTGAGGGACGTTCCTGAACGTCCACTCAGAAGGAGAGAGCGCCCACCCGGCCGTATATGTGCAGTGGCCGGGTGGGAAGTGGTTAAGTTTTGCAAACAGATAATTTGCCTCCTTCATTGATGTACGCTGATGAGGCTGCACTGATGGGCACTGATTGGTTATACTGATAGGCAGCACTGCTTGGGACCACTGGTGGGCATTGATAGGTGGCACTGGCAGGTGGTACTGGTGGGCACAGTGACTCAGTGCGCACTGCAGGGAGCACACGGGGAGCCCGTCCTATGACGGCCTCCCAGAAATTCAGGTCCACGCTGTGGCCGTCGTTTGGCTATAGCACAGACACCAAGTGGTTAATAGAAAAACAGATGCAGATTTCTAGGACTGGCCAAAAATAATGTTTAGAGTCAACTGATGACATTCTATTAAAGGTCTAAATGGGCCATTAACATGCATCACAATTGAACTTAGGAATGTGTCTTTGCAAAGTTAAACTAATTAAAATCCTTTCTTATTTTTGCTTGAGGATAGACTGCAGAGGGATTAGAAGTTTTGTCAGATGTCTACACCCCTGATAGGGTGAAGACACCTCCCAAATTTTGCCAATTTCCATTCAAAATTATTCACTTCCCGTCACATAGCCAAACAGGAAGTGAGGGTAAAACCCTACCAATGTATGTCCTTGGGGGCACACAGGTCACTATAAATAGTTTCCCCATTCAGGAAATTGCAATCTAGCATTTTGACATGTACATCCCAAATTATTATGTATCTTGGGGTTTATTTACTATAAGGTAAATCCACTTTGCACTACAAGTGCACTTAGAAGCGCAGTTGCTGGAGATCCGAGGGGGACAAGCAAGGAAAAGAAAAAAAAAAACAGCATCTACATGATTGGATGATAAAATCACCAGTGCTTCCCCTCAGATTTTCATCAACTACACTTGTATTGCAGAAAGGATTTGCCTTTAAAAAAAAAACAAAATACCTAATAATTTGGGGTGTACACAACAAATTGCTAGAGTGCAATTTGCATAGTGGGGGCACTAGTTAGATTGACCTGTGTGTCCCCAAGGAAAAATATTGTTAAGGTTTTACTCTCACTTCCTGTTTGGCTATGTAACAGGAAGCGAAGCCACTTTTAAGAAAAGGGACACAAAGCCCAACCTTAAAAAAATAAAAAAACTTTATTTCCCTCAAATGTCCACAATTAGAATAGGATTATCTTCAGCTTGATTTTACAGAACAAAATTACAGATGGGACAAATCACCCCCCAGTTCAGGGGGGCAACTACAGAGCCTAACATGTACAATAGTTATACAACAAATACCATTGCAGTCTAAGGGAACTGACTTGGCAATTTTACTAGTCCCCACTTGGCTGGCTTATCTTCTAGTTATTGGGCTTAAAATGGGTATGGGGCCCAGGTCCCACACTAAGGGACATATATCAATGTTACCAAATGGACAACCCCAAAAACCAAACAAGGAGAAATGCCTTTAAATATGCCAAATTGCTTAAGGGCCAGTTCACTCCAATGCAGTCCAGTGCATATTTTATTCATCAAAAATGCATGGAAACTCGGTTATATGGTTTTCAATGGCATAGTTCACACCAGTGCTTGCAGTTCCAGTGTGTTCCAGTTCCTGAAAAAAAAGTAGAACATGTTGCATTTTTTCTGCACTGGACTGTACTGGAAAGCTGTAAAATGCATCAAAAATGCACTGGAACGCATTTGTCCTTATTTAAGGTTAAGAAAAAAGAGGGGGGAAAAAAAGCACTGGACTGAATCAAAAATGCACCAAAAACGCACTGGAACGCATCAAAAAGTGCATGCAGAAAAGCACCTGGAACGCGTCCGGACTGCGTTTCTATGGTGTGAACTAGCCCTAAGGGCCCTAAGGGCCAGATCACACTATAGAAACGCAGTCCGGATGCATTCCAGGTGCTTTTCTGCATGCACATTTTTGGTGCGTTTTTGATGCAGTCCAGTGCTTGTTTCCCCCCTCTTTTTTCTTAATCTTAAATAAGGACAAGTGTGTTGCAGTGCGTTTTTGGTGCATTTAGGTGCGTTCCAGTGCATTTTTTATGCATTTTACAGCGTTCCAGTACAGTTCAGTGCAAAAAATGCAGCATGTTCTACATTTTTTTCTGGAACTGGAAACACACTGGAACTGCAAGCACTGGTGTGAACTATGCCATTGAAAACCATATAACCTACTTTCCGTGCATTTTTGATGCAGGAAAAAACGTACTGGACTGCATGTGGTGTGAACTGGCCCTTAAGGAATAAAAGTTATTTAAAAATACTCGTGGCTATAATGAAATGTCGGTCCGGCAATACACATAAAAGTTAATTGATAAAAACAGCATTAAGAAAAAAAACAAAATTAAGAACAAAAAAATGTGCGGGGTTCCCCCGAAATTCCATACCAGGCCCTTCAGGTCTGGTATGGATAGTAAGGGGAACCCCTCGCCAAAATAAAACAAAAAATGGTGTGGGGGTCCCCCTCAAAATCAATACCAGGCCCTTCAGGTCTGGTATGGATTTTAAGGGGAACCCCATGCCAAAATTAAAAAAAAAATGGCATGGGGTCCCCCCAAAAATCCATACCAGACCCTTATCTGAGCACGCAACCTGGCAGGCCGCAGGAAAAGAGGGGGGAACGAGAGAGCAGACCCCCCTCCTGAACCTTACCAGGCCCCATGCCCTCAACATTGGGAGGGTGCTTTTGGGTCCCCCTCAAAGCACCTTGTCCCCATGTTGATGAGGACAAGGGCCTCATCCCCACAACCCTTGCCCGGTGGTTGTGGGGGTCTGCGGGCAGGGGGCTTATCGGAATCTGGAAGCCCCCTTTAACAAGGGGACCCCCAGATCCCAGCCCTCCCCCCTTTGTGAAATGGTAAGGGGGTACAAATGTACGCCGCAGAGGAAGAACCAGAACTAGAAGAAGAAGAAAATGAAGGAAGAAACCGAAGGAAGATAGAAGATAGAAGAAAGAAGATAGAAGATGGAAAGAAGAAGCATTTAAATAAAGGAATTGTCAAAAACAGTCTCTTGTCATTTTTAACATTTTTGACACTTTTTTTGTGAAATGGTAGGGGTACTTTTGTACTCCCTTACCATTTCACACAGGGGGGAGGGCCGGGATCTGGGGGTCCCCTTGTTAAAGGGGGCTTCCAGATTCTGATAAGCCCCCTGCCCGCAGACCCCCACAACCACTGGGCAAGAGTTTGTGGGGATGAGGCCCTTGTCCTCATCAATATGGGGACAAGGTGCTGTGCGGGGGACCCCAAAGCACCCTCCCAATGTTGAGGGCATGTGGCCTGGTATGGTTCAGGAGGGGGGCACTCTCTTGTCCAGCCTGCCAGGTATTGAATTTCGGGGGAACCCCACGCATTTTTTTTTTTTCTGAAGTTTGTTTTTTTCCTTAATGCTGTTTTTATCAATGAACTGTTATGTGTTTTGCCAGACCGACATTTCATTATAGCCGCGAAGTGTACCAGCGTAAAAAAAAAAAAAAAGTCTAGAGGTGCGCCCGTTTAACCTATGCAAATGCATTTACGTTGCTTGACATTTACGTTGATTTTGCCAGCGCACTGAACCAAAGCATTTGAACAAGCGCAAATGCTGTTTGAGCATGCGCAGTGTATAAATTCACCTCCTGCAGCTTTAAATGTATTTGCCGGCGCTGCTGGCTTGTCAGAAAAAGACACTTTCTCATTCTATTTTGGCCATATTTGTTACTTGGACAGTTAGTACTACACTTCCCCACATCACTCCACATCACCCCCATAATATTGGCACTTCCAGCTTGTTTAAATCTTAAGTTAAAGATGCCGTGTGCCATGTCTATAGTGGTGTACCAATCACCTCTTCCCGTGCGCTGGGAAGAGAATAGTAAATGGGGGATCACGCTGTGTTACCGGCGCAAATGCTTTGTAAATATGAAAATGTAATTTGCGCATCGGCGTGCACTGCAAGTCATGGCGCAAATGCTTCGTAAATCAGCCCCATTGTGTTTGATCTGTAAAGCCTGTTTGCCAGTCCACTTGAGAAGACTGTGTACTAACTAAGGCCTCGTTCACACCTATGCATTCTTTAGTGCATTTTCAGTTTTGCAGAAACACACTATAGTCCATTTAACATGGTTTCCAATAGATGTACTGTAGTTCATGTCTGTGCATTTTATGAAAAGGGCCAGGGACTTTTTGCTGGTTCTTGGTTCCACAGACTTCAATGGATGAAAAGCATGTATTGCAAATTGCACCTTCAATATGCCATCTGCAACCTGCATAAGTGTGAATAAGGCCTAAAAGGTGTCAGAGGGAGGGTTTTTTACAAGCCTGTAAGTTACGGTGATAGCAAAGATATTAGTCTGTGCGTATTGTTGTTTTTTGGTTGCTACCTTGTATCTAGATGATTTTTACTTGTGAAGGTTAAGGTCCACTTTAATATAGCCTTCTTTACCAAATAACTATGGTTATTAACCAAATAACAAATAATTATGGTGCCCTTTAACAATGGCAGCCAATGTACTACTCCCGATATCAGTAGCATTCGTTTGGGTGAATTAAAGCAGAACTAACCCCACAGAATCAATGGCTTTCCAAATCAGTTAAATTTAAGGCGTGCCTTGAATCATAACTGTTATAGTAACTAGTGTGCTTATGTTAGCTCTTAAAGTGGAAATAAAGTTGATGTGTAATCAAATGGCGGTCAGGCAGGGTATTTATGACAGAAGAGACCCTATTGGTCTCTTCTGTTATAAATGCATCCTTCTGCTTGTCAGCTGTCATGTTCACTGAGCCACGAATGCGCAGCTCAGCGAACATTTACGACCTCCGATCCGTGCTGCGGTGATGTGACTCCCGTGTAGGGTTGCCACTTCATCCTTTTAAACCTGAACACATATTAATTACACAGGTTCTGTGGCTGATTACGGTGGTAAATAAATTCACTTGTTGCCTTATCTGCATTTAATTAGCCGCAGAACCTGTGTAATTCATATGTGTACGGGTTTAAAGGGATGAGGTGGCAACACTACTCCCGTGCACATGCGCAACAGTGGCATCATCGCAGCCTGGCCAATCAAGTGGCTGAAGATGTGGGAACCGGAAGGAAGAGCAGACAGGGGCCCACCGGATCGGTCCCAGTGCTGCGCTGGAGGACACCATATGACAGGTAAGTCTGCCATAAGGTACTAATGTGCTGTGCATACTAGACCATTATGACATAACCCACCTGGGGCACCTTAAATTTAAAAAAAAATGATATCAACTTTACTTCCGCATTAAATATGACTGGAGTCATAGCTGATAACATTTGCAGCTTCATGGCAGCTGCAGTTCAGAGAGAAGCTAAGATGGCAGCTTCCTTGGCTGTAAAGTATATTTGGGTTTAGTTCTACTTTAAAGAAGCACAGAAAGCCAGTGATTGCAATGACTGGAGAGATCTTTTATAGTGGAAAATAAATGGTGCAAGGGAGATGAATAGATCACAAGGTGTTTTTTTACATAGGAACTAAACTGACGTTGTTTATTACTACAGGACTTAACAGTTATATGCCCCGTACACACGGTCGGATTTTCCGATGGAAAATGTCCGATCGGAGCATGTTGTCGGAAATTCCGACCGTGTGTGGGCTCCATCGGACATTTTCCATCGGATTCTCCGACACACAAAGTTTGAGAGCAGGCTATAAAATTTTCCGACAACAAAATCCGATCGGGTCAATTCCAACCGTGTGTGGCCTGTTCCGACGCACAAATTGCCATGCATGCTCAGAAGAAATTCCGACACGGAACAGCTCGGTCTGGTAAACTGGATACAGCACTTTCGTCACGGTGCAATGTAAAAAATGGTTTAATACAGCGCACTCTCTTCTTCTTTATAATGTCAGAAGAATTAAGTAGTTTTGCTGCTCATATTCACACAGAATTCTCACAAACTTATTTCTTTATTATTTATTGGGATTCCCTCAATATATTTTGATTTGTCACATCTGACAACATTATTTTGGTGGTTTTTTTTGTTTTGTTTTTTTTTTGGTTTTAAGGCAGATTAGTTATTTTTGGTTTGTATTTTTTTCAAGGCTGATTTTTGTTTTATTGTATTTTTATTTTTACTCCAGAATATTTTTGTGTGTGGTTTTTTGTGTCAAGTTACCACAACACCAACAATGTTGTTATATTTAATCTGTAGGAGATTGTTTGTTGTTGTTGTCCCTTGTTAATTTCACATTTTATTTTAGAAATGTACCTGAATCCCCACAAACAAACTGTCCTTTTTGAATGAAATCACACATAGGAGAGTATAATTTTCCCAAAAAATCATTTATTAAGGGCTCACAACTAAACAAAGAGGGAGGCAACGCTGGAGAAACAGCAGAAATGGGTGAAGCCTTGGACCCCCAGGGCACACATCAACTATTTTCTAGCAAAATTGGTGGCCTGAGGAGTCCATATATAAGGGAGTGCAGTCTGGTCAAGAAGTCCCAGAGATCCGGAAAGCAGCAGATGACATCTGTGTCCCCAGGCTGTGGTCATACAAGAGACTGCATCTTTTGTCAGACCAGACTGAACCCAGGGCCATCACTCTCTGGTCTTCTTTCCACGCCTCCTTCCATGCTGTGGCTCTGGTGGTGGAGTTGTGGCAGGAGGAGGAGGAGGATGGTCCAACTCAATCACGTCGGTCTTTTGTGTTAGTTCCCCACTCACCCCCTTACTTAGGACTTTATAAAGCAGGTCCTCACATAGTTAAGGTTGACCCTCCTGCATGCCCTGCAGTTTTGTGGCAGCCATGCAGGCAAAGGCCTCTTCAGGAGTGGGTAAGGCTCGGAGGGATGCAGAAGCCTCCTGAATTAGCCTGAGCCCTGAATCCTGCATGTGAGTCACCTTCCTCGCCCTTTTGTATGGAAGGCGGAGGGGAGGAACCTGCGATTCAGTCAGGCTGCGACTGGTCACAGGCTTTTCCTGGCTGACACTTAGCCCTGCCTCCTCCTGGCTGCCACTATTCCCTGCCTCCTCCTGACTGCCACATTCCACAACCTCCTCCTGGCTGAGGTCTTCCTGTGTATGAAAAAGGGACATAGTTTTAGTTTTTTAGTCATCAATCACATACAATTTTCACCTCCTGACTGTTGCAAATTGAATGTTAACAAATATAACAGACTATCATTCTGAGCCCAGCATTTTTCATTCTTGTCCCAATTTTGGGTGCCCACTACTGTTTATTGATATGTATAACACTTTTTTCAATCAGCAATTAGTGATCAATAATGGCATCTAGTAAAGATCATTTATTTATTGAAAAGAAATCTGTAGAAGAATGCTATACCTGACTCCAGCTGGGCTCCTCCACTTCTTCCTGGCTGGAAGGCCCAGGTTGGACATCCGAAGCCTCAGCTGGGGTGGAAGGAAGAGTGGAAGGAAGAGTGGAGACGGATTCCCTGACTTCAGTCTGGTCTGACAGAAAACAAAGTCTCTCATAGTACCACAGCCTGGGGACATAAACGTCATCTGCTGCAGCTCCGGACCTCTGGGAATCCATGACCTTCTTGCGCTCCCTAAGGTAAGTGCTCCTCAGGCCACCAATTTTGGTTTTTAAATAGGGAATGGTTGCTGTCGGGACCACCGGCTTCACCAACTCCAGCAGTTTCTCCAGCGCTGCCTGCCTCTTTTGTTTATGATTATAATGGGGATGTCTCACCTGCCACAGACAGGGCAGCTCCCTGTATTTGTCTATGAACAGGGGGAGGAAGTTGTGGTCATTGAAGCCATCCATTTTCTCTGCAAAACACAACACAAGAAAAACCCTAAGGTCAGGCTAAACTCTCCTAATCTTGTTACAATATAGGCTTCAATTTCGAAGCAGTATAGGCCCAAGTTTAGATCTTACCTTCGTTATCACGATCGGCGCCTCCGATGCTCCTTCCTCCGCTCACAGATCGTACGTAATACGCATGCGTGTTACGCTTTATACACACTGCGCATGCGTGTAACTCCGCCCACCCCTGACGTTCTTTCTAGTCTATTCCCCGCCCCTTTTCGTTCGGCGCAGTGGGGGAAGAGCACATGGCGGATACACAGCAGGTGTGGGCTAATTATAGCAACGAGGAGGAGGAGGAGGAAAGGCCGGAGCCGGAAACGTCCCGATCCAGAAAGAGACGATTTAAGGTCTCAAATATGTCCTTTGTGGAGATGTTGGAGATGGTGGACATTCTGAAGAAGGCCGACTATGATGGGAAGTATGGACCTTACCCCAACCACAATGTCAGAAAGGCCAAGATCATGGCAAAAGTGGTCAGGAGTCTGCACCGGCATTTCGGGGTACGACGATCGAAAGATCAGCTCAGGAAACGGTGGTCAGACCTCAAATTAATAGAACATGAGCAGTACAGAAAGATCCGGAGAGTGCTGCAAAAAAGTAAGTAGTTGTCCTGTGTTCCTATTCTTTATGTTTATTACGTTCGTGCTGCTCCATGTGCTTTTCTTACAAGTGGACATTTTTAAATGGCAACTTTCATGTTCATGGGCACATTATTCGTAAAACACCCTTGTTTTGGCCATATGCATTTGGCCACAATTTTTACGCCCTACTTGTATGAAACTAATTTGGTTGTGTAGATGGCTTTGTTACTAGAATGAAATGCAAACTAGATTCTGTGTAAGGAGTGGACACTGTACAGCTGTTTTCACATCTGGATGCTGGAGCACTAGTGTGGGACATTTTATTAGGGGGCCACACAGGTGCTCCAGTGTATATATTGGGGGGTCTCCATCTGTGAAGCTTGTACAAGACAGGTAAAGTATTGAAGCTTGACAAAGGACACTGAAAATGCTCCATTTTGGAACTCGGCCAAAATAGACAATTGTACCCCACTTCCAAGCAATGTTTCCTATTTATAGTTCTGCCATCAAATATCTGTGTGCTAATTATACCATTTTTGTTTTACATAGGGGAGAAAAGACTCGGAGGACACCCCTCATCCGAGGAGACCACAGACCCCCCACCTCTGGAAGAAGGGGAAATCCACCCAACACAAGAAGGGCAGGAGGAAGAAGATGTGGTGGAAATTGTCACCACAACAGGTGAGTGTCTGCGACCACAGGCTCAGGTAAGAGATGGATGCCGGCATATTTTTCATACCTTTTTTTTTGGGTTTCTCTCTTTTTAGGTGATCGTGATGTTGTGGATCCAGATCCTTTCACATCAGAAAGTGCCCAGATCCTGATCGGGGAGATCATGGGGTGTAATTTACAATTGGAAAACATCAAGAAAAACATCAATGATGTTATTCAAAAAAATAAAAACATCATTGATGTTTTGGGGCGAGTTTAAAACCCCTCCAAATCCCTTTGTTTTTTGTGTGCTACAATGTTAAAAATATTTTAGCGATTTTTCAAAAAGCCAAAATTGGAGGATGCACACAGTGTGCCAACATGGGCTATCTGCCATCACGGGAGATTAATGGACGCGTTTTGGGGGTGCAACCCCTTCCTCAATAATAAAGTAGCTGAGAGGAAGGGGTTGCTCCCCCAAAACACGTCCCTTGATCCCCCGTGATGGCAGATAGCACATGTTGACATTGGTAAATTTGTGTGCATCTTCCAAATTTGGCTTTTCCTGGGGTGAATTCACCCCATCTGAACGCAATAGCAAACACAGTTCATGTCTGATATTGGCTTCAAGTTCTACCAAATGTGAACTTTGTAAGTTCAAGATTTGTGTCTTTCTTGTTGGTTTTACACATGCCTGTTTTAGCTTAAATGGACATTTCTATTTTTTATAATGCTAAAAATTGTTATACAACAAACATACAAACAAAAAGGAAACAATAAGCATTCCTCTCAGCGCTAAAGGATATTCAGTATATGCAGATGGAAGATAATAATGGTAATAAACCGCAGTGATTTAACCTGATGTCACCATATTCTGAGTGAGATATCTCTCAGCAGCCACTTAATACAAAAAGAAATAAAAATATGGATGAATGAATGTACTATATGAAACAGCAATTAACCCATCAAAGCAGCGCTATTTTCAGTCCTCAATGCTGACTGATAAAACAAAGTCTTTGTAAATGCAAGCAAAACACATGCAGGCAGGCAAATTCCAACAAAGACACTGCGGTTGGAGCTCGGTCTGGGTTCCCTTATATGAATAGTAGATCTGATGAGTGCACCTTTCACCATCTATTGGGAAACCTAGTGCTGCACACACCCCGTAGGGGTTCAAACTCACAGGAGCCAAGAGGTTAACAAGCCTTGGATCAAATCCTCTCTCTGGTTACTCCCGAAGTCCTCCAGGGTTGATAATCAGATAACAGCAACAATGTCCACATGTAAAAAAGAGACCCCGAATAGTCCAGTACCGTTTTGATAATTTATTGTAAGTCACAAATAAGAGAAAAAACTAATAAAGTAAATACACTGTAAAAATCAGTGGGCGCAGTTCCTTACAAAGGATAGCCTTCTAGCTTTCAGTTGGTTGGTAATAGTGGATAACTCAAACTGCTTCTCTCAAAGCACAAGGGTACTGGTTGCAGACTGGATAGATGATACACACTCACAGCTGAAGTATTACTTGGAACAGCCCCTCCTTAGTTACACTATTGGCAGCCCACTGGACAGGTAAGAAGTGTCATAATACAAAGATATAAATACACATTGTACACATTTGAGCACATTTGGACATTCTGCTATTACCTATCAAGATAATAATAGGATACAAAAACTTTCAACAGTACCATTTGAAAGTATACAGGCAGGCCCTTGCACTACATGCTTTGGGTAATTCATCCACACATCTGACCACAAAAGAGATGGGTATAGTGTGTATGGGTTTGGCAAAGTCAGCAGATAGATGATTGAGGATAGATAGAGAATTAGGATCAGCTGACTTAGCAGTGGGGGGGAGGGAGGGTTAATAAAAATTATTTGGGGACACCACAAAAAAATGCCTCTGGCACTCTGCCTGAATTTAAAGCACAAATTACATTTAAAAACATTTTAGGGGGTGTTTGCGGTAAAGCACTACCATGGAGCTGATAAAATACATTGTTAAGTGACTAAATGAGGTGAATATAGGGGCAGGAGAGCATGCTGGGGAGGTTAGTGAAGGCAAATATGTATGAAGGACAAAAAAAATAATTACAGAAATATCCAGCATGTATGAGGACAAAGGGGACATTCACAGCATATTACAATCATGGTAATTAGGGAATGAGGAGAGAAATACATTACATTAGCAAACATTATATACAATAAAATGTGATATTAAAGGATAAAAATCTCACCTTCATATACTCCTTCTGTAGGACCTGGATGATGGCAGAACAGGTCTCCGGGATAAGCCTGGGGGGAGATGCCTGCTGAGAACTTCAAGTCCTGCAGGCTTCTCCCTGTCGCCAAGTACCGCAGGGTAGCGACCAACCTCTGCTCCGCAGTGATGGCTTGCCTCATGCAGGTGTCCTGCCTGCTGATATAGGGGGTCAGCAAAACCAGCAGACGGTGAAATACGGGGTCATCCTGAGAAAGTTCCTGAAATCATCAGGATTATTCTCACGGATCTCACGGAGCAAAGGCATATGAGAGAACTGGTCACACTGAAGCAACCAATTCTTGGTCCATGAACTCCTCCCCACCCTGTTCATGGACTGGACTTGTGTGAAGGTCAGGACCCCAACACCAAGCCCCCGCACAGCACGAACTCTACGAGGAGTACGTATACGCAACATGGTTAGAAAACGGTCGGCTGCTCAGAACGAAGTAACAGAACGCACTGAAGAACAGCAAGGCCTGTGAAGAGCGACCTGAAAAACAGTAACGAACGAACAATAACACAATGACTAATTAAAGTCACGTGGAACTTGCTTGCATGCACTGAAGAGCAGATACAAATCCACAAGCACAAACTGAACCGCAGAAAACGATCTGAAAGCCACGAGTCTGAAAAAGCACGAATCGTTTCTCACCAAACTTTTACTAACACGAGATTAGCAAAAGGAGCCCAAAGGGTGCCACGCTTGGTTCTGAACTGGCCTTTTCTAGTCTCGTCGTACGTGGTTGACGTCACCGCGCTGTTGGCGATCGGAAATTCCGACAACTTTGTGTGACCGTGTGTACGCAAAACAAGTTTGAGCCAACATCCGTCGGAAAAAATCCTAGGATTTTGTTGTCGGAATGTCCGATCAATGTCCGACCGTGTGTACGGGGCAATATTCTGTAGCACTGTCTATAACGGAGATACATTCCTATAATGATGACATTTTAAAACATATGCAGTGATAATGACCACTAGTAAAGATAAACGCTAAAAGAACAATGATATTCCATGGAGTCCAAAGAAATGTGAAATCTACTGTTACATGGCTGAAAATCATCGGCCTTAGGCTGGTGTTGAAGCTTAGTGAATTGAGTCTATTTTCTTTTTGAGCCTTTTCGCAATTTTTTTCACTGGATTATTCTGCCAGTAACACACTTCAAGTCCTAGGGTAACAAAACACACTCACTATACTGTAGCTAGAAAACAGCAATGTCACTCTAGGACAGAACTACAGAAACCTATTCTCTATAATAAAAAGGAGGAGTTCTGTGCTCCACCAAGAAATCTGCGAGCAGTGTAACTTATAACAATGCCATACAAGCAAAGATCATAGGAGTTATTAGCAGGCAAGATTTAATGCAGGATCAACAATTTTTTTTAATATAACAATACTTTTAGAAATAACAAAACACTTACAATTGTAACTTGTATTGTTTGGGTTTAACCCTTTAAGAAACCCAGGACACTTAGGTTGCTAAATAATACTGGGAAGTCAATGATACCCCTGCTAGCAGCAAATTGTGTTTTTTTTTTTCTTTCTTTCTTTCAATCCTTTTTTATTGAATATTATCAAGAGAGTAATGAACATTATAAACAATAAGCATGAATTGACCTGGAGTACAGCAATATGAGAATAATTTATTCAGAACATCAGAAACATGGGATGGAGAGAATCACCATGAGAAATAGGTGACGGTTGATCCCAGTGCCCGGATCAACCTCCTGGGCAACATGATGTGTAGGGTGAGGGATCCTGAGAGCCATCCATCAGACAACGGTTGCGGAACATACGGTTCTAAGGTGTCCTTCCAGGTAGGGAATCTATACTGTAGGTCCCAGGGTGAGGGTGTGCCGGGGCACCCCTAGGTAATAAAGTTGCTATTCTAAGGGGCACAGGGATCGAGTTATAGAATGAGACATTGATGTGATCTAGTTCCCAGTGAGGATAAGAGGGACTCAGATAAGAGTTCACAGCACCCTTCCTGGCCCGCTTGTATGGAGTTAGCAGAAGGGAATTCGCTTTGAGTAGTCCATGTCCGAACATAAGGAAATTGTGGTTTTAATGCATCAAGCAGTGTGTTTAGTTCATTATGTATCTTTTTCAAATTATTTTTCCCATCTACTACTTTAGATGCATATATCTACAGCTTCATGATGTTTATTCAACATAAGCAAACTGAATTTGTAATTCTAAAATACACAGAAAATTATTTAATACATGTCATTACTAAAAACGAGAATTTAACTTATTAGGAAAAGAACTTAATGCATAAGTAGAGTGGAGTTGATGTTTCCATATTAATATAGAAAAAATATACGGTATATATCTGTGCCTCATAAGCCAATTATTTTTAAAGGGGTAAATCATTTGTGGTAAAGGTTAAACAGTACATGTCTGAAATAATTTGTTCTCTTAGTTGTGTACACATGTAAATGCAATTTAGTTTGGAGAATTCCAACTGTGTTGTTTGAATTATTGAAAACAGTAACATTTTCCACTTTTTTTGTCCAGTGAGCCAGTTGTAGCTGCAGCTTTACAGATAACAATATGTGCGGATAATCAAACATATATGGGATAGCAGTAAATTCCACCATTACTGGTACACCTCTACTAAATCATCCTAACAAGATTACCCAGTGCTCTGTATTTCATTTCTCTCTCAGCTTTTGCAAGCGGAATGGATTGTACTGTAAGTCATGCCTCTATCACAAATAGCAGACACTCAGTAATACTCTAGGGTTCCTTGTCATTCTACTCTGCACATGATGAATTACTCATAAAGTCATATGACTAACTTTGTCTAATTTTCTAGAATTCTGCCAATATAAAAAATAAATACATGTAGCATACATAAAAGTTTGTTTTTGGATATGTAGATCTAAGTTGAAAATGCTTAGTGCTTAAAGTGGTTCTAAAGTTAATATATTTTTTTACCTTAATGCATTCTCTGCATTGAGGTACAAAACTTTCCACCATTTGTTGTACCCCCCTATCCCTAAACTCTTACCTGAATCCTTTCATGATCCAGAGCCGTACCCTCTCCAGTAGGGATGGGCGAGCGGTTCGGGCCGAGCATAAGTTCAGCCCAAACATCCCCCTTACGGATGTTTGGCGAACTCCTGAATTTTTTGTGCACTTAGTGGGATGTTTGCCCACTGAGTGCATAGTCAATAGGTTTTTCAGGAGTAGGGCTGGGAAGCAGGCCGCTGTGTCCCTAACAACAGATAGGTCATCAGCTGTCAGTGGACTTCCCTGCTGACAGCTGAATTAAAATAAAAACATTGCCGAATTATACAGCAATAGAAAATTTCAAAAAAATGGAGTGGGGGTCCCCACCAATCCATACCAGACCATTACTAGTACAAATAAATAAATAAAAATTCCAAAATAATATCCCATAATTTGTAGATGCTATAACTTTTGTGAAAACAAAACAATAAACGCTTATTTGGATTTTCTTTACCAAAAATATATAGCAGAATACATATTGGCCTAAATTAATGAAGAAATTATATTTTCTTACTTTTTTATTGGATATGTTTTATAGCAGAAAGTAAAAAATATTGTTTTTTTTTCAAAATTGTTATTTTTTTGTTTATAGCTCAAAAAATAAAAACTGCAGAGGTGATCAAATACCACTAAAAGAAATCTCTATTCATGGGGAAAAAAAGCCATACAATTTATTTTGGGTACAGCGTCGCACGACCACGCAGTTGTCAGTTAAATAACACAGTGCCGTATCTCAAAAAATGACTTGGCCAGGAAGGGGGGTGTATCTTCCCAAACTAAAGTGGTTAAAATCACTAATATATAAAATACAAGGACTAATGCGCAAAACCACAACCTCATACACAATAAAATCTACATGCTAAAGTGCGATACCAGATAAAGAAGCTGCCAACATGAATGGGTGCACTCAACACCTAAATACACGAAATAAATATTGCAAGGTATGTGGCGCTATTCTACCCTCCTGTACCACACTGTGGATAATAAAGGGACTACTAGGAATGACCGTCAGTGTGTCTAAAGAATTTCTAGTCCAGAAGATAATGATAGCACAATACAGGACAATGTGGAAATGACAATAATAATATAAAGCCCCACCACACCACCTGATGTATAAAATAATAAAGTGACTAGTGCACAATGGATAAACAGATGAAAAGGAACCAACAAAATGACATGTGTCGCAAAATAATTTCCAAATGAAAGCAAGAAGTAGATGAATAAAAAAGTGGCTGGTGCACAATGAAAAATCTAGTGCAAAGAATCATCAAATAGCATGTATAACAAAATATATCCAAATGAATGACATAAAAAAAGGCTGTCAGTACAGCCCACACCACTAACTAAAATACAGTACTGAATATATGAATAAAATGTGGAGATCCTCAAAAAGTGCACACAACAGCTCAAACTCAGCGATAAATAAAAATGCAAAGAAGTGTCATAAGTGATAATATGCAACTGAAGATGAGGAAAATAACTTTCCACAGCAATACAAATGTAATGATATAGTGACAAAAGTGCAAAAATTATTAATGAATATAAAATAATGAAAGTTCAAAAACGTGACAATAGTGCAATAAAAGTCCGCACCGATGCTATTGTCATGCAAAACAGTGACTTCTGGTGTTCACACAAAAGAAAAGTCAATGCATAAAAGTGCATATAACAGTGCTTAGTGCTGTTCTTCTTAAATTCTTCTGGTGCACACACCAATTGTTCCCCCCAGCCTCTCACCTCTAGTAGCGGCCCCCAAATGGGCCGAGTAAGGCAGATGGATAATGCTCTGGTGGAGGGGTTCCTGCAGTGGTAGTCCTTTCTTGGGGGATGTCCGTGGATCTGTCTATTCGTCTCACCTCTCGCCTCTCACAGCACTCCCACAGCGGTAGTTAAAACGAAAGGAGAAACTCCCATAGTGTAGTAGTTTAAAGATGAAATTTATTTAGCAATGTAGTGACTTACAGAGAAAATAAAAACAAGCAGTAAAAACCGTGTAGTAGCTTCCGGGTTCGGCCGTCCCCATGAAGCGTCGGCACCTGGCTCCTCCTACCCTGACGCGTTGCGTCACACCACGTGACTTTCTCAAAGGGATGAGCTAAAACAATATTTAAAAAAAAAATGTTTTTGCATTGATACTATCAATGCAAAAATTTTTTTTAATTATCGTTTTTAAAGGAGCAGTGATTTTAATGATGCTATAAGTGAATCAATAAAAATGAAATATTATTTTAAATATAGTGCCTGGGGGGGTCCCCTTAGTCTGCCTGTAAAGTGACACATCATTTAACAAGGGGGTCCCAGATTCTGCCCCCTGTATATGAATGTGTATGAGGCACTCATTCACCAAAGAAAAGGGTCAAAAATAAATAAAAACACACATTTTTTGACAATTTCTTTATTAAAAAATAAAAAACTATGCCCCCCGATATAGATTCATCGTCAATTACTATGCCCGCCACACCTGAAAAAAGTTTAAAAAATTCCACTCGTGACGAGAGCTCACTGCCGACTGCCGACTTCACCATTTGACAGTTCTTAAATAGGTAAGTGGCTGGGCGACCTGGCAACGTCTCCTGGTGGAACCGTCCCAAAGGACGTCACCGACCCAGCATGAACCAATTTGGTGGCATCACATGGAGTGGTGCCACCAGGTGAAATTGCCAGGTGGCTCCATCCCTTACCTATTTAACCACTTCCTGCCCGGCCTATATTAGATTGATGGCCAGGCGGTGGTTCTGTTATCCTGACTGGGCGTCTTATGATGTCCAGCAGGATAACATGCCGGCGCGTGCCCACGGGTGCGTGCAGCATAGCGAACGGAGGTGCTGTGTGTCAGTCTGACACACTGCATCTCTCATCAAAGTAAGGAGCATCTATCAGAGGCTGCTTACCACGTTATCAGCTGTGATCAATCACATCTGATCACCGTGTGAACCAGGAAGTGCCGGTAAACAGGGTTTCTCGGTTCACGCTGACAGGGAGAGCTGATCGGCAGCTGAAGGGTCTGGTATAGATTTTGAGGGGGACCCCACGCCATTTTTTTTTTTTTAAATTATGGCCGGGGTTCCACTTAATATCCATACCAGACCTGAAGGGCCTGGTATGGAATTTAGGGGGACTCCCACGTTTTTTTTTTTTTTTTTAATTTGGTTCGGGGTTCCCCTGTGGAGAATTCCCATGCCGTTTTTATCAATGAACTTTTATGTGTATTGTCGGACAGGCAATTCATTATTAGCCGCAAGTAGTTTTAAATGACTTTTTTTCCTTTGAAATGTCATTTTGCTGTCAGACTGTTCTAAACACGGGAAACATGCGCCCCTTTACAGGCATACTATAGACAGCCCTCCAGGTATGAAATTTAAAGGAATTTTATTTTATTGTTTCACTTTAAGCATTATTAAAATCACTGCTCCTGAAAAAAAGTCAATTTTTAAAACTTTTTTTTGCATTGATCCATATCCCCTGGGGCAGGACCCAGGTCCCCAAACACTTTTTATGACAATACCATGCATATAAGCCTTTAAAATTAGCACTTTTGATTTCTCCCATAGACTTTTAAAGGATGTTCCACGGCTTTCGAATTTGCTGCGAACACCCCAAATTGTTCGCTGTTCGGAGAACTGGCGAACAGCCGATGTTCGAGTCGAACTTGAGTTCGACTCGAACTTGAAGCTCATCCCTACATACAACCCCTCATTTCTCCACAATAATTTTACTCAATTCTACTTAGTGAATGTAAGAACAAGACGAGAGGAGTAGCAATAAGCTTCTCTAACAGGGTTAACGTCTTGCCTACTAAGGTACTTAGTGACCTGGAAGGACGATACTTACTAGTATCTGGCACAATAAATGGGGGGGATTTACACATTCATCTCCTATTACGCTCCTAACAAGGGCCAGGGAAGATTCTTCGAAGCTGCCCTGCAGACTTTGAAGCCTCACTTCCTAGGCACATTCATTCTAGGTGGCGACTCCAAGACTCCCTTTGACCTCTCCTTAGACAAGTCCAACTCAAAGATACCAAAGGTCAAGCGTCCCCCCAGAGGAAGCCAGAAAGTAGCACAGATCCTACAGGCAAACAGCCTGGTAGACATTTGGAGGGAAATAAATCCCCTCACCAAAAACTTCACACACACTACTCCATTCCACACTGCGCCCATTCCAGGATAAACCACATTTTTCTGCAATCCACTTCCATCCCACTAGTGATTGCCTCTAAAATTCACAACATTTCCATATCAGACCACTCCATAATGACACTAATCTTACGAGGTACCTCTGGGGCAAAGGGTCTTTTTAAATGGCGCATCAATAAGACTCTACTGGGTAACCCTGTCCACTGCACGGTCCTAGAAAAAGCTTTTAAATATTATTTCTTGGAGAACGATAACAAATTGGTCTCACTAGGCACCCTATGGGCAGCACATAAAGTGGTGATGAGAGGTAGACTCATTCAGCTTGCTTCTCAACTTAAACGTGAACAAGGGGGCTGAAATAAAGAAGTTGACGGAGGAATTTCGTCTGCTTAGTAAACAACACAAAAGTAACCCCACCCCAGACAACCTGACTTGGATTGACACTGCCCAAGTTCAACTAAATTTATCCTTAACCACTTCAGCCGAAAGATGGACTGGGGCACGCTTCTACTACTAAAAAGACAAGATAGGCAAAAAATTGGCAGCCAAACCTAGCCCAAAACCATGCACACTAGCCTTCCCCAAAATTCGCACTATGGAAGGAAATTTGACCCAGAATCCAGTGAGAATCATGGATTCCTTCCATGCTTTCTACTCAAGTTTATACAATCTCACCCAAAGATGATGGAATAATTTCTTCAAGAAATCAATCTCCCTAAAATAAAATTCTCTCACCAAGAGCTACTGGACAAACCATTCTCCTTGGACAAAATAACAGAAGTCATAAAATCCTTAAAGATATCCTCCTCCCCGGGGCCTGACTGTTTCTCGATATGCTATTATAAGAGATTCGGTACCTACCTAGCACCCTTCATGGCACTTTTTTTTAACTCTCTCTGGGATGGAGCCCCTCTCCCTAACGATCTAAACTCCGCTTTTATCACAGTCATACCCAAATCAGGGAAAGACTCATGTGAGGTCGGTAATTACCGTCCCATTTCTTTCATAAATAACGACCTTAAGATCATGATGAAAATCCTGGCGACAAGACTTTCCGGTTTTATTGCTGGATATATTCACGAAGATCAGGTGGGCTTCATCCAGGGGAGACAAGGCTCAGACCAGATATGTAAGGCAATAGATCTGATCTCCCTCCTAAAATCTCATTGGGACAGGGGGCCCCAACAGGAAGGCTTCCTATTATCAATAAACCTTCAGAAAGCCTTCGACTCCGTGTCATGGCCATAACTCTTGGATGTCCTTGAACGATGGGGGTTTGGAGACAAGTTTCTAAGGGTTATCCACACTCTATACTCTAACCTGAATGCTCAAATTTGCTTAATGGGCCATTATTCTGACTCTTTTAATGTCAAAAGAGGGACTAGACAAGATTGTCCACTTTCGCCTTTGATCTTCGAGATTGCGATTGAATCATTGGCAATAGCCATTGGATCAAATCCCAACATTAAAGGGGTGAGATGTGGCCAGGAAGAGCACAAGTGTGCCCTCTTTGCAGATGATATGCTGTTATTTCTCACCTCACCGCTAATATCTACCCCCAATGTTTACCGGCTGCTTCAGGAATTTGGCTCCGTCTTGGGCCTACAGGTTAACGTAACCAAATCCATAGCGTTAAACATATCTGTCCAATCTAAACGTAGACCATCTCATACAACACTTCCCATTCACCTGGGCATCAGATACTATCCCTTCTCTAGGAATCAAACTGACCAACAACATAGGCAGCCTATACACAGCCAACCACCCGCCCATGTTCCAAAAACTCAAGGGAGAACTAAAAACCTGGTTGAAATGTGGTCTGTCCTGGCTAGGCAGGATCAATGCCATTAAGATGACACTATTACCTCGCCTACTGTACTTATTTCGCTCCCTACCTATACCTATCAAAAAACTACCCTTAACCAAGCTTCAAGCTAAAATTATTAGATTCATCTGGGGAAACAGGGGACATCGATTTGCCAAAGAGATTCTATTCTGCCTTAAGAATCAGGGTGGGCTAGGCCTCCCAAATTTATGGCTATACTACCAGGCAGCACAACTAGCCCAATTTTACATCATATACTCCAAGGGCCACAAACCAGATTGGGTTTCTCTAGAGAAACAGGCTGTCCCCCACCACACGCTTGACTTCCTACTCGGGCGACCTCCTAAACAGAGACCTGTTGTCATGGCACCCTCTCTCTCCCTCCTTAGCACTGTGTGACAAAATACACAAACACAACTGATCTCCAAACTGATGCCCCTCTTGCACTCATTTCACAACCCCGAATCCCCCCCGGTATGAACATTTTCGCATTCCGTTGGTGGCTGAATAAGGGGCTCTTTAGAATAGGACATGTTTTTACCTCAAATACCCAATATCAATAGGGCACTGCCTAAGCAAACTAGACATGCCAGAATCTGAGAAATTCAGACTCTCTCAGATTATACACTTCCTCTACATACTATGGACTGACAAGTCGGATCCTCCCAAATCAACCCTATATGAACAATGGTGCTCAAGCATTACAGATCAGAGGGGGGTATCTCCATCATATACTCTTCCCTGGCAGACAAGGCTAATATGCCCGAATCTGGGAGTCCGATCTGGAAATCCAGCTGGACCCTGACAGATGGTTCCAGGCATTTTGCAGATCATTTAAAGGTATTTTGAACATATCACTAATAGAAGCTAGCATCAAAGTGTTCACGATATGGTACTATGTCCCCGCTAGATTATCCAAGATGTACCCTGACACTTCTCCCCTTTGCTATAGAGGATGTGGTCATGTTGGCACAATGCTCCATATTTGGTGGACATGTCCTTGAATTAGAAGCTACTGGAACAAATTCCTTCATATGCTGTGTAAGGTAACAGGGGCCTAGGTCCCTCAGAACCCCACCTACATCCTCCTGAACCATAGTTTTAACAACACCCCTAAACATATATACTTATTCACTTTATGTGCCTAGGAGCCAAACTAACAATAGCGAAAGCCTGGAAAAAAACAACAGTTTTGATCGTAGCAACTAAGGGGAAAATATCTTGGATCATGTCCCAAGAACAAATAGTAGCTAAGCTGTTGGACACTGTTTAACGCTTCAAAATGGTATGGGAACCCTGGGCTTCATATATTTAGATCCAGCTTCACCCGGGCCACTTGCCAAAATAAAGGAATCTCCAAAGTGGCCAACTACCCCTTTCCTCCTTCTTGTCTTTCCCCATTCCTTCTATTCTTTCTCTATTCTTCCCCGCTTTCTCTTTTGCCTCTTCTTTACTGCACATGTAATCAGAAATATTAATGTTGTTGGAAGGCTTTTTCTTCAGCATCTTGCAAGGAGACATATTTTCTCAGAGTTCTATACAACACTGTTAAACTAGAATGCTTTGGGACTATCTAGGTTCTTCTCAAATGAAAACATTAACCCTCATCGTCATCCAGGGTTTGTTGTGACCTGGGGCTCTGCCAAGGTCTAAACCCCCTGGGAGAGGAGGAAGGGAACAGACTGGACCCGTCCTCAAACTGAGGCCAAAGGCTTTGTTACACCACAGTGTGAACCCATAGGGGTGGAGTGATTATCCTGAAGGGCTCGGCACAAACCTTGTCAGTTTCACTCACTTACATCGGGGCTATCTCCCCCCGAGGGTCCTGGACCAAGGTTGTGCTCAGATCGGATAGAACCCAAAGGACAAGGCACACAAAATTGAACTACAGTAGTTAATAGTCCTATGCGTATCATAATCAACTGTTTTGCCTTCAGCATCTTCTTGTTATAAGCTACTTGTTATTGTGGGCCTTGTAGGCTTTCCACCTGACTACTCCTTTTTACAACATACTCCTATGTTATTGCTGTTACTCTTTTTATATATATTCAATAAAAAATATTGAAAAGAAAATCCATACCAGACTCAAAGGGTTGCAGCCATGAAAGTTAACTCAAAGGTAATTTTTTTTTCTTTATATATGTCAATTTTGCTGCAGCAGGTTCTATACACAGTACCAATGCGCAGCTTTGAAGGCAGACTAAGGGAACTCCAAGGCACTATATTTAAAGGAATTTTTAATTTTTATTGTTTCATTTTAAGAATCAATAAAATGACTCCTCCTGTAAAAACAATATTTTTAAAAATATTTTTGCATTGATAGGTGTCCCCCAGTACCCTGGCCCCCATACTCTTTTTATGGACAATAACTTGCATATAAGCCAAGTGAGCTTTAATCAGGAGAGGAGGAGGAGCCGGATGTGGGCGGGGTCAGGTCGGAGCTGAGCCTGGGTTGCTGGGTGTCCCTCACGCCGTGATGTCTGCCAAAACAGGCTCGCGGACCATGCACTAGTCTCCGGCCGCCCCCCCCCCCTCTACCCCTGTATGAACGGCGTTGTCGGTTCCGGCGGTCTCAGCTCCCAGTACCACGGCCTCGGGTCCCAACTGAGGAGGGTGGAGACGGTGAGAGCGGTGCCTCGAGCCCTCAGCTGCAGCGGCCGCAGCGGACGGGATCTTGGACGGCTCCACTGAGCCTCCGCAAACGTGTGCCGGTGCTTGCTGGGAGGAGAGAGGAGAGGAGGGGAGAGGAGAGGAGACAAACACGGACCATTACTCACCAGAACCTAAGGGGACGGCTCGCCGGGATTGAAGGAGGGAGGAGGGATAGAGAGCGGCAGAGAGTGATAACCTGATACAGAAGCTTGATGGTAAAGTCAAACAAATCGCATGGAACAGGCGCATGCCCCAGGAGGGAAGAAAGTGGGTAAGACTCTGGTCCATTTAGCTGCCTGAAGATGGGTAAGTGATGTACTAGATCACTTTTTGCTAAGGTGCAAGGAAACCTGGTTCATAACATGACTGTTACACCGCCTCACCAGTATATGCGACTACCTATATGCGACTATACTGCATTAAAATAGCATCAAGTATAACATCATTCCCTAATACTAATTCTGGTCTGTTGTGGCATTGAAGATGGCTAAGTGAGGCGTTGGACTACTCCCAACACTGCTAATCTGTTAAGCTGTATAGAAACATTGCCTTATATGTGACTGCTATACCGCCTCACTTGTATATATGACTATACCATAACAAGGTACCACCCTCATATGAAACTATATCATAATAATAAGTTGGTTTATATCTGTGCTTGGAGGTGGGTAAGTGACGCATAGGAGTACTCTCAATAGTGTTAAGCTGCATGGAAACTGTACACTTTATCTGACCAGTACACCGCTGCACCTGCATATGCGACTTTGCTACAACAAGAGATCACCATTACATAATAGCATACTATAATAATAGGCTGACTTATTCCTGAGTCGGAAGATGGGTAAACGATGCAGCGGATTAATTCCATTGATGTAAGCTGTATGGAAATTTTGCATTGTAGGGGACTGTTGTAATGCTCCACACATAAAAGTGATTGTAGTATAATAACGTATCGCTAAAATATAACATTACAAGCGGAGTAATATTTGCGGTGCAACGAATTAAATATCTTGGGGGATCAAGGTAATCCTCAGTGTCAGAGGGAAAAGTCAGAAAACACACCACACATAGCAGATGAGGAGCCCCTAACCCGGTATAGGTGGAAAAAATGAGAGGAAAATCAACAAAAGGACCTGCTAACCCACCCAGAACAAGTAAAAGCCCGGGAACCATCAGAAAATATATGATGAACGAAAGTAATAAAGAAAGTAATTCAACAGGTGCAAAAAATAAAACTCCAGATCGACCGGCTAAAATGGGTACAAGAAAACAAATGGCGGATATGGACACAAGACCCCCCAGTAACGAGGTAGAAGTGGAAACGCCAGTAGAGATCCAACAGGCAAACCAGCTTCCTACCAAGGGAGAAATCGCTTAAATGTTTGCGAAACTGGAGGCCTCAATCAGAGGTGAGAACAGTGCTGTAAACGAGAACATGAGCCACCTATTAACCAGAGTGGAGGAAGCTGAAACAACAGTGGACAAGCAAGGAGAAGAAATAAGAAATTTGAGACATCAGATAGAAGTGCTGCAGAAGGAACAGAGGTATATAAGGTACAAAATGGAAGACCAAGAGAATCGCAGCAGAAGAAAAAACCTCCGGATTAGAGGCCTCCCGGAAGCGCAAGGTGAAAAAGAAAATCTACAGGAAAAAATGGAGGAAATTTTCAAAGATCTGAAGATTCCTTGCAATATCAGCGGTAATTTAAACCTAGATAGAGTCCATCGAATTAGGAAGCCAGCCGAAATCAGGGGAGATAATCCGCGTGATGTAATAGTGCGATTTCATAATTTCCGGGATAAAGAACAGATTAGCATGAATTTAAGCAGAAACCCACAGGTGAAGTACGTTGAAACAAGTTTACACATTTTCCAGGACCTAGCCGCAGAAACCCTAAGCAGAAGAAGAATTTTGAAACCATTACTAGCTGCCTTAAAGGCGAACGAGGTCCAATACTCCTGGGGCTTCCCTGCCAATCTAACTGGACGTAAGGACGGCCGAAAGGCGGTGTTGAGATTTCCGGAGGAGACTCAGAATTTCTGTGATCGACTTGGAATCCCAGTAATGGAGATCCCGGGGTGGTGGGAGAAAAGCGGAAATCAGGAACATTTAGGGGACCCTATCACATGGAAACCAATACTAATGACAAAAGAACACAGGGACTGTGACAAAGGCCACGAATGTAAAATTGATTGAAAATGGATCTGTCTTTCTCTTCTCTCTCTACCCTCTTTGTTTCTCTCTCTATACGATCTAATGTTGGTGGGGGCGGGGGGGTGGGGTGGGCGGAGGGTGTGTGGGAGGGATGGCTGGGATTACACCCAGAGGGAAGCTTTTGGCCAGACTAGACCCTCCTCCGAGCTCAACCTCTGGGGAGCAAACCGTGTGGCCAGGTGGAGTGGGTAGGCCAGGGTTTTTTCATTTAGGGGGCTCATGTGGCACCCCAATACTCCCCCCAACTTGTTGGGAATGGGGAAAGGGCGAGGAGCTGGGCGTGAGGGATATGGGGGGAGGGAGGTGGGTGGGCAAGAGGAGGGAGGGCACATGGGTGGGGAGGGAGGAGGGGGGTTGGAGGAGGGGGGTTGAGGGAGGGGGGGTGGGGGGGTTAAGGGTAGGACGAGACCAATCCACTCCTTGGTGGATCCGACTATACAGCCAGGAGGGGCTATGTAAAGGTGTAAATGGGGCAAAAACAACAGGATGGCTAGGATAAATATAGTCACATATAATGTGAGGGGCATCAACTCCCCCATAAAATGTACGAACATAATGGGAGAATTGAGATCCCTGAAAGCAGAGGTGGTCTTCCTTCAGGAGACCCACCTATACCTTGGTAAAAGCAAGAGAATAGCTACAAGCGAGTTTCCGTACTGGATCTATGGAGACTCCCCGATAAGAGGCGCAAAAGGAGTGGCGATTGGTTTTGCAAAGGGAGTTGGGTTCACAATAGAGGAGAGAGTAATTGACCCGGAGGGTCGCTTCCTGTTCATAAGAGGTAACCTGAATGGGATGGAATGCTCCCTGGTGAACATCTACTGCCCAAACATCAACCAAGCAAGGTTTCTAGTGGGAGTCCTGGCAAAGTTTGAAGCCTTCAAGAGAGGAAGGGCTATTATCGCAGGAGACTTCAATATATGTTTAGAGCCAGGCAAAGACAGTACGTCGCGTGCTCGGGGGTCTGAAGGCAAGTGGATGAATAAACTTAAGAAGAAACTACGTCATCAGCAGCTGGTAGATATATGGAGGATGCAACATCAGAACATAAGAGATTACACCTTCTATTCCCCCGTTCACGCGACGTACTCTAGGCTGGATTTATTTTTCGTGGAGCATCGCTATGTGGAAGAGGTCGAGGGTACAAATATAGGGCCAATGACGTTTTCGGACCATGCCCCGGTTAGCCTACAAATAAAATTAAGCAAGCATGAAACACGGAGCAGTAGCTGGATACTTAATGAGGACCTCCTACATGACGAAAAGATAGACAAACTTATTAAAGAAGAACTAGAATTTTACTTTAAAGTTAATACCGCTGAGGAAACATCTGAAACTACGGTCTGGGAGGCCCACAAAGCCTACATCAGAGGGATCATGATAAAGGCGGGTGCAGAGAAAAAGAGAAGCCAGGGAGAGACCTTTCGCGTGCTACAGGAGGAAATCATTAAATTAGAGCAACATCATAAGAAATCGGGGGATAGCGAAACACTGGAAAAATTATATAGGAGTAGGGAGGCTATACGGCAGTTAATTGAACAGGAAAATAGGAAGAAGTATAATCTTGTTAAAAAAGAAAGGTACGTAGGCAGTAACAGACCTGGTAGACTCTTGGCGAAGATATTAAGTAAAAAAAATATATTGATAAGATAAGATCTAGAACAAATGAGATCCACTATAGGGATCCAGATATTGCAAGGATCTTCCAAGAATTTTACGGTGAGCTTTATTCCATAAATAGAAATGTAACAACTAAGGAGAGGGAACAAAAACAAGTGAAGATTAAAAATTACCTAAGTGAAGTGGGAATGACTAAATTATCGGAAAATGAGCGTACCACACTGGAGTCCCCTATTACAGAGATTGAAATAAGAAAGGCAATTAGGGAAACACAAGTAGGTAAGAGCCCAGGACCGGATGGGTTGACAGTGCTTTATTATAAAAAATATCAAGACTATCTAATCCCTAAACTGTGTGCCTATATGAACGACATAGGAGACAAGGGGGAAATGAGCAGAGAAGCCCTGGCAGCCAATATTACGGTTATTCAAAAAGAGGATAAGGATGCGACAGTTTGTTCAAACTACAGGCCTATTTCCCTGCTAAATGTGGATACTAAATTATTCGCAAAAGTGATTGCGGGCAGAATGAAGCAGGTAATAGAGAAGATCATACATCCGGACCAGGTGGGGTTTATTAGAGGTAGACAGGGACGGGATAACAGCATCAAAACCCTCCTATTAGCTCAGGAAATCAAAAAGAGTGGAGTCCCAGGTCTACTACTATGTATAGACGCTGAAAAAGCGTTTGATAGAGTAGACTGGGACTTCATGATGAGCACGCTCGAGGAAGTAGTCTGTGGGGAGAGGATGTGTAAATGGATTAGGGCCTTATACTCAAGACCATCGGCAAGAGTGAAAATAAATGGGACCTTCTCTGATCCAATTGACATGTACAATGGTACAAGACAGGGGTGTCCAATCTCCCCCATGCTCTTTCTGTTGACGTTAGAACCCCTCCTTTCAAGGATAAGACAGAATAGGGATATTAGTGGGGTCGTAATAGGGAATACGGAATACAAACTGGCCGCCTTTGCAGACGACATCCTGCTGTATATAACCCAGCCAAGGATATCCCTCCCGAATATTATGGCTAACCTAGTAGAATACGGAAAGTTATCAAATTTCAAAGTAAACCCAACTAAATCTGAAGCACTAGAGATAAACCACTCCAAGGAAAGCGACCACTCTTACCAAAAATATTTCCCCTTTGTGTGGGGGAAAAAAGAACTGAATTACCTGGGGGTCAAAATCACTACATCAACTGAAACGTTATACCAAGTGAACTTTATCGCGCTGTTAAATGAGGTAAAAGCTGAATTGAATAGAATTCATCTGGGTCAATTATCCTGGGCGGGAAGAATCAACATATATAAAATGGTTATACTACCAAAAATAACCTATAAAATGCAAATTATACCAATAACACTATCACATACATACCTCAGAAGGCGACACTTAATGTTTACAAAATTTATTTGGAGGGGAAAGACACCTAGATTAAAATTCTCACAATTGATTAACACTAAAGGTAAAGGGGGATGGGGAGCACCAGATATAAGGAAATATTATGAAGCTATCGCTATAGCCAGAGTTATTGAATGGGTCAAAAACAAAGAAAAACAATGGGTAGTAATAGAAAATAAAATTAGTGACACTAAACTGGATAAGATTATATGGACCTCGCCTCAACAGAGAAAGTACAGCACTGAAACACACGTAATCACTAAACATGCACTCAAGATATGGGACACCCTTCACAGAAAGGAACACTGGGAATACAACTCACCTTTAATGCCACTCAAAGATTTAGAACAGTTTGCACCGGGGAAAGAGGAATGGTTTGGCAAATGGTTATTAGAAGAAAATATACAACTAAAGGACGTAATGCACAAGGGTAGAATATGTTCATTCCAAGAGATGCAGGATAAAAGAGATATGTTAGTTATTAACCCCTGGCGTTATAACCAATTAAAACATTATGTAGGTTCCCTACCACAGCCAATTAGATCGGTGGATAATTTATCACCACTTGAAAAAATATGCGTAGATAGAGAGGTGAGGGGGGGTTTCTCCCGGATATATAAAGTTCTAGTTGATTTAGAAAGGTTAGAAACCCCGGACTATATAGGGAAATGGGAGAAGGAGTTAGAGAGAAATCTTACAGATACAGAAGTCTCCCTGATCTTGAAAAGAGTCTCAGCTACATCCGTTAATAGTAAACTCCTAGAATTAAATCTTAAATGCCTGAACAGAATGTACCTGACTCCCGATCGGGTACATAAAATACATAGGGATAAGTCGCAATTTTGTTGGAGGGGCTGTTCAGAAATAGGGTCAATGGCCCATATTTGGTGGCTATGTCCGGAAATGAAAAGGTTCTGGGGCGAAGTAAGAAAATATATTAAAGTAATCACAAATTTGGACGTCCCAAATGACCCTTGGATATGCTTATTCCACATGAGTGATATGCCTACTAAAACATATCTCAGAACACTTTTGCCACATCTTATTGATGCAGCTAAGAGCTTAATCCCTAAGTATTGGCAAAGGAAAGAGAGGCCAAAGATGAGAGAATGGTTTAATAGAATTAATGAGATACAGTGTCTGGAGTATTTAAGATTTAGCGAAGGGACAAAAATGGGGGCCTATGAAACAAAATGGAAAGACTGGGAAAAATTTAAAGAATCCCAAAATGCGGTTGAGATGTGGTCTACATAAGTAGAGGAACGCAGAGGATTGGATGGGTATGGTCTCGGGGGAGGGGTAGGGGGCGGGGGGGGTTTTGGTATGAGGGAAGCATTAGTAATTTTTGGGATAAACATGTATCTTTCTTGTTTTGTAATATACTGAATTGGATTATCAAGCAAATGTAAAGCTACGATGATGTGACGATAAGATGGGAAAGAAATTTGAATTTTAAATAATTGAAAAATCTTTTCCCGGGAGAAACTTTCAAACTGAAGTGGCAAAAAGAAGAAAAAAAAAATAAAAAATAAAAAAAAATAAATAAAAACTTGCATATAAGCCTTCAAATGGGGACTTTGGGTTTTTCAAGTTTGGATCCCATAGATTATTTGATAAAGTTTAGGGCTTGGGTCCAAATTTTTTACATGTTCAAGAGTTCTGGTGCAAACCAAACTGAGGGGTGTTCAGCTCATCACTACTCAATAACAGGAAAAGCCTGAATAAGGACCAGTATATTTTACAAGGTGCAATTTTAAAATTTGACAGAAACTCGAGGAGGAATATATTAGGTTTTGCTACATGTTAGTTATCAAGGGCCATTTAGAAAGGTTCTCGAAATGCTGTAAATTAGTTATGCCCTAATTTACCAAAAAATAATGTAGTGCAACAATACATATTATACCTAAATTATATAGTGCACATGTACTAATTGAAACAATTATTAAATCACTATAAATATTAATTCAGCTCCACATAACTCAAAGTGTTAAATCAGTCCCAAAATAACTGTGACACAACTGAAACATAAATAGGGATGAAACTCATAAATAGGGATGAGCCTCGCGTTCGAGTCAAACCCATATTCACCTCGAACATCAGCTGTTCGATTGTTCGCCGAATTGCGAACGTTATGGGCAGTTCGCACCAAATTCGTGTGGCGCGTCACGGCCCATAATTCACTGCGGCATCGCAGTGCATTGCTGGCTGATGATTGGCCAAGCATGCACTATGACCCGCATGCTTGGCCAATCACAGCGCCATCGGTAGAGGGAGCTGTAATTGGCCAAAGCCAGGGTGGCTTTGGCCAATTATGGCTCAGGGGGTTTAGAACACACCCCACACTATATAAGGCCGCCTGCATGGTGGCCCTGTGTAGTGTGTTTCGGCGTGCTGAGAGATAGAGAGAGAGACAGTGTCATTTCATATGAGTTAGCTAGATTAGGCAGGACAGTCAGTGAGTTAGCTGCACTTAAAGTGTATTGTGTATATATATGCATCCCAGGTGTTGCGCATATATATATATATATATATATATATATATACACACTGTATTCAGTTTAGCTAGATCCGTTCCTGTTATCTTCCTACTGAAAGGCAGGCTTGTCTTGTTACAGTATTTACAGCTACCTGAAAAAAATTGCTGGTGTTCTTTTGATCCTATTAGTACCACAGTCAGGCAGCTAGACTATTTACAGTTAGTGTACTGCGTCCTCCTCACAGTGTTCAGTTAAAGCTACAAGTTAGTTTAGTGTGACCTCTGCACAGTGTTCAGCTAAAACTACAAGTTAGTGTAGTGCACAGTGTTCAGCTAAAGCTACAAGTTAGGGTAGTGTGTCCTCCTCACAGTGTTCAGCTAAAGCTACAAGTTAATTCAGTGTGACCTCTGCACAGTGTTCAGCTAAAGCTACAAGTTAGTGTAGTGCGTCCTCCTCACAGTGTTCAGCTAAAACTACAAGTTAGTGTAGTGAGACCTCTGCACAGTGTTCAGCTAAAGCTGCAAGTTAGTGTAGTGCGTCCTGCTCACAGTGTTCAACTAAAACTACAAGTTGGTGTAGTGCGACCTCTGCACAGTGTTCAGCTAAAACTACAAGTTAGTGTAGTGAGACCTCTGCACAGTGTTCAGCTAAAGCTACAAGTTAGTGTAGTGCATCCTCCTCACAGTGTTCAGCTAAAACTACAAGTTAGTGTAGTGAGACCTCTGCACAGTGTTCAGCTAAAGCTACAAGTTAGTGTAGTGTGTCCTCCTCACAGTGTTCAGCTAAAGCTACAAGTTAGGGTAGTGCATCCTCCTCGCAGTGTTCAGCTAAAGCTACAAGTTGGTGTAGTGTGTCCTCCTCACAGTGTTCAGCGAAAACTACAAGTTAGTGTAGTGCAACCTCTGCACAGTGTTCAGCTAAAGCTACAAGTTAGTGTAGTGCGTCCTCCTCTAAAGCTACAAGTTAGTGTAGTGCGTCCTCCTCACAGTGTTCAGCTAAAACTACAAGTTAGTGTAGTGAGACCTCTACACAGTGTTCAGCTAAAGCTGCAAGTTAGTGTAGTGCGTCCTGCTCACAGTGTTCAGCTAAAACTACAAGTTAGTGTAGTGCGACCTCTGCACAGTGTTCAGCTAAAACTACAAGTTAGTGTAGTGAGACCTCTGCACAGTGTTCAGCTAAAGCTACAAGTTAGTTTTTTTTTTTTTCTCAAACAAAAAGGTTTTTTATTTCAGCAAAAATTATTACATACAGTTCCGGAACACATATGTCAGTGTACAAAGTAGCGGTACAATCAGGCATAAAGACAATAAAGATTGCATCCCTTTTCCCCCATAATCTCCCAATCAAGCATATTATAGTGTTTAACCCCTCTCACTAATCCTCCACCTGCGCACCTATATCTTCAACAAATCACAATACAATCGCTTATTCTTATTTATTTGCAACAGGACAATTAACAGATTCTCTAAAATAAACGGTCAATCACTAGGTCTACTGGCGCAAGTCCAGGGACCTCCAGCCACTGTGCCCAAAGCTTCTCAAATTTTTTTGATGTTCCCCTGTGTTGAAAGATAATTTTTTCCAAACGGATAGTGTTCCCCATTTGTATGATCCACTCCTGTTTTGTAGGAGGGTCTTCAGATTTCCAATGTCTAAGAATTAGCATACGTGCCTGAAACAAAGTTCTATTGATGGCTTGTTTAAGGATATCTCCTGTTAACAAGTCATCTATTATCCCTAACAGGCATGGTTTGGGGTCTAATGGTATCTGTACCTGGAAAACCATATTAATGGTATCCAGTACAGTTTTCCAATACAAATGAAGTTTAGGGCATCTCCATAGGAGATGAATAAGATCTCCGTGGTCTCTACGACATCTTGTACATGTGGGATCTGTGCCAGCTCCCATACGGACAAGTCTAGCCGGTGTATAATGTACCCTGGAAAGTATATACAACTGGGACAGTTTTTGAGCAGCATTCAATGAGCACAGGGGGACCGACTGCAGAGCCTCGTCCCACTGTTCCTCCTCAAATGCGCCAACATCCTGCTTCCACCTGGCCATAACCTTCAGTGGCGAGTCTCCCAGAACCAAATTCAGAAGCATAGCGTAGCAGTCCGATATGAACCCTTTATATGTATTTATTTCAAGGAGGAAGTTAAAGACGGGTGCAGGATCTAGAGTCCAAATATCTGGATCTCCCTGGGCATCTATCGCATGTTTAAGTTGTTGGTAGTAGAAGTTCATGGAGAGCGGCAACTGGAAGGCTTCCCTAAGCTCCAAAATGGATCTCAGCTTGCCATCTTGAAATATGTGTGTCATGTGTGATAGCCCGTGCCGCTTCCATTTCACTCCATATGGTATTTTTGCTATTTCCATGTAGTGATTATTTTCCCAAATCAGGCTATATTTAGTATACCCTTGTACTTTCTGTAGCATCCTGGCCTTGTTCCAAATCTTTTGCATAAGAGCATAAGTTAGAAAAAGTTTGTTGGATTTGTTATATTGCAGCACCTCCAGCCCATCCAGGGCCCCACACTTGACTGTAAAGTGAAGTGACTGGGCCGAGGAGTCCCGCAGATTTAGCTCTACTTCCTGTGTAGGCTGCAGAACTCTAGCAATGTGTTGTAGCTGGGCAGCTAAGTAATATACCCAGGGATTAGGCAGCGCTAGGCCACCGTCATCCTTGGGACGCTGGAGTTGCTCAAGTTTAATTCTGGGTTGTTTTGAAAGCCATATAAACGATCGGAAGAGTGAGTTGATAATTCTGAACTTTTTTAAAGTAATGACCATTGGGGAGTTGTGGAGTATATATAAAAGTTGGGGCATAAGGATCATTTTTATTAGATTGATCCTACCTACTTGTGATAACTTCAATTTGCTCCATACTTTGACCCGATCGCGACAACGATTAATAAGAGGGGTTAGGTTTAAGTTAACATAGTCTAACACACGGGGAGTGACTTGTATGCCTAAGTACTTAAGAGACGTCGATACCGGGATGTCCAGTATACTGTTTTGAGAGGAGGATAGCTCACGATCTAACAATAGGAGGGAGGACTTGGTCCAATTAATAACTAGACCCGAGTACTGCCCGAATCGGCCAATGACTCTCATTGCCTCTGACAGCGACGCTGACGTATCTCCAAGAAGCAGCATGGTGTCATCAGCATACATAATAACTTTCTCCTGGACATCCCCGTATCAAAACCCCTGTATTAAGAGGTTACTGCATATCACAGAAGCCAAAGGCTCTATGGCCAGGGCAAATAAGAGGGGAGACAGGGGGCAGCCCTGTCTCGTACCTCTGTATAAATTGAAGGGTGCGGAAATCCGGCCCCCCTCTCTAATGACTGCCACCGGGGAGGAGTATAATAACTGTACCCATTTAATGTAGTTATCCCCAATCCCAAACTTCCTCATTACTGCCCATAGGTAGTCCCATTCGACGCTATCAAACGGCTACAAGTTAGTTAAGTGCGTCCTCCTCACAGTGTTCAGCTAAAACTACAAGTTAGTGTAGTGCGACCTCTGCACAGTGTTCAGCTAAAGCTACAAGTTAGTGTAGTGCGTCCTCCTCTAAAGCTACAAGTTAGGGTAGTGCGTCCTCCTCACAGTGTTCAGCTAAAGCTACAAGTTGGTGTAGTGTGTCCTCCTCACAGTGTTCAGCAAAAACTACAAGTTAGTGTACTGCGACCTCTGCACAGTGTTCAGCTAAAGCTACAAGTTAGTGTAGTGCGTCCTCCTCACAGTGTTCAGCTAAAACTACAAGTTAGCGTAGTGAGACCTCTGCACAGTGTTCAGCTAAAGCTACAAGTTAGTGTAGTGCGTCCTCCTCACAGTGTTCAGCTAAAGCTACAAGTTAGTTTAGTGTGACCTCTGCACAGTGTTCAGCTAAAGCTACAAGTTAGGGTAGTGCGTCCTCCTCACAGTGTTCAGCTAAAGCTACAAGTTGGTGTAGTGTTTCCTCCTCACAGTATTCAGCGAAAAATACAAGTTAGTGTAGTGCGACCTCTGCCCAGTGTTCAGCTAAAGCTACAAGTTAGTGTAGTGCGTCCTCCTCACAGTGTTCAGCTAAACCTACAAGTTATTTTTTGTGAGCTCTGCACAGTGTTCAGCTAAAGCTACCTGTAGAAGGTTGGTGGTGTTTTCCTGATCCTATCACTACCGCAGGCAGCTAAATAAGCTACAAGTTAGTGTAGTGCGAGCTCTGCACGGTGTTCACCTAAAGCTACCTGTAGAAGGTTGGTGGTGTTTTCCTGATCCTATCACTACCGCAGGCAGCTAAATAAGCTACAAGTTATTTTTTGGCAAGCTCTGCACAATGTTCACCTAAAGCTACCTGTAGAAGGTTGGTGGTGTTTTTCTGATCCTATCACTACCGCAGGCAGCTAAATAAGCTACAAGTTAGTGTAGTGCGAGCTCTGCACGGTGTTCACCTAAAGCTACCTGTAGAAGGTTGGTGGTGTTTTCCTGATCCTATCACTACCGCAGGCAGCTAAATAAGCTACAAGTTAGTGTAGTGCGGGCTCTGCACAATGTTCAGCTAAAGCTACCTGTAGAAGGTTGGTGGTGTTTTCCTGATCCTATCACTACCGCAGGCAGCTAAATAAGCTACAAGTTAGTTTTTTGCGAGCTATGCACAGTGTTCAGCTAAAGCTACCTGTAGAAGGTTGGTGGTGTTCTCACACTACAGGCAGGCAGTTGATTTTGCTAGCTGCAGTATCAGTACATACATACATATACATATACATATATATATACATATCCCAGCTTAGTGCAGCTACAGGCCAGTAGTATGTCTGGAAGGCCAACAAGGAGAGGCAGACAGTCACAAGCCAATAAAAGAGGGCAAGCAGGCTCTGTGTCTAGAGGCAACAGTGCTGGTCGTGGAGACGGTGCATCCTCATCAGTACGTGGCCGTGGGACACGCTTGACCTTTTTTCGGCAGCTGGCCGTGTTGAGCCGCAACATACGGAAGACTTGGTCGAGTGGATGACCAAGCCATCCTCATCCTCCTCATCCTCTCTCACCCACGCTCAGGGTACTTTGTCTGTCAAAGCAGCGGCCTCTTCCCTTGACTCAATGTCATCAGTGACTCCTTTCCTAGCCCCACCATGTCCTCCTGAGGAGTCCCTCAAACTGCTTGACCACAGTGTTGGGTACATGCTCCAGGAGGATGCTCAGCGTTTGGAAGGCTCTGATGATGATACTGAGCTAGATGAAGGCAGTAATGTGAGCACGGACAGAGGGGGTGCCCAAGAAGGACAGCAATCTGGCAGTCATGCTCCCCCTGCTGCAGCATACTGCCAGGTTTGCTCCAGTGATGAGGAGGGAGGGGATGATGAGGTCACTGACTCAACGTGGGTGCCTGATAGGAGAGAGGAGGAGGAGGAGGCGGCACATCACCAACGAGGCAGGATGCCCTCCAGGGGTCAGCCTAAGGGCAGCACACTGACTGCATCACGCGCCAAAGCTCCGCATGTGCAGGGCGCTGCAGTCTCTGTGCGTTATTCAAAAAGTTGTTTGGTGTGGGCCTTTTTTGAGATGAGTGTATCAGATCGCACCGCTGCTATTTGCAACATATGTCTCAAGCGTATCTCGCATGGCCAAAACATCTCCCGCTTGGGCACCACATGCTTGACCAGACATATGTTGACCTGCCTTGCAGTTCGTTGGCAAGCGTATCTAAAAGACCCACACCAAAGAACAAAGAGGACCTCTCCTTGCTCCTCATCAGCTGAGATCTCCAACCCCACTATACCTTCAGTCCTCTCTGAGACCTGAATGAAGGTGTAGAATTAGGTGTGTCACAGCCAAGTACTTGTGGGCAATCTGCTTTCGGTACACCGACGTCAGATTGTACCAGGCAAATTTCCCTGCCCCAGCTGCTGCACCGCCGAAAGAAGTTTGCTCCCAGCCATCCACATGCCCAGCGGTTGAATGCTAGCTTGGCAAAATTGCTAGCCCTTCAACTGCTACCTTTTCAGCTGGTAGACTCTGCCCCCTTCAGTGAGTTTGTGGAATGTGCGGTTCCTCAGTGGCAGGTATCCAAACGCCACTTTTTCTCATGGAAGGCGATTCCAGCTCTCTACTGGCATGTGGAAGGCAATGTCATGGCCTCACTGGACAGGATAGTCAGCGGTAAGGTGCATATTACTGCTGACTCATGGTCCAGCAGGCATGGACAGGGACATTACCTAAGTTTCACCGCGCATTGGGTGACTCTGCTGGCAGCTGTGAAGGATGCAGGACAAGGTGCAGTAGTGTTGGAGGTTGTTCCACCACCACGTCTCCAAAATGCCACTACTAATAATTGTGACACACCTCTCTCTTCCACCCCTCCTCTTCTTCTTCCTCCATGGGCTCTTCCTGTGCTTTGTCCTCAGAACCAGCGGTGCTCCGTAGCCGTTCAAGGGGCTACGCAAGTATGCAGGCCAAAAGATGCCATGCGGTGCTTGAGCTGGTGTGCTTGGGGGACAGGAGCCACACTGGGGCAGAGATTCTGTCAGCTCTGCAGGGGCAGGTTCAGAGGTGGTTGACGCCACGCCAACTTAAGGCAGGAATGGTGGTTTGCGACAATGGCACCAACCTCCTCTCTGCCCTCCGACAGGGACAAATGACCCATGTGCCCTGTTTGGCTCACATGCTTTACTTGGTGGTGCAGCGGTTCTTGGGCAGGTACCCGAGCTTACAGGATGTCCTGAGGCAGGCCTTAAAAGTCTGTGTGCATTTCCGCCGGTCATATAATGCCAGTGCTCGGCTGGCAGACCTCCAAAAGGTGTTTAACCTGCCCAAGAACTGCCTAATCTGTGACATGCCCACCAGGTGGAACTCAACGTTGGCCATGCTGCAGCGGCTGCACATGCAGCAGAGGGCCATCAATAAATACCTGTGCGACTATGGCACCAGGACAGGGTCAGGGGAGCTTGTTTTTTTTCCCCACGCCAGTGGGCCATGATCAGGGATGCATGCACTGTCCTGTCACCATTTGAGGAGGCCACGAGGATGGTGAACAGTGACAGTGCATGCATCAGTGACACTGTCCCCCTTGTCCACCTGTTGGAGCACACACTGCGTGGAATAATGGACAGGGCACTTGAGGCAGAACAGAGGCAGGAAGAGGAGGACTTCCTTAGCTCTCAAGGCCATCTTTATCCAGACAGTGTTCCTGCGTGCCTGCCGATCACAAAGGGATGAGGACGAGGAGGAGGAGGAGGAGGAGGATTGTGTCAGTATGGAGGTGGAGCCTGGCACTCAGCATCAGCAGCAGTCTTTAAGGGATCAGTCCCAAGAAACACATGGACTTGTATGTGGCTGGGAGGAGGTGGCTGCGGACCATGTCGTCCTTAGTGACCCAGAGGACTCCGGACCGAAAGCCTCAGCAAACCTACACTGCATGGCCTCCCTGATCCTCCAAAGCCTGTGGAAGGATCCTCGTATTCGTGGTATCAAGGAGAAGGACCAATACTGGTTGGCAACCCTCCTTGATCCACGTTACAAGGGTAAGGTTGCGGACCTTATCTTGCCATCGCAGAGGATGAAACATCTTCGGGAGGCCTTGCAGAAAGGTCTGTGCAGCGCGTTCTCAGAGACTGGGAGGTTACAAACTCCTGTTTCTGGACAACGTGTTGCTGAGGCTTCAGTCAGTCAAAGAAGGAGCAGTGGAGAAGGTGGCCATCTGACCGATGCGTTCAGACAATTTTTTGGTCCGCAGCCCCAAGGTATGATTGGTTCCAGCAACCATCGCCAGCGTCTGTTTTACATGGTGCAGGAATACCTAGGGGCAAGATCTGACTTGGACACCTTTCCCACCGAAAATCCTCTGGGTTACTGGGTCTTGAGGATGGATCACTGGCCAGAGCTTACACAGTATGCAATTGAGCTACTGGCCTGTCCTGCATCAAGTGTTCTTTCGGATCGCACATTCAGTGCTGCTGGATTTTGTAACCGATCACAGGGTGCGTCTGTCCACCGACTCGGTCGATCGACTGACCTTCATAAAAATGAATCAGTCTTGGATCACCACCAGCTACCAAGCACCTGATGCTGATGTAACCGAAAGACTGCCTATGCTGATGCTCAGTGACTATCCTGAGTAATTATCCTCTTCCTCCTCAGTGATCACGCTGATAGCTTGTAAGAACATTTTTGGTTCTGGGCGCCACCACCAGTGCCTAAGGCCCAATTTTTCAGCCCCTATTTAACAGGGGCATGTAATTACAATTTTTGATTCAATACTTTGCAGCAGGGCTCGTTTCTGCATTCCAACTAGAGTATCTGTGAGGGGTTGCAGTGTTGTGGCACCAGCACCAGTGCCTAAGGCACAATTTTTCAGCCCCTGTTTAACAGCGGCGTGTAATTACAATTTTTGGTGCAATACTTTGCAGCAGGGCTCGTTTCTGCGTTCCAACTAGAGTATCTGTGAGGGGTTGCAGTGTTGTAGCACCAGCACCAGTGCTTAAGGCCCAATTTTTCAGCCCCTGTTTAACAGGGGCATGTAATTACAATTCTTGATCTAATATTTCACAGCAGGGCCCTGTGAGGGCTTACAGTGTTGTGGCCACAACAACACCTAAGGCCCAAATTTCTGCTGAGTATATAGGGCAGGCCCCTACTTTCAAACATCCAACTTACAAACGACTCCTACTTGCAAACGGAAGGAGACAACAGGAAGTGAGATGAAATCTACCCCTAGGAAGGGAAATTCTCTCCTGTAAGAGTTAATATGGGAAAAACGTTTCTCCTTTCCACTGATGCTTTATCACCAATCCTTGTTTCACAAAACCCCCCAAATTTTCAAAAAACATTTGTCATTGGGACAAAAAATGAGGTGAAATCTTCTGAAGAGGAGCACAGACAGCAAATCAAATGTCACAGGGGTGATATCCCTTCCCTATGTTTTCCAAAAAGCTTAAAATAGATTTTTTGGCTGGAGCTAAACACGTTAAAAATGTACCAGTTCAAAATTACAAACAGATTCTAGTTAACAACAAACCTACAGTCCCTGTCTTGTTTGCACCGCCTGTATACTGCTGTTCAGAGTATATAGGGCCTGGTGGCCCCACGCCTTTCCTTTTTTTAATTTAGGTGCGGGGTTCCCCTTAATATCCATACAAGACCCAAAGGGCCTGGTAATGAACCGGGGGGTACCCATGCTGTTTGTCTCACTGATTTTCATCCATATTGCCAGGACCCGACATTACATTAAAGCCGCAAACAGTTTTAAATGACTTTTTTTCCTTTAAAAAATACATTTTGTGCAGGGACTGTTCTAAGCACGGGAAACATGCGCCACTTTACAGGCATACTATAGACACCCCCCAGGAGAAGGGCCTCATCCCCACAACCCTTGCCCAGTGGTTGTGGGGGTCTGCGAGTGGGTGGGGGGCTTATCGAAATCTGGAAGCTCCCTTTAACAAGGGGACACCCAGATCCCGCCCCCCCTGTGTGAAATGGTAAGGGAGTACAAAAGTACCCCTACCATTTCACAAAAAAGTGTCAAAAATGTTAAAAATTACAAGATACAGTTTTTGACAATTCCTTTATTTAATGTCTTCCTCTTTCCATCTTCTTTCTTCTATCTTCTTTATTCTATCTTCCTTCGGCTTCTTCCTCTGGTTCTTCCTCTGATCCTCTGCTTCTTGTTCTGGTGTTCTCGTCCGGCATCTTCCTCTGCGGCGTCTTCTTCCCTTCTTTGTTCTCGGGCCGCTCCACATCCATGATGGGAGGCTCCTGCTGTGTGACACTTCTCGTCTTCTGACACTTCTTAAATAACAGAGGGCGGGGCCACCCGGTGACCCCGCCCCCTCTGATGCACAGGGACTTGATGGGAACTTCCCTATGGGTTTCCCCGTGATGTCAGAGGGGGCGGGGTCACCTGTTATGTGTACACATGGGCGGACGGGCGGCCTAATCACAGGGCATAACGCATATAGGAGGGAAAGCCGAGCCATGATTAAGCTCCAAGGGGTGGAGCGAAACACATTGGGGGTGTGACCTAGCTGGAGTCTGGGCTGAGACTGTCATTCATCTCCCTTTATGCACACGAGTCTGCTTCATGATGTGCAGCTTTGGGATCTTTTCCTTTGAAATTGATGTATAAAGGAACCCGGAAGAGATCGAGAGAGAGAAAAAAAATCTCAACAGACCACCCAAGTTAACACCACCCCTGCCCACTTTCCTTCAACTTCCACCCCCCAACCTAGCCTTGTCCTAAGGTATGACCACCCCTCCGATCTCTACCATGTGGGAAAAAACCAGAGGGGCCACATGGATAGCACTCTTATCTACTGTATATACTAGTAAAAAAATCTTCACTCAAACAGTAACCCGCAGGCCGGTTAGGATGATCAGGGAACCATGGGGTTCCCAGCAACCGCATAAAATGACCAATACTACTTCAAAAGTAAATATAGATAGAAAAAATATAACAAAAAAAACAAAATTTCCTAGCATCCCCAGTAGAGATGGGCCAAACACCCACCTGTTTGGTTTGGGAACTCCTGAACAGAGAAAAAGTTCTGACCGAAATGGTGAACCCTCATAAAGTCTATGGGTCCCAAATTTGATAAATCAAAAGTCCCCATTTTGAAGGCTTATATGCAAATAATTGGCCATAAAAAGGGTATGGTGGTCTGGGCACTGCCCTGGGGGGGGCATGTATCAATGCAATTTGTTTTTACAGGAGCAGTTATTTTAATGATGCTTAAAGTGCAACAATAAAAATGAAAAATTCCTTTAAATATAGTGCGAATATAGTCTGAATGTAAAGTATCACATCTGTAGCATGTATAGAACATGCTGCAGCAAAAACTACATTTCTAAAGAAAAAAAAATGCATGAATTTACATTTAAATTGCTGGGAATACAAGGCTCGGAATGCTCTGTTCAGCACGCCATGCATTACAGGGCGTTTGATGAGTGGGAAATCAGGCGATGTTTGGGCCAAACTTTTGCTCTGCCTGACCTGTTCCCCCAACTGTAATCTCCAGATACAAAAGAAAATACAATTATCCACATATACAAATACCCAAATACTTACCCCTCTTACAGGGCTATCAATATTTGTCAACAGTCTAATACACTTGACTCTTTTAAAAGGAAATGAATGAGTCTTCTACCCAAACCGGCAGACATCCTGGTGATAGTAAAAAGTAGAAGAAGGCACTGAAGCCTACATCAAAAACAGAAACAAAAATGCCCATGATGGCCCAAAATCAAGGGCCCCCAGCAGATCTATTGTTTAAATAAATAGAGCTTCCCAACCACGCCTTCCTATAGTCCCACAGTCACACGTGGCTGCATCCCATAAAAAGTGGCATCAAACTGGAAATGGCCTATCACACTCCATGCGGCATGCCAGTCCCCATATAAAGAGAATGTACTGCCCCACCATGGTCTAATGTCCCCCACGCTCCATCTTCCCCCACACACATAGGTGTGGGTGAACTGGTGGACAGTTCCACCCTGCTGACTCCCTTCTGGTACCAAAACTAGAAGTGACATCAACCTTACCGCTTTGCTCCCCCCATTTGCCTCTGAGTTGGAGCAGTGCTGCAATTACAATGGCACCTACCTACACAGACAGTAGGAGCAACCGCAGAGATGAAGCATTAAACACAGGCAAATTACAAGGATCAACACAGCTGCCCTTTACCTGATTATGTAACAACAACAAAAATCAATATAATTACTGAGAAAATAACCGTAGCTAAAGGCTACAAAATATATACACATCAGTTAATCTCTGTGTGATATTTTAATACACTTCGTACACTTATGTTATTCTATAATATTGATTTGTTTTTTGTTTAGTTACATAACTTGTCATTCAATGCCGTGGATCCTCTTGAAGTTATTTTTGGTGAAATGTGCTATTCCATGACGCCAGTCTGGGATTATACATTTTCCAGTTATGATGTGTTATTACTTTGGATATAAGTTTGCATTAATCTATCTTTATTACTTTATATGACAATTTAAAAGTTGTAATAAAAGTGATTGTTTTTAACATTATGGTATTGCAGCATCCCTTGAAAGGCACATTGAAAATCCCTTTATTGCATGTCTTCCACTATTCTCGGGTCTACGGTTGTTAGGGAACAGACAGTTGTGTACTGTATATTGTATAAATAGGGATGGTACCTTATAGGAAATAATTAAGTTAGTTGGCTTCACCACAAGCTAATATATGGATGTATGTTTGTGTACGTCAGTGACCGTGGCAGGAAAATTTTATTCAGTCCATCTCTATTGAGAGATGGACTGAACCATATGATTTAATGTAACTATGTATTTTGATACCTTATATGGTATATATATGAACTAAAAAAAATGAAGGAAAAAAAATTAAATCACTGTTACTGTATTTCCCTAACACAGAATTGAGATATGAAAAAAATAAAATCTTGCAGTAAAATACAAATAGTGAAGCAGCAGTATTAACTTTAATACAATTTTGTTAAAAACGGTTGACTTCATGCTTTAAGATAATGTAAAACCTGCTCTGTGCAAAATCATTTCAAAGTAACTAGTACAAAAATGAACACTCATTAAAACAGCTTGGACTGGGATTAGGAGAGTGCAATTTGTCTGGGAATGAGAAGTCAGCACAAGGGTTGTGGTTCATACTGATAAGGCCTTGGAGGAAATTCCCTCCCATAGTAAGACAAACTGGAAAGAGGAAACGAGAACTCAGACTGCTTTGGCTGATACATGTAAAATCAGAACAGACTATTTTTTTAAGATTTCAATGAATCTTTATTAATATTACGTATTTAACATATTTTAAACATACTCTGCCATGAAACATATTAGAAATTTAAATTACAAACTGAAATTACCATTTAGATGTTATTTAATTTCATCTATGCATATTGTCCTTAATAACTTAGTTTGCATAAGAAAAGCAGCTGTGGCTGCTTGCATGTATCTAGAATGTACTATAGGTACACTGTAAAGGAATACATTATTCATAATATCAGGATCTTGTAATGTAGCTAAAATGACTGGTACTGAACAACTGAAGCATGTCCAAAGGCACTTTGTAACTAAAAAGTAGGATTTCCTGTAAATAATTTTCAAACTGCAATATTAAAGATGAACTCCAGCCTTGTAAAGGCAGAAGGTTTTTTATCTTAATGTATTCTATGCATTAAGATAAAAAAAGCTTCTGTGTGTAGCAGCCACCCCAGCACCCCCCTAATTACTTAACAAAGCCCCATCTCTCTCCAGGGATGTCCACAAATGTCTAAGCCATCCGGGACACTCCTTATTGGCTGAGACACTGCAACGGCACCATTGGCTCCCATGGCTTTCAATCATAGTCAGTCAGCCAATCAGGGGAGAGAGGGGTGGGGCCAAGTCGGGGCTCCGTGTCTGAATGGATACACGGAGCTCTGACTCAGTTTGTGTGCCCCCATAGGAAGCTGTTGACTGGCACTTGAAAGAAGGGAGGGGCCAGGTGCAGCAAAGAAGAAGCCTAGAAGAACTCCTCTGTTAAAAACCAACTGCACCGATAAGGTATGTATAACATGTTTGTTATTTAAAAAAAAAACTGAGAATTTACAATCCGTTTAACTTTAGTCCTGCACAGTCGCAAATAATCTTGACCTGTACTGAAACCGCTTATTCTGATTTTACTGCTCACTTGGAGTTTCTCAAAGTGTGCATTAGAAGCAACAATAAGTCAGAATAAAGTATAAACGACCCATTATGTTCAAAATAGAAATGAAATAAACAATCTTTGCGAATATACTGTGTGTGTGTGTGTGTGTATGTGTGTGTATATATATATATATATATATATATATATATATATATATATATATATATATATATATATATATATACACACACACACACACACATATATATATATATATATATATATATATATATGTGTGTGTGTGTGTGTGTGTGTGTGTGTGTATATATATATATATATATAATCTCAAATCCCCTGCATTGTATAGAGAAGCAAAAAGACCAATAGATTATGTCACTGGGTCTAAAAAAGGTATATAGTGAAAACAGGTTTTATTAAAAATGTGAATAATTTTGATGGGGAAGGAGGAAGGAATCAAGAAAAACAAAATATAAGCAAGACTGAACTTCAGATCTTTCCTAGGCAGGTTTGCGTGCAGCATGGCCTGAGCTGCAATACTGAGTAACAAACTTGATTGTTACAATTACTCTTCATATTACTAGGTTCAGATTTGACAAAAAAAGACTCCTCCACAAAATTCTGGAGTCCAAGACTTTGTAATCAATTTCACAGAATCTGGGATAGCAAGTATTGTATAAATGTATACAATTGACGAGCAGACATAAGTGACACATGACTACTGTTGCTATAGCCAATAAGTCAATTAATGAGGACCTTAGAACATGCAAAGTAGATGGACCATGGTGCTGGTCTTCATTGGAGTAATCAGTCATTAGCTGTATACAGATAACAAGAACAACATAGGACATTGTCAAAGACAGTGTAATTGAAGATCCAGGGAGCTGGTTGACAGTTTAATGTGGAGCTGTAGTCCAGCACAAATATTGTTGGTGACTGGAAGCTCCATATGCCAAAATGCTTCCTGATGCCCACTTGACAGATGGCAAGTAGGAGTGAGTAAATCTACTTGGATAATTTGTGGGGGTTCTTTGAATCCTGCTTGAAATCCACAAAAGCCAAATTTAGGATCAAACCATTCTGAAGTCTATTCAGGGGAAATCTTGATAATCAATTCTAGCTATTAGGCAAGGTATGGTCAACAACGGACATAGGGAGCTGATCTTAAAAATATGGTACAAAAGGGATAGGGTCCTTTAATTGTAATGTTAAATGAGAAAAACATAAATCCTATAAATACATGCTCGGGAGATGCATTTAATCTGTATGAAGTGTTATAGAACAATACAATTTTCACAGGCAGCTTCAGTGACATCACTGGCATCACTTATTTTTAAAGTATAATTTATTTCTCTATCGTTTAAATGTAGCCAGCCTTAAATAGAAGTAGCCCCACAATATAGTTCAATTAGACTTGGAAAGAAGGCTTTTACGTTATTTTGGCTAAAATACTTGATTTTTTTCATTTAGTGATAATAGGCAGGGCCACTGTTAGAAATAATGGGGTCCTGTACATGCCTATATAACAGGGCCCCCCTCTACCCCCACCCCCCCTCTAATTCACCCCTGACCCTGCCTCAAAACAAAATGCAGCTTTGTCTTCAAGTGGTATTTTTAGAACACACATTTTTTTGACAGCAGTTAATTAGCAGGGATGAGCTCATGCATGTTCTGAACCAAGTCTGAAATTGCCTCAGCTATTCCACCAGGAAGCTGTCACAGCACTCCACCAATCATGGAGTGGAGCTAAACAGGACAGTGTTTTGAAATCTGTACCTGCTCAGTTTGTGTCCACTGTATGTGACAGGGGTCCACACAAGGGTCCACACAGCAGACAGGGGTGGACTTGTGATGGCTCCATGGGTGACTAGATGTCCATTTCCATTCTTTTTCTGGACCTGAATGAACATGGAGGAAGGCAGGTCAGTCAGTGTCACTGTGTGCAGCCCTGCCGCTTGCCTGTACACCGCCACCTGCCACCAGGATTGGTCTGCTCCCTCTTAGCCGCCTTGCATCAGTCTCAGCATTTACTGAGGGAACGGAGCATGTACAAAAGAATCACTCTGCCAGAGAACGCAAAGGGTGGGACAGTCAAAACTATAATATGTGCAGCGCAACATGCAGCATGAGATTATGTGTCTGTGCCCCCAAGATGGAGAAAAAATCCCTCCTCTGCTCTCACCTCATGGGCCCCTCTGTTAATTTTTTCCTTGTTGAAGGCAAGTAAGCAAGTTAGTGCTGTTGTCACACACAACCTTGCCTAGTGAAGATGATGGTGTGGGGCAGGTGCATACGTACAGGGGTGGCAGGGGTCACAATTGCAACTCAACCCCATGATCCACGGGGCCTGTGCAGCCTATCCGATCCCCTGGAAGGCTGCAGAAGGAAAAAGGATGGATCAGTTCCTCTACATGCCAACCCTCCTATCCACTTCCTGCTGTGATCAGGTTCCTGTGTCTCCCAAATCCCCCTCCTCGTCCACAGCATTATCAGGTTTCCCCCCTCCCCTTTCCAGCCAGCTACTGCACAGGATTTGTCAGGGTGCATAGCGGGGAAGTAAATGTCATTCTTAGCAATAACTGACTTTGTCCATTCATAACTGAAACATAATAAACTGTGTTTATTATGCTTCAGTTTGTGAATTTACGGTAAGCTCTGCACAGAGCTATTCCTGTCCATTCATTCTGTGCAGGCTGCAGAAATGGAGGTTGAAGGCTATGTCCTCAATCTCCTTTCTCTGTCTCAAAGGTGAAACATCAGAGGTCTGTTTAGTCCCTTGATATTTCACCAGAGCCCCCCCCCCCCAACGGGATTCCTAAAAAAATGTAAAAAAAATAATAAAAAATACAATTGTAAAAAATAACAATAAAATACAATTTTAAAAAACAAAACAAAAAACTACTGACACCAGTGGCAAAACTACCAGGGTTGCAAAGGTTGCCCCCGGGGGGGGGGGGCCCAGCTGGGGATCACAGGGTCCCTGAAGTTTCTAGTTACACCTCTGGCGTGGGGTCAGCCAACTCTCGGCCTAGAGCATTTACACAGTGTGGCTCCTGTTTTCCAGGCCAATGAGCTTCAAAACAGCATAGCAGCACTCAGGCTGGGACATTGCATATGCCCTAGGATGTTTGGAGGGCTGCTGATTATTAGGGGGTGGAGGAAGGGGCCAGTGAGTAAGCAGGGGTACAGGTGACTACACTGTCATGTGGTGGGCTGTTTCCTGCCAACTTGTCTCATTGAGATGCTGCTCCCACTTAGCTCTGTTGTGCAGAATCATGTGTTTCCTCGTATATGTGGTACCCAAATGGCTGTTATTTTTACCATAACCTGCAGGCAGTGGCTGCAGAAGATATAAATGCTATTAGCAGCGAATATGTTAAAAAAAAAAAAAAAAACACACTAAAGAGTTCTGTGGACTGGCCCTGGCCTGAGGATTGCAGTGGGGCAGTGCCACTGGATAGATAAACACAGCTACTTCTTCTGGTCTGCTGCAGCTTGACTAAATCCTCCTTTGCTGCTGTTTTTCAGCAAGTCTGTGATGGTTTAAGTAAATAATTCTCTTGACTCCCTATTGCCAGTTTGAAGGACTATGTTGGAATTAGGAGAAGAAGGAAGAAGATGAAATAAAAGTAGCAGCAGACAACTGGACAGACCCACACAAAGGTCTCACCACCAAGCAGAGAAATGACACAAGCTAAGCTACCCTTGTTTGGTCAGTAAAGCAGACCTTGCTATGGGAGAAAGGAAAGGTGCCACAGAAAAAAGTGGAGCAAATATAATAATAGTTCTCAGTATAAACTGTAGCCAATCAACCAGACCAGTTATTTATTAATTTATTTATTTTTTACTTTATTTTATTTTATAGAAATGTCATCATACAAAAAGCAAAACGTATATTTATATTACATCTCAACAAAAACATCATTATCCTTATACCCTCCCCCCATTCCGCCCACACCTTGTATCCAAAGTCCAAAAGGCAGTTTATCTATCGTTGTCTTTATGTCCCCACCCTTTTTTATTTATTGAGTTCTTGCCTCAACATAACTCCATGATTTTTTAAACTCCTTCCACTTTTCCCATTTGTCTTTACAGTCTGCCCCATCTTGTGCTTCCTTCCCTCTATCATCTAAACTCTCCAAATGATATATTTCATTAATGCAAAATACCCAATCCCGAATTTTAGGGCTATCTACTTCCTGCCATTTTTTTGTTATAAGACTTTTTGCTGCATTGATCAAGATGGGAATTAAGGATCTTTTATATTGCTTAATAGAGACTTGTGATCCATGAAACAAACATATCCAGGGATCTTCCGGTATTTCTTTGTGGGTGATTTTCTTTATTAGTTGTAAAACCTTCTTCCAATATTTTTTAATAGAGGGACAATCCCACCATATATGTGCCATTGTTCCCGTTGCCTTACACCCTCTCCAGCACTCCGAGGATATCTCTGGTTGAAATTGACATATTTTATCTGGCGTCGCGTACCACCTAGCCAGGCACTTGTAGTTCATCTCATCCATTTTAGTATCTACCGCAGAACTATGTGCAAGTATCAAAATTTTATCAATAGTGTCTTTATTACATCATGACCCCAATTCCTTTTCCCATTTTTTGATGTATGGCGGAACCTCCAGGTCATCTCTATCTGATAATATTTTATATATACGGGCTATATTACTCTTTGATTTTTCTCTCAGACAAAGCCGCTCCAGCGGCCTGTAGTCTTCACCATATCTTATTGGCTGAGGCAGTTTCTCTACAAACTGACTTAACTGGAGGTAACGCCATGCATCTATCACCATTAAATCCGTGTCCAATTTCAAATCTTAAAAAGTGCTTATTTTACCCCTTTTTATTATATCTTGCAATTGTGTGTTTTATTTTTTTATCCAATTCCTTCCCACTGACCTTTTCCCTGGTGCAAAATACTTGTTTTCCTTTAAAAAGATCAAAGGTGAATTGTAGGCCCAATTATTTTGTGTATGGGTCGTGTCCCAAATTTTTAGGGCAGTGCTTGTTATTTTGTACGTGTTCACTCCCAATACCCTGTGCTGTGGGGGGTTCCATGTCATATGTCTTAATTGTGTACCACTCATTGCATTTTCTATATTAACCCACCTCTTTTCATTTACCTCTTTTGCCCATTCCACCACCCGTGTAAGTAGCGGGACTGCTAAGCCCCCTTGTTTTTTCCCCCTTTCTAGCACCACGGCTGCAATTCTCATTTTTTTTATTATGCCATATAAACTTTGTGATTAAGCTTTTTAAAGTTTTAAAATATGTTTGAGGAAGTGATAAAGGCAGCATTTGAAACTTATATAGAATTTTGGCACCAGCACCATCTTGATCGTATTAATACGCCCTATTCAGGAGAGAGGTCGTGCTGATATTTTTTTTTCCTGTTTGATTTAATCTAGCAAAGGGATATAATTTATTAGGTAGATTTTCCTTCATGAGTCAGTCAAACTGACTCCTAAGTATTTTATTTCCTTTCTTCATGGAAAATGAAATTCTTCTTGTAGTTTCACTTCTTCCTGTCTGCTAATATTTATGTTCAAGATTTCAGACTTGCTAAGGTTTATTTTGAGATTTGAAATTTCTCCATATTGTTTTAATGTCCCCAGCAAGTTTGGAATCGTGATCCTTGGATTTGAAATATATGCCATCATCGGCATACGGTGCCATTTTATGCTTTTCTTCTCCCATCCCAATCCCATTGATATCTGTGTTATTTTGGATTGAAGCCAGCAGGGGTTCCAGTGTCAACACAAACAAGAGTGGCAACAATGGGCACCTCTGCCTAGTTCCATTTTCCATTACAAACGGAGAGGAGGATACCCCGTTCACCTTTACCAAGGCGGACGGGTGATTATATAGCACTTCAATCCATTGGATCATTCTGGGACCAACGCCCATGACTTCCAACGTTTTTTATCATGAGTCCCCAGTCTACCCTGTCGACTGCTTTTTTGGCATCTATCGACAGGAGTAGACCTGGGGACCCGCTCAGTTTAAACCCGTCTGGTCCCGGACTTTTGCCCGGAGCAGAATCTTTTAATGCTCTAAGGATTTCTTCCTCTGTGATGGGTTTGTCAAGATTGGACCTATCGTTTACTGACAGTAGAAGCAGTCTAGCGTTTTTTAAAAATTCTTTTGGTTTTCTCTGTTTTCTTTGTTTCCCGCTGTCCTTTCTGTCCCACGGAGTAAAGTAGTAATTCCTAAATACTTTTGCAATCTCATTAGCAGTGTATACCATTCCCCCATTCTTATTTTGAATTTTTTCAATATAGTTAATTTCTTTTTTCTTTTTTAGCATCCTTGCTAGGTGTTTACTCGCTTTATTTCCTCATTGGTATCTTTCTTTTGTTATTCTGTTAAGTGTCCTTTTTGACTCTTGCTCCATGATACTTTTAAGATCTTCTCTCTTATTAACCAATTGGTGGAGTAGCTCCTGCTGTTTTCCCTTGTGTTTTTTATGTTCTTGTTCTAGACTATAAATCTCTTCAATTAGGATGTTCATTTTTTTTTTATTCATTCCTTTTTTTTTCCTCACACCTATGGAGATTAGGACACCCCTGATGTATGCTTTGTGTGCCTCCCAAAGGGTGGCACCCAAAAGTTTTGCCCGTGTCATTAACAAAAAAATATGATTCTATTTATTTCTTGACTGCTTCTGCTACTTTCTCATCCTGAAGATGGATTTCATTTCCCCTAATCTGCCCTTCAGGAAGAAAAAATATTCCCTCAGGGTCTATAATCCTATCTACCAGTGTAAACCTTGTCCTTTTCGCAAACACAATTGCCACTCCTTTAGGCCTCCTAGTTGATGAATCCCCATAAAACCAAGTCAGGAAATCCTTAGAGTATAATTTGATATTTGATTCTTGGGATAAGTGGGTCTCCTGCAAAAACACTACTTCTGCTCTGTACTGCTGGAGTTCTTTTAGTATTTTATGTCTTTTGACGGGGGAGTTTAAATCCTTGACATTGTATGTCAGAAAATTAATTTCTGTCATCTATACTTTTCAAATGGGGTATTAACCAGTGGGGTTAAGGCCTGCATGCTGTGGGTATCTATTGTTTGTCTCTGAAAGGTGCGTCTCCCCCCTCCCCCCCCTCCCGAACCTCCCCGTCTCCCCCCCTCCTCCCACCCCCTCATCTCCCCCCCTCCCCAGCCCCTCCTTGGGCCCCTTTCTGGCCCTCAAACCACAGGTGGATCTGAGTTCCATCCCCACCAATGATTTTTGGTTCTCCTATCCTGAGGTAGTGCTCTGACCCCGCCTCCTCTCTCCTCCTGCCTCCTCCATCTCTAACCGGGGGAGGAGGGATGAGGATGCACTGATGACCCCAGGATTTGCCAGCCTCAGACCCATTTTTATAGCTTTCTTCCCTCCACCCCTTTCTCCACACAGTCACAGAGCCTTTACCGCTATCACATCAATTCATTGATCCTGCTATGTCCTATTTTCTCCTTCTAACCATCTTGGAATTGCTGGAACTTGTAGGTCCAATTTATTACAAAATTCCTGTAGGTCTTCTGGGAACCTTAAAGTCACTGATCTTCCATCCTTCTGGCCTATCAGGCATGCAGGAAAATTCTAGCTGTATTTAATATTCTGTATCCGCATTTGCTCGAGTAATGGTTTGAGGAGTCGTCTCCTAGCCAGTGTTTCAGGCGCCAAATCAGTAAATAGTTGAAGGTCGTTCCCCTTGTATTTTATAGGTGGTTTTCCCTCTCGTCTTTCCCCATATTATGGCTTTATCCTGATATTTTTGGAATCTCACAATAATATCTCGAGGCTGGTCCTCCGCTAAATTTTTAGGTTTTCTGACATGGTGTATTCGCTCAATCTCCAGGCCATTTTCCATACTTTTGCCCAACACTGGATTCAAGATCTTATTCATTATTTTTCTCAGGTCTTCTCTTTCCTCTGGTACTGCTCGAATTCTCATATTTTGTCTTCTATTTTGATTTTCCTGGTCTTCCAATTTATATAGGATTTTCCTTTATTTGCATTAACCTGACTTGCTCTTGTATTTTGCTTAATTCCTGGGCCTGGTTATCTGCTTTCTCTCTTCAACTGCTTCTACCCGTGCCAGCACATGCCCCATATCCTCTCGTCATATAGTTATCTCTGCTTTAATGGCATTTTCCAGTCCTAAAAGCATCTCTGCCATATCTGTTTTTGTAGGGACTTGAGACCCAGCCCTCTGTTTATCCATTTTACTTGTCTCCAATTCACTCTCAATACTTCTGTTTTCTCCTGAATGGTCACAGTTGTCCCCTTTCTTTTTTGCCATTTCTTTTTTCTTATCTAGTTTACCTTGATGTTTGCCACATCCAGGGCTCTTGTCTCCTTTTATCAGGTATGATTTAATCATATTGGTACTGGTATTAGCTTTTTCTTTAGGGGTTTTAGGATCGCCACCCTTTGCAGTTCTGACTTTTATGCTGTTTTTATTTTTGTTTTATTATATTTCCTTCAATCCTTTATCTGTACACCTGTATTTCTGTGAGTAGCTCAATCTCTCAGAATTCATCTGATAGACACTCTGACCAGTTCAATATAGTGCCAGTTCAGCTATGTACTGAGGAAAAGCTATCAGGTTTATACCTGACTCAGGCTCTAGTTTTATGCAGTCCACTTGCAAGTTTAAGTTACCTCCAGCTCAGTTTTCAATCTAGGGAAGAGGTCAGCAAGGTGTCAGCAAGTTTCCAGACCTTGGTATCCGATTTATTCAGTTGCAAAGTTATCCCGAACCTCAGCCAAATTCGGCACAATTAAACAGAGGCACATACTTTCAATATACAGTCACAAACTCTGCCACAGTTCAGGTGTAAGTAAAATTTATTAGTACCTCTGTCCATTTGTCTGTCAGACACCACTTCTGCATCCTGCTGATCTTTCCACCAAAGAGTAGCAATCCTCCTTAGCAGTCCTCTGCTCTGCTTCTTGTGACAGCCATTCAAGCACAGTTCCTCCGTGCACAAACGCTTCTGAGGAAAGGGGGAGGAGGGGCAGAAGAGGAGAGGGAGAGCAGCATGTCCTACTCAGCCAGTGGTCTGACGCTTCTCATCCCGCCTAAATTATTAGCCGGCTGCTGGTGTCCAGACATCTCACTGACCGTGGATCGTCAAAAAACCGAGACTGCCCAGCCTCTCACGCTGCGGGTCTTGTCGGCTTCTCCCGGGTCAGCCCATGCACCCTCCTCGGCTGCGTGGTCAGGCACCTCCCTCCGCAAGTAACATCACGTCCTTACGTCCATCTCCCCTGATCTCTTGCACAATTTGGCAAAGCAGACCAGTTATAGCACTAATAAAATTGGATCCTGGCTGCGTTAGGACATGCTGAAAGATGTCAGGTAGTAGAACGTTGGAAAGATCTAACGTTCGCCAATGATGACAATCGACTTTGGGCAAAACCATTTGTAGTATTTATATTACAATATTTGTCCCAAGAAACTTTGAAAGCTTCAATTGTTCTGCTTAGACCAGGTGTAGTATTTAAATTTGAAGAAAAATCTGAGTCAAACAGGCAGATGGTTAGGATATGTGGTTTTATAGAACAGATAATTGGCAAAATGGTCAGGCAGGGTGTAGCTGTAAACTGAAGTTTACTAAAAATGTTCAAAGGTTGAACCTACAAACCAGGTCCTGGATGGCAAAGAACATTCATACACTGCAGAATATTACAAAATAGATCCTGGTTAGGGATGAGCCGAACACCCCCCGGTTCGGTTCGCACCAGAACCTGCGAACGGACCGAAAATTCGCATGAACGTTAGAACCCCATTGACGTCTATGGGACTCGAACTTGAAATCAAAAGTGCTCATTTTAAAGGCTAATTTGCATGGTATTGTCCTAAAAAGGGTTTGGGGACGCGGGTCCTACCCCAGGGGACATGTATCAATGCAAAAAAAACTTTTAAAAACGTCTGTTTTTTCGGGAGCAGTGATTTTAATGATGCTTAAAGTAAAAAAAAAAAAAAAGTGAAATATTCCTTTAAATATCGTACCTGGGGTGTGTCTATAGTATGCCTGTAAAGTGGCGCGTGTTTCCCGCGTTTAGAACAGTCCCTGCACAAAATGTCATTTTTAAAGGAAAAAATCTCATTTAAAACTGCTTGCGGGTTTAATGTAATGTCGGGTCCTGGCAATATGGATGAAAATCAGTGAGACAAACGGCATGGGTACCCCCCAGACCATTACCAGGCCCTTTGGGTCTTGTATGGATATTAAGGGGAACCCCGCACCCAAATTAAAATAAGGAAAGGTGTGGGGCCACCAGGCCCTATATACTCTGAACAGCAGTATACAGGCGGTGCAAACAAGACAGGGACTGTAGGTTTGTTGTTAAGTAGAATCTGTTTGTAATTTTTAACGGGTACATTTTTAACGTGTTTAGCTCCAGCCAAAAAATCTTTTTTAAGCTTTTTGGAAAACATAGGGAAGGGTTATCACCCCTGTGACATTTGTTTTGCTGTCGTTCCTCCTCTTCAGAAGATTTCACCTCACTTTTTGTCCCAATGACAAATGTTTTTTGAAAATTTGGGTTTTTTTGAGGAACAAGGATTGGAAAGCATCAGTGGAAAGGAGAAATGTTTTTCCCATATTAACTCTTACAGGAGAGAATTTCCCTTCCTAGGGGTAGATTTCATCTCACTTCCTGTTGTCTCCTTCCGTTTGCAAGTAGGAGTCGTTTTTAAGTTAGATGTTTGAAAGTAGGGGCCTGCCCTATATACTCAGCAGAAATTTGGGCCTTAGGTGTTGTTGTGGCCACAACACTGTAAGCCCTCACAGGGCCCTGCTGTGAAATATTAGATCAAGAATTGTAATTACATGCCCCTGTTGAACAAGGGCAGAAAAATTGGGCCTTTGGTGGTGGTGCCACAACACTGTAAGTCCTCACTCGCTCTTGGTGGGTGCAGAAATGGGCCCTGCTGTGAAATATTAGATCAAGAATTGTAATTGCATACCCCTGTTGAACAAGGGCAGAAAAATTGGGCCTTTGGTGGTGGTGCCACAACACTGTAAGTCCTCACTCGCTCTTGGTGGGTGCAGAAATGGGCCCTGCTGTGAAATATTAGATCAAGAATTGTAATTACATGCCCCTGTTGAACAGGGGCTGAAAAATTAGGCCTTAGCCACTGGTGCTGGTGCCACAACACTGCAACCTCTCACAGATACTCTAGTTGGAACGCAGAAATGAGCCCTGCTGCAAAGTATTGCATCAAAAATTGTAATTACATGCCCCTGTTAAACAGGGGCTGAAAAATTGGGCCTTAGGCACTGGTGCTGGTGCCACAATACTGCAACCCCTCACAGATACTCTAGTTGTAACGCAGAAATGAGCCCTGCTGCAAAGTATTGTATCAAAATATGTAATTACACGCCCCTGTTAAACAGGGGCTGAAAAATTGGGCCTTAGGCACTGGTGGTGGTGCCCAGAACCAAAAATGTTCTTACAAGCTATCAGCGTGATGATTGAGGAGGAAGAGGATAATTACTCAGGGATAGTCACTCAGCATCAGCATAGGCAGTCTTTGAAGGGATCTGAGATTTCAAAAAAAATTATTTGGTTACATCAGCATCAGGTGCTTGGTAGCTGGTGGTGATCCAAGACTGATTCATTTTTATGAAGGTCAGTCGATCGACCGAGTCGGTGGACAGACGCACCCTGTGATCAGTTACAAAGCCTCCAGCAGCACTGAATGTGCATTCCGAAAGAACGCTGGATGCAGGACAGGCCAGTAGCTCAATTGCATACTGTGCAAGCTCTGGCCAGTGATCCATCCTCAAGACCCAGTAATCCAGAGGATTTTCGGTGGGAAAGGTGTCCAAGTCAAATCTTGCCCCTAGGTATTCCTGCACCATGTAAAACAGACGCTGGCGATGGTTGCTGGAACCGATCATACCTTGGGGCTGCGGACCAAAAAATTGTCTGAACGCATCAGTCAGAAGGCCACCTTCTCCACCGCTCCTTCTTTGACTGACCGAAGCCTCAGCAACACGTTGTCCAGAAACAGGAGTTTGTAACCTCCCAGTCTCTGGGAACGCGTTGCACAGACCTTTCTGCAAGGCCTCCCGAAGATGTTTCATCCTCTGCTCCCTCTGCGATGGCAAGATAAGGTCCGCAACCTTACCCTTGTAACGTGGATCAAGGAGGGTTGCCAGCCAGTATTGGTCCTTCTCTTTGATACCACGAATACGAGGATCCTTACGCAGGCTTTGCAGGATCAGGGAGACCATGCAGCGTAGGTTTGCTGAGGCATTCAGTCCGGAGTCCTCTGGGTCACTAAGGACGACATGGTCTGCAGTCACCTCCTCCCAGCCACATACAAGTCCATGTGTTTCTTGGGACTGATCCCTTAAAGACTGCTGCTGATGCTGAGTGCCAGGCTCCACCTCCATACTGACACAATCTTCCTCCTCCTCCTCCTCCTCTTCCTGTGTGATCGGGCACGCAGGAACACTGTCTGGATAAAGGGGGCCTTGAGAGCTAAGGAAGTCCTCCTCTTCCTGTCTCTGTTCTGCCTCAAGTGTGCTGTCCATTATTCCACGCAGCGTGTGCTCCAACAGGTGGACAAGGCGAACAGTGTCACTGATGCATGCACTGTCACTGCTCACCATCCTCGTGGCCTCCTCAAATGGTGACAGGACAGTGCATGCATCCCTGATCATGGCCCACTGGCGTGGGGAAAAAAAACAAGCTCCCCTGACCCTGTCCTGCTGCCATAGTCGCACAGGTACTCATTGATGGCCCTCTGCTGCGTTTGCAGCCGCTGCAGCATGGCCAACGTTGAGTTCCACCTGGTGGGCATGTCACAGATTAGGCGGTTCTTGGGCAGGTTAATCTCCTTTTGGAGGTCCGTCAGCCGAGCACTGGCATTATATGACCGGCGGAAATGCACACAGACTTTCCTGGCCTGCCTCAGGACATCCTGTAAGCCCGGGTACCTGCCCAAGAACCGCTGCACCACCAAGTTAAGGACGTGAGCCAAACAGGGCACATGGGTCATATGTCCCTGTCGGAGGGCAGAGAGGAGGTTGGTGCCATTGTCGCAAACCACCATTCCTGCCTTAAGTTGGCGTGGCATCAACCACCTCTGAACCTGCCCCTGCAGAGCTGATAGAACCTCTGCCCCAGTGTGGCTCCTGTCCCCCAAGCACACCAGTTCAAGCACCACATGGCATCTTTTGGCCTGCGTACTTGTGTAGCCCCTTGAACGGCTATGGAGCACTGCTGGTTCCGAGGACAAAGCACAGGAAGAGGCCATGGAGGAAGAAGAAGAGGAGGGTGTGGAGGAGAGAGGTGTGTCACAATCATTAGCATTTTGGAGGCGTGGTGGCGGAACAACCTCCAACACTACTGCACCTTGTCCTGCATCCTTCCCAGCATCCAGCAGAGTCACCCAATGCGTCGTGAAACTTAGGTAACGTCCCTGTCCATGCCTGCTGGACCATGAGTCAGCGGTAATATGCACCTTACCACTGACCGCCCTGTCCAGCGAGGCATGGACATTGCCTTCCACATGCCGGTAGAGAGCCAGAATCGCCTTCCGTGAGAAAAAGTGGCGTTTGGGTACCTGCCACTGAGGAACCGCACATTCCACAAACTCACGGAAGGGGGCAGTGTCTACCAACTGAAAAGGCAGCAGTTGAAGTGCTAGCAATTTTGCCAAGCTAGCATTCAACCGCTGGGCATGTGGATGGCTGGGAGCAAACTTCTTTCGGCGGTGCAGCAGCTGGGGCAGGGAAATTTGCCTGGTACAATCTGACATCGGTGTACCAAAAGCAGATTGCCCACAAGTACTTGGCTGTGACACACCTAATTCTACACCTTCATTCCTCTCAGTGCAGGTCTCAGAGAGGACTGAAGGTATAGTGGGGTTGGAGATCTCAGCTGATGAGGAGCAAGGAGAGGTCCTCTTTGTTCTTTGGTGTGGGTCTTTTAGATACGCTTGCCAACGAACTGCATGGCAGGTCAACATATGTCTGGTCAAGCATGTGGTACCCAAGCGGGAGATGTTTTGGCCACGCGAGATACGCTTGAGACATATGTTGCAAATAGCAGCGGTGTGATCTGATGCACTCGTCTCAAAAAAGGCCCACACCAAAGAACTTTTTGAATAACGCGCAGAGACTCCAGCGCCCTGCACATGTGGAGCTTTGGGGTGTGATGCAGTCAAGGTGCTGCCCTTAGGCTGGCCCCTGGAGGGCATCCTGCCTTGTTGGTGATGTGCCGCCTCCTCCTCTCTCCTATCAGGCACCCACGTTGAGTCAGTGACCTCATCATCTCCTCCCTCCTCATCACTGGAGCAAACCTGGCAGTATGCTGCAGCAGGGGGAGCATGACTGCCAGATTGCTGTCCTTCTTGGGCACCCCCTCTGTCCGTGCTCATGTTACTGCCTTCATCAAGCTCAGTATCATCATCAGAGCCTTCCAAACGCTGGGCATCCTCCTGGAGCATGTACCCAACACTGTGGTCAAACAGTTCGAGGGACTCCTCAGGAGGACATGGTGGGGCTAGGGAAGGAGTCACTGATACATTGAGCCAAGGAAAGAGGCCGCTGCTTTGCCAGACAAAGTACCCTGGGCATGGGTGAGAGAGGATGAGGAGGATGAGGATGGCTTGGTCACCCACTCGACCAAGTCTTCCACATGTTGCAGCTCAACACGGCCAGCTGCCGAAAAAAAGGCCAAGCGTGTCCCACGGCCACGTGCTGATGAGGATGCACCGTCTCCATGACCAGCACTAGACACAGAGCCTGCTTGCCCTCTCTTATTGGCTTGTGACTGTCTGCCTCTCCTTCTTGGCCTTCCAGACATACTAATGGCCTTTAGCTGCACTAAGCTGGGATATATATATATATATATATATATATATATATATATATATATATATATACTGATACTGCAGCTAGCAAAATCAACTGCCTGTAGTATGAGAACACCACCAACCTTCTACAGGTAGCTTTAGCTGAACACTGTGCAGAGCTCGCAAAAAAATAACTTGTAGGTTTAGCTGGACACTGTGAGGAGGACGCACCACACTAACTTGTAGTTTTAGCTGAACACTGTGAGCAGGACGCACTGCACTAACTTGTAGGTTTAGCTGAACACTGTGAGGTGGACGCACCCCACTAACTTGTAGGTTTAGCTGAACACTGTGAGCAGGACGCGCCCCACTAACTTGTAGTTTTAGCTGAACACTGTGAGCAGGACGCACTGCACTAACTGTAAATAGTCTAGCTGCCTGACTGTGGTACTAATAGGATCAAAAGAACACCAGCAATTTTCTTCAGGTAGCTGTAAATACTGTAACAAGACAAGCCTGCCTGTCAGTAAGAAGATAACAGGAACGGATCTAGCTGAACACTGTGAGCAGGATGCACTGCACTAACTTGTAGCTTTAGATGAACACTGTGCAGAGGTCTCACTACACTAACTTGTAGGTTTAGCTGAACACTGTGAGCAGGACGCACAGCACTAACTTGTAGTTTTAGCTGAACACTGTGAGCAGGACGCACCGCACTAACTTCTAGGTTTAGCTGAACACTGAGGTGGACGCACCACACTAACTTGTCGTTTTAGCTGAACACTGTGAGCAGGACGCACTGCATTACCTTGTAGTTTTAGCTGAACACTGTGAGCAGGACGCACAGCACTAACTTGTAGTTTTAGCTGAACACTGTGAGCAGGACGCACCGCACTAACTTGTAGGTTTAGCTGAACACTGTGAGGTGGACGCACCGCACTAACTTGTAGTTTTAGCTGAACACTGTGAGCAGGACACACTGCACTAACTTGTAGTTTTAGCTGAACACTGTGAGCAGGACGCACAGCACTAACTTGTAGCTTTAGATGAACACTGTGCAGAGGTCTCACTACACTAACTTGTAGGTTTAGCTGAACACTGTGAGCTGGACGCACCCCACTAACTTGTAGGTTTAGCTGAACACTGTGAGCAGGACGTATCCCACTAACTTGTAGTTTTAGCTGAACACTGTGAGCAGGACGCACTGCACTAACTGTAAATAGTCTAGCTGCCTGACTGTGGTACTAATAGGATCAAAAGAACACCAGCAACACCAGCAAAGACAAGCCTGCCTGTCAGTAAGAAGATAACAGGAACGGATCTAGCTGAACACTGTGAGCAGGACGCACTGCACTAACTTGTAGCTTTAGATGAACACTGTGCAGAGGTCTCACTACGCTAACTTGTAGTTTTAGCTGAACACTGTGAGCAGGACGCACTGCACTAACTTGTAGTTTTAGCTGAACACTGTGAGCAGGACGCACCGCACTAACTTGTAGGTTTAGCTGAACACTGTGAGGTGGATGCACCACACTAACTTGTAGGTTTAGCTGAACACTGTGAGCAGGATGCACCCCACTAACTTGTAGGTTTAGCTGAACACTGCGAGCAGGACGCACCCCACTAACTTGTAGTTTTAACTGAACACTGTGAGCAGGACGCACTGCACTAACTGTAAATTGTCTAGCTGCCTGACTTTGGTACTAATAGGCTCAAAAGAACACCAGCAATTTTCTTCAGGTAGCTGTAAATACTGTAACAAGACAAGCCTGCCTGTCAGTAAGAAGATAACAGGAACTGATCTAGCTAAACTGAATACAGTGTATATATATATATATATATATATATATATATATATATATATATATATATGCGCAACACCTGGGATGCATATATATACACAATACACTGTAAGTGCAGCTAACTGACTGACTGTTCTGCCTAATCTATCTAACTCAAATCAAATGACACTGTCTGTCTCTCTCTCTCTATCTTATAGAGTGTGGGGCGTTATATAGTGTGGGGCGTGTGCTAAATCCCCTGAGCCATAATTGGCCAAAGCCTCCTTGGCTTTGGCCAATTACGGCTCTCTGTTCAGACGGCGCTGTGATTGGCCAAGCATGCGGGTCATAGTGCATGCTTGGCCAATCATCAGCCAGCAATGTACTGCGATGCCGCAGTGAATTATGGGCCGCGACGCGCCACACGATTTTGGCACGAACGGCCCATATCGTTCGCAATTCGGCGAACGGGCGAACAGAAGATGTTCGAGTCGAACATGGGTTCGACTCGAACACGAAGCTCATCCCTAGTCCTGGTATGAAAGCTGCACAAACATGTCTCTGTGGATCAATCAGGGTAACGTGTTTGCATAGCATTGTCTCCACAACAATACAAAGTCTAGGGTTGCAAAAACCTATGTGTTTTTTCACCTTAATGCATCCTATGCATTAAGATGAAAAAAACCTGGCAGTGACCGGCCTCCCAGCCCCCCTGTTTTACTTACCTGAAACCTGGAACTTGACCCATGCGGATGTGCTGTCTCTCTGCCCAGGGCAGCCATTGACTCCCTCTGCTGTCAATCAAATCCAATGAGGCGGGTGCCGGGGGGGCGGGGACGAGTCCTGCATTTGGCCTCTATGGATGCCGAATGCTGGACTCAGGAGTGCGCCCACAAGGTAATCCCCCGGGAGAGTGCTTCTCCCAGGGGGTTATCTGATGTGGTGAGGAGCCACAAGAGCCGCCAGGGGACCCCAGAAGAGCAGGTTCAGGGCCACTCTGTGCAAAACGAGCTGCACAGTGGAGGTAAGCATGATATGTTTGTTATTAAAAAAAAAAAAAGAAAAAACGTGAACCCTTACAATCACTTTAAGAATGGCTAATTCAGCAAAGCAGTTCTAAACAGAAATAGCTACTTGTGATTATATTCATAAACAGCTTCTCACTTACTGATATCTAAGGTAGCTCTGGTAATACAGGCAATCAACTGGAAAGATACAAGGGCCACTGGAACTAGAGTACTGTGGTAGCAACTGTGGAATGATTATCTACAGTATCTGGCTCCGCTGGAGGAGAAGCTGTGTGCTATCAGGCTCCTGCCAGTCCACCTGAAAGCCAGTTCTGACAGTGGTGGGTCACTCTACCTCTGCATCTTCAAGTGTGGTCTTTCTTAGCTAGCAAAGGAAGGAAGCTTGGGAATAGATCCTCCCCGGGCCTGTCCAGAAACCCAGGAAGTTGGAGAGTGCTAGAAATGTATTTAAAGGGGCTTACACCTGTATCTGAAAATGGTGATTAAATAGGTACTCCACGACACTCAACCCCACTTAAACTTGCTGTCCCTGGCATGTTTTCAAACCATTCAAACCCATCCTGTACAAGAAGCACCTAAGAAGTTGAGTGTCGATTCCATCTTTTGGCAGAAGAAGCGCATATTCAAGTTCTTCTATGGACACTGTGATCTATTGGTCTATGGATCCTGAGAGTATGGTCACACATAACAATGCAAGGTGTGGCCTATTGAGGATGTATTGTGTGGTTATCTTTCCAAACCACTTTAAGTTGTGGATCCATTTTATTTTTTCCTCGAGAACGCAGTTATATCAGGATTGGATTAAACCTCAGGTAAGCCCTATTAACTTGTGAGTGATATAGAATAGTGTGCTACTTCTTAATGCATAGTAAGTGGCCCCATTTTTGGAAGAACTTGATTTTAGAACAGGGTCCCTTGTCTGAATTCATCCTATGTGGACAGCAATAAGGAAGGCAGAAATGCTTCCCCATCATCTGGGTGGCAGTTTTGGTGGTCTGATTGGAGGTTGGTACTGGCACTGCAAACTTATTAAAGTAGTCTTAACTAGAATGAGATGTTATCGGTCTTCTGACCTGCCAAGTATAAACAAGGTGATTGTTAGTACTTTCAATAGGGTAGACATGTGCCAAGTCAAGAGATGGAATCTGAGCCTCATTCTCCTCTGACCCTGAACAGACCACAGTGTTGCCAGATATTTTAAACCAACTGGAAGAGAGACACACACACTTCATGTCCCTTGAACCAAGTGAATATTTTATGAACACTCCAGTGTCTCACTTCCATGTGTATCATTTCTGCCATAGAGACAGTCTGGGTCCTTAAAAGTACAAACTGCCAGGTCACTGACAAGTCATAGGGTAATTTGATTCTGCAGAACAGTATAAAAGACAAGACAAAACACAACCATTTATTCAGCAGTTTCTTGGCTTAGAGTAACAGCTTAAATGTTTCTCTGGGACTGGGCTACCACTGTAACTGAATCACTGGGGGGATGGGGGGGGGGTCTTCTAGTATATGGAAGTGGTTTGCCTGAAGCCAACTCTTATGTTTTCTTCTTCTTAAGTTAGGGATTTGTATTGCTTCAGCTTTTTCTTCCACATCTTCAGTTCTGAGATAGCGAGTATTTCCACTTTGCCTCCCCACTGCTTGACTCCTGGAAGAGAGGAATTCTTATCTACTTGTTTTTACTCTATATGTTTGGGACAGTCACCCTGGAGATGACCCAACTCGACATCGACAGCTGGGGGCAGCGGTGACCTTAGTCACCTTTGAGACACTGGAGGTTATTTACTAAGATGAATGCACTGCGCTGGTTCAGACCTTAATTGGTGCGCTGGATAGATCCTTAATTCAGCGTGTAAACCGGCACACACACAGGAGTACCTACACGCGAGAATGTTTCCAGCGCTATGGGATCTCGCTGGTACATCTCGCTCTCTCTGCAATAGGAAAAACACATCTTCCTATTAAAGTAGCGCAAGAAAAACCAGCATGGGTTCCCTATGCCAAACATCACACAGTGACCACGCCCCATGCCTATATAAGTCACCGCACATCTCACAGACGGCATTACAGCGGGAGAGAGCGTCGTGTCAACATCGGAAGAAGAGGGGAGAGGAAGAAGACCGGGCCTCCACAAGCAAAAGAGCTGGAAGAAGATAGCGGGGGACCCGGCAGAAGATACCGGAGAAGAACCGGACAGCGGCAGAAGATCTGGACAGCAGCAGAAGACAGGGCCTCTGCTAGCAAAAGAGCTGGAAGAAGATAGCGGGGGAAGCCGGCAGAAGATACCGGAGAAGAACCAGACAGCGGCAGAAGACTGGGCCCCCGCTAGCAAAAGAGCTGGAAGAAGATAGCAGGGGAAGCCAGCAGAAGATACCAGAGAAGAACCGGACAGCGACAGAAGACCATGCCCCCCCGCTTGCAAAAGAGCTGGAAGAAGATAGCGGGGGAGGCCTGCAGAAGATACCGGGGAAGAACTGGACAGCGGCAGAAGATCAGGACAGCGGCAGAAGACCGGGCCCCTGCTAGCAAAAGAGCTGGAAGAAGATAGCGGGGGAGGCCTGCAGAAGATACCGGGGAAGAACTGGACAGTGGCAGAAGATCAGGACAGCGGCAGAAGACCGGACCCCTGCTAGCAAAAGAGCTGGAAGAAGATAGCGGGGAGGCCTGCAGAAGATACCGGAGAAGAACCGGACAGCGGCAGAAGACCGGGTCCCCGCTAGCAAAAGAGCTGGAAGAAGATAGCGGGGGAGGCAGGCAGAAGATACCGGACACCGGGAGAAGAGACCGGATAGCGTGGAGAAGAACCGGACACCAAGAGAAGATGCGGAGAGCACGGAAGAAGACCCCCGAAGTCGGAAGAAGACCCCCAGAGCTGCCTAATAAATTACTTTAAAAACCTGTGTAGTGTGTTTTTTTCTTGACACTTTTCTCCCCCAGGAGAATGGGTAGGGGTACCATGTACCCCATACTCATTCACGTAGGGTGGGGGGCCGGGATCTGGGGGCCCCCTTATTAAAGGGGGCTCCCAGATTCTGATAAGTCCCCCGCCTGCAGACTCCGACAACCAATGGCCAGGGTTGTCGGGAAGAGGCCCTTGTCCTCATCGACATGGGGACAAGATGCTTTGAGTTGGTGAGCTGTGGCCCCCCTTCCCCAAAGTACCCATCCCCCATGTTGAGGGCATGCGGCCAGGTATGGTTCAGGAAGGGGGGGGCGCTTGCTCATCCCCACCCCCTTTCCTGACCGGCCGGACTGCGTGTTCGGATAAGGGTCTGGTATGGATTTTGAGGGGACCCCCACACCGTTTTTTCAGCGTAGGGGGTTCTCCTTAAAATCCATAACAGACTGAAGGGCCTTGTATGCTCTTAGAGGGGAACCCATGCCATTTATTTTATTTAAAATTTGGGGTAAATTTCTCCCTCAAGATTCATCACAGTGCCTGGTATTGGTGGGGATCCAAGTCGGATCCCCATGCTTGTCGCTCATTGGGAACAGAAAAAACATTTTTTCCTTTCCCGATGAACGAGCCAGCTCGGCGCTGCTATCTGCAGCTGACACAGTGCAGTGCTTTTACCTGCGGTTATGTGCAGATAGCTGCGCTAAAGTACTCTGGGACGCAGTCAATTCTATTTTTTCTATCCGCACCAAACCTCATGTAATCAAAACGCAGTGAGTGAATGGGGCCATAGGAAAGCATTGTGTTTATCTGCGGCAGCAGATAAAAGCACAATTCTATCTGTCTGTGTGAAAGGATAAGGCCCTTGTCACACTGGCGCATTTTTAAGGTGCTAAAAATAGCGCCTGAAAAACACCCTAAAGAAGTGGCTCCATTCACTCCAGTGTGAATCGGGTTTTCACTCTGGAGCGGTGCACTAGCACGACAGTAAGGCCCCTTTCACACTGGGGCGGTGGGGGTATGTGTGGTAAAGCGGCGCTATTTTTAGCACCTCTTTACTGTCGTTTTAGCGGCATTATTTGGCTGCTAGCGGGGAGGTTTTAACCCCCCTGCTAGCGCCCGAAAAGGGGTTAAATACACCCGCAAAACGCTGCTGAAGCGGCATTTTGCCGGCAGTATCACAGCGCTGCCCCATTGATTTCAATGGGGAGGACTGGTGAGTTCACCGCTCCAAAGAAGCTGCTTGCAGGACTTTTTGTGACGCCCTGCCAGTGTACCGCTCCAGTGTGAAAGCTCTCACTGGAGTGAATGGAGCCGCTTCTTTAGGGCATTTTTCAGATGCTATTTTTAGCACTGTAGTGCCTAAAATCACCCCAGTGTGAAAGGGGCATTAAAAAAAGGCCTGCTAGCAGCACCTTTGGAGCGGTGTATAAACCGCTCCTGCCCATTGAAATCAATGGGACAGCGCGGCAATACCGCCGACAGAACGCCACTGCGGTGGTGTTTTGCGTGCGGATTTATATAAACCCCTTTTCGGCCGCTAGCAGGGGTTAAAACTGCTAGTGTCCGAATACTGCCGGTAAAGCACCGCTAAAAATAGCACTGTTTTACCGCTGACGCTCACACCGCCCCAGTGTGAAAGGGGCCTAAGGCCCACTCCAATCTGAAAAAAAGTGTAACGGAGGAAACACCTATTTTTCCTTCCATCTGCAGATCAGGTGACGATGGACTCTACGGTCCATCATCATCCAATCCCCCATAGAGGAGAGCGGCACTCTGACAGGTTCTACCTTGCACAGTGTGCAGAGACAGACCTGTCATCTGCCTGCTCAGTGGGGATCCACGGAGCGATTCCCCCCTGAGCAGAGCGGGCTCCGTACACGGACACCTCTGTGTGAAAGAACCCTAAGGCCAATTTCCTTTGTACAAAAATCAACGGGAAAATTTGTACAAAGACCCATCATGTGTATGAGGCTTAAACACCAGAAATTCAACTTTTCATATCTTTAAAGGTCACCATACACTGGCCAATCAGTTAGCTCTTCCATAAATTAGATTCAGTGCAAGAGCCTGTTTGGTTTTCTTCAATTAGAAGTAATTCTTACCGTGCCGCTTTAGCCTAATGCTCTCTTTCCACTATTTCAACCCCAAAGTTGCGTGATTTACAATGTACTTTTTTTTGGCTTGTTTTCCACAATTGCAACTTGTCATGCCACTAGGGACTGAAAAGTTGCATCACAAGTTCTACCCCATGATTTACAATGGGTACTGTTCATATGTGTGTGACTTGCTTACGCCCATGCCGTATACACAGCGGGCACACATCTTTATTATAGAAATCCATATTCAGCATGGAAATTAACCACTTGATTACTGGGCACTTAAACCCCCCTGCTGTGCAGACCAATTTTCAGTGCTGATGCACTTTGAATGACAATTGCACGGCCATACTTAGCAAAATGTTTTTTTTTTTAAAAGTTCCCACAAATAGAGCATTCTTTTGGTGGTATTTAATCACCTCTTTTTTTTTTTTTTTGAACAAAAGAAAAAAACCACAAAGTACTTACCGGTAACTGTCTTTCTGGGAAATCTTCCAGGACGGCACACCTGAGAGATGAGAGGCTCCTCCCCACAGGAAACACAATCAATCAACAGCTGTTTTAAGTCCACACCCTTCCCCCTGATCCTCAGTTTGTAGAGAAGTAACTCCTGAACCTGGTTCACAAGGGAAATCATTCCTCATAGGCACTCACCTTCTAGTGTTCTAAAATTTTCCCTCCTCCAACGGGTGGGAAGTAGGCCTGCCGTCCTGGAAGATTTCCCAGAAAGACAGTTACCGGTAAGTAACTAGTACTTTTCTCAAGTCATCTTCCAGGACGGCACACCTGAGAGGATAATCAAGTACCTCAGGCCTACCTTAGGGTGGGACCACTGCAAGACCCTCTTGGCGAACCTCGGTTCTGCAGTAAGCTTTACCTTTACTCCATATGCTTGATGAAGGTATCTTAGCTGGATCATGCGGCTGATCTACCGGTCTACTCCACCTGTGTCCCTGCCTTCTCTGTTTCGGATGCAGGATCTAGGTGGAGTGGGCTCTTAAAGATGGAATCAGAAAACATGTTAAACTTGTAGGTTATCAATGTTGCCTGTCACACATCTACCAACAATGGCCTATTCTGCCTATAGGTGCTGTTTAGAACCACTAAAAAGATTAATCGGAGACCTGTGTTTTAAGACAAGGACACTACATTGATCCATAAGGGGGCCTGTCTTAACACAACCCTGTCCAGGGAAATAAAACTGCCAAAAAAGGGGGGCCCCTGACAGACAACCCCTTTTTGTTCATTTTTATCTTTATGTCAGCAAAGACTGAAGGGAAACCTACTTAAGGGAAATAGATTAACAAAAACGTAATCCCTGGGTTTAAGGCATGCCCAATCTATAGTTTTACTTACGCCTGAGAGCCTACTCAGGAGACTAACATCTATAGCAGGAGAAGAACACTCATTGCTACATCTAGTTTTGCTAGAAGGGCAAAATGAAGGCCATGCACTGAGCTGTAACCTATTTGGTCGGGTATACATGTTTATACTTCATCTTCAGGCCATAAAACTCCTGTGAACCGAACTTTCTAAGTTCTTATTAAACAGGGCGATTCATTATCGCCTTCCTCCAGTGACCCATAACTCTACTGGGCTTCAACACTAGGAAATGGCTCCGGCATCCCTGAATGTAAAGGGTCAAGGCTTTCTGACATGTGACATCTGCAGCCAGAACTCCTGGCCCTTCCACGGAAGAGAAGGCTGAAATACAAAAAGGTGATACATGTATTATTAATATCACAAATAAAAAAATCATAGATTGTGGACATAGCACAATAGATTTAGACAGAAAGGACACAAGCATAGACAACAATGTTGTGTATCTGAGTGTGACTAGCTAAACCAAAATATCAAATATGGGAAGAGACCCAAATCTGAACCTCACAGTCTGGTTTTCTGATGTGCGGCCAATATGTAAGCATTAAGACACAAACACACCTTAAATGCTGCGCATTTCTGAAGTGCAGCTAGCTAGGTCATAACTAGTAAATACAGAAAGGACGGGAACCCCCTTTTACAGTGGTGTTTTACTGATGTACAGCAAAACAAGACTATAAAGAGAAGACAGAAAGACCCAAACTTCTATGTTGCGTATTTATGACGAACCACCAAGTACAGTTATAAGATAATCCTTCCTGTTATGCAGTTCTGTAGTGCAGTTACATAGAACCAACAGAGAAAGAACACAAGCAACCTACAGCATTGTGTTTTTCTGAAGTGCCATAAGGTAAGGCAATATGAAACAGAAAGCACTAACAAGCTTCAATGTTGAGTACTTCTGCTGTGCAGCAACATAAAAACAAAGAAACAACAGACAGCCTTTACAGCTGCGATCTTTCTGGTCTACTGCAAAATAAGGCAATAACTCCACAATGAGTATTCCTGCTGCGTTGCAAAACCTGAACCAGAAGGGACAGATAAGCTTAGGGTTCCCACACCCGTGCGACCCAACCTGCCAATTGGGACTGCAAGACGCATGAGAAGTCATATACTATGGCTTCCAAAGGGTACCATTCGTGACTGTGCGACTCCAGGTCGCAGCGTCTCCAGCAGTCCCTGCTTACGGAACCACAGACCTCAAGATTACACAGGTCGCAGGAAAAGCAGTTTTCGGGTCGAACAAACAAGGGGTCCCCATGCTGTGGCTCCCTGGAGGAGTGCAACCAACAACCCCCTACTGTGTAAACCTAAGAAACAGCAAGGAAGATCAATGAGAAACACTACTTACTGCTGTGCCTTTCTGATATACGGGCGATAAGGCAGTAAATATAGGACATACAGGACACAAACAATGTTCAATCTTTGTGTATGTCTGATGTGTAGCATATACCAATACTGAGCAGAGATGTCATCACCCTCAATGTGTCTCCCTGCTGAGCAGCAAAGACAAATCAGAAAAAGACAAACAACCTTCACTGTTGTGTCCTTTCTGATAAGCAGCCAATAAGGCAGTAAATGAAAGACATAAAGGACAGACAACCTTCAATCTTGTATGTGTCTGATGTGCAACAACAATCTTGAATAGAGATAGCACATCCATATTCAAGTGATTTGGCATGTGACTCAACATGTCAAATTGCATGCCTAAAATTGGCAGCCATTGCCGTTAATAGCACTGTCTGACTCAGCACTGGCCACTTTGTGGTGCTGCACTGATTACCAATGGCAGTATGTGTACTACCCCTGGCACAGGTTCAATTTTGTATTTTCCAACAAAATCAGGACCATCCATCATCACTGCTGCCTTTCCGATAAGCAACCAATAAGGCAGTAATACAGGACCCACAGACAGACCTCAATCTTGTATATCTCTGATGTGCAATAATATAACAGTTCTGAGTAGAGATAGCACATCCATATTGAAGTGATTTGGCATGCGACTCAACATGTCAAAATCGCATGCCTAAAATCGGCAGCCATTGCCGTTAATAGCACTGTCTGAATCAGCACGACGTCACCTTGTGGTGCTGCACCGATTACCAATGGCAGAAGTTCAATTTGTATTTTGCAACAAAATCAGGACCATCCATCTTCACTGCTACCTTTCTGATAAGCAACCAATAAGGCAGTAATACAGGACCCACAGACAAACCTCAATAGTTTATATCTCTAATGTGCAACAATCTAACAATTCTGAATAGAGATAGCACATCCATATTGAAGCGATTTGGCATGCGACTCATGTCAAATCGCATGCCTAAAATCGGCAGCTATTGCCGTTAATAGCACTGTCTGAATCAGCACGACGCCACCTTGTGGTGCTGTACCGATTACCAAAGGCAGTATATGTACTACCCCTGCCATCAATCTTTCCTGCTGCCTTTCTGATAAGCAACCAATAAGGCAGTAATACAGGACACAAAAACCCCACAGACAGACCCCAATCTTGTGTAGGTCTGATGTGCAGCAATATAACAATTATGAGCAGAAATATCATCACCAGACTCAATGATGTGCGTTTCTGGCGTGCGGCACAAAACCAGAAAGTACAGACCACCTTCCCTGTTGTATTTTCTGATCTGTAGCCAAACAAAGCAGTACCTTTAGGATATAAAGGACACCCAACAAGCTTCAGCAGAGATGTCACAAATCTCAATGTGTACTTTAGTTGTGCCACCAAACACCCCAGCAAGGACAAACCTTCACTACTGAGGTCTACTGGTGAGCAGCCAAGAAGGAGTCATGGTGTATCCCTTTATGAAATAACCAAACAGGGGCAAATTATTTCATAGGCATAGCCTGGGCTGTAGATACTAATCCTTCACCACCAGTGAAGGTGTTAGAGAAATTATACTTTAAATGTCAGTTATGAAAGACGCCATTTTGTTTATCATGGCCTAGAAATAAACTATGAATCTAGGAATAAGTTAAAGACTAGTAATAAAATGAAGTCAGCAATATAATATGCTTAGATATGCAGTTTTCTGAATATATCCTGTATTTTTGTGTTGGCTTGGGGAGTTTTCAAGTCAGTATCCTGTAACCATTGTTAGATGAAGATAACAGTCTGTAACAGACACTTCCACCTTTCCTGTTCTGTCCAGAATAAAGTTGAAAATACATGAGACTGGGCATGTTTTAAGACAGGAAAGGGGGGTGTCCAGGGCTTATAAAAAAGACATGTACCACAGTATTCTCTTCAGAAATGACGATGACAGCATGAAGATGTAATCTATTCATTTCTCTTGCATATGCAATAAATATTACCTTGATGCCCGAGGACAGTCTGAGACGGTGAATTATTTCCCTAACAATTTGGTCTTTTGAGCCGGGAGTCCAATTTCCCCGAGACGCACTGGCCAACAGTGACCGATGACCGTACGGCAAAACTGTAAGTCCTCCGTCTTAAATTAGATGTTAAAAAGAGGCCGGTCCGCTGAACTAGTGCCTCCCGGGCAGCGACTTACCGGATCAGCACAAGAGACCGCTCTCGGGGCAAGGTAAGATTTTTATTTTTATTTTATTATTAACCTTTTGTGTTAGACTTGATTAGGAATTTGATTAATAAGGGATTTGAATATATACATACAATATAGAGATTGATTGAATGTTTATCTGTTTCTGTCCTATCTGCTTTACTCTTGTTGAGGGGAAATAAGTGGTCACGTATTCCCCGTATAGATCCGTCTGTGGCCATCCTGGATGGGCAGACCTAGTGACTAGCCCGCGTTTTGGGAAGACACGCTCAGGGCGACCTGGCGGCAGTCGAGCACTGTGGGTGTTCTCTCTTGTGTGTTCTTGTTTGTTTCTTCTGGTTAATTGTCATTTGATATAGGGGTATGGTCCCATACTAATATCCGGGTGCAGATAAAGGAAATTTGTCGATTGGATCTTAGATCCAGACAGCCATGTAAACTGCAGAAAATCCCTTGGGGACACATAAATACTCCTAGATCAAAACCTAAAGAAGCCCCTGTTGATACAAGGGTGTGGCCTGATAGATTTCTAGGCATATAAATACCCTTGGATCAAAAATACTTCCAGATAAAGAACCCCCTGTTGATACAAGGGTGTGGCCTGATAGATTTCTAGGCATATAAATACCCTTGGATCAAAAATACTTCCAGATAAAGAACCCCCTGTTGATACAAGGGTGTGGCCTGATAGATTTCTAGGCATATAAATACCCTTGGATCAAAAATACTTCCAGATAAAGAACCCCCCCCCCCCGATACAAGGGTGTGGCCTGATAGATTTCCAGGTAACAAACAGAGGACATTTGGCGGACCGCAGTGTTCATGCCAGCCTCATATGTTGTATTAATCCTGAGCAGGCACATAAATACCCTTGGTTTAAGGACTGAAATATTAAATGTTTTGATAGGATGAAAGAACAGTCGGGAGAATTCAGTCTCCTCGTAATTCTGTAAATGCTCTCTACAAGTTAGTGAAGTAACGATGAAAGAACAGTCGGGAGAATTCAGTCTCCTCGTAATTCTGTAATTCTCTAAGACACCAGTGTTTTAGCAAAACACAAGATCAGTAATCTAGAAGTGATATATCATGACTAGAAAGTCTGTGAGTGATTGCAAGTGATAAGATACTGTGTGCGTGTGTTGTGTCATTGTGAGAAGACATTAACAAAAAAAGAGCTCCGTGTGCACGATAAACAAAATAGGTATGATTCATGGAAAATCTGTTGGTGTGAATGAAGATGTTAAGTATATGTGTAGTCTAGACAAAGAGAATGTGACATTTCTTAAAATGTGGAAAACAAAGTATGATTTTGATGCGTTTTTAAATAAGGATTATTGTGTAATACTGTGTAGAAAGCTTAAAAATGATGCCGGCATGAAAATAAGAAAACAGAAGAAATTAGGCCTTCCCCAGGCAAAGAAATGGCTTGAGGAGGCTAACCATAGGTTAAATTCAGAAAACCATAAAAAGACTGTTTTTGAACAAAGAGGACGACAATAATATGACTGTCCTCTGAAGTTTAGTTCAGCAAGTATTGACTGAACAAAACGTAACAAACCAAATGCAACCTGACTCTCCACTGTTTGTTGTTCCCCCGTGGTCACCTGGGTCACCCGCAGATGCAACCGATTCTCCTATGGCTGCAGCTAAACCCCCTCTCAAGATGACTCTTGCTGTCCAGAGGAGTCCACAAGGGACCCCCTTTACAGCAACTGTTACAAAATTTTTCGGGGACCCGGGGAACCAATTGATATCCCCCTCAGCAGGGGAACAAACAGAATGTGGAGAGGAAGAATTTCCACTAATTGAAGTTCCCAACCCTAGGGCAGGACAAAATGTAGGTGGTATAGTAGTCCCCAACACTATGATGGTATATCGCCCCTGGACCCCTGAGGATGTTAAAAAAAAAACTACTGAAGGGGTACCACATCCCAAGGTCAACATAGCTCAAATCAGGGATGGTATCATGGGAATGATTGCTAACTATCATCTTATTGGGAGGGAAATAGAGCAGAATATCAGACAGATCCTGGGTCCCGACTGGCATCATGTAGTGGGAGAATTGGAGTGGATTAAACAATCAGGGAGTTGTGTTGCCTCATGATGATGCAGCACTAGAAAACAGGAGAAATGCTCTTATAGCAAGGATAGAGAACAGAAGGATGGGAAACACCTGAACAAGGCCCCGCATTCAGCACTATGAAAAAAAAAAAAAAGAGAAGGGAGTGTTTCCTGTGAGGTAAAAGAGGTCATTTGGTAAAAGAATGTAGGTCAAACAGAGAGGAAGAAGCATGACTAGAAGATGTTAGTATGTCTGCAGAGAGAGAGATACAGAAGAAAATGATGAGAAAGAATCTGAAATTTTGGATGTGTGCACTGTTGAAACTTGTTTGCATGCTAAAGTCAAGTCAGAAATAATCTTGGTTGTGAAGGGTAGATGGCTAACATTTCTCTGTGATACTGGGGCTTGTAGGACCCTAATACACCCGCTGGATATGAAAAAGGTAAAGAAAAAGGTGTAGTATATGTAGAATCTGCAAAATGGGTTGATGCACCAGGAGGTCATGTCTGAAGGCCTTACTGTGGAAGATCCACAGACAGGTAAATAGGCTCAGTGTAAAATTGTCATTATGACTAAATGTCCTGTTAATTTGTTGGGTAGAGACATGTTGCACGCTCTTAATATTTCTGTCGTACCAGTGGAGGGAGGTCTCAGAGCCCATCGGCTGTGTGAAAAACAAATCACAGCCGTGGATAATGAGCCCTGATACTGGTACAGCCTGGAATTTGCAAACTGAGGGATTAAATATACCCAAAACCCTGGCAGAAATAATTGATGAAGAGTCTGTGAGGAAAAGGTATAAGGTCCAAGCAAACCTCTATTGCACCATGTACTACAGAAAGACCTCTGGGCCTGATAAGTCCTATGAGAAACAGTTAATGAGTCTCACTAACACTGAAGTTCTCTTAAAATGTCTGTACTGTGATAAGGAAGGAAATAGCGTGGCTACTTGTCTCCTACCATAGCCTATTCTGCAAATATACAGGCAGGATACTGCACCTCATGTTTCGGTCACCCGGAACCCCAAGGTATCATGGCATGAGCTAGGAGAACTTATCACGAACTGGGTCCAACTGACAGATGAGAAACTAAAATCCAGAGGGATTTAGAGGTATAGGAGGCATAAGGGAGAGAAAGATGGGTGGAGACTCGTGCAGGATTTACAGGCAGTCAATGGGGCCGTATTATCGAGGGCCCCGGTGGTCCCAGACATGCATGTCCTCCTGAACGAGCTCTACCCAGAGAACGAGGTATTTTCTGTTATCGAAAACAGTAATCCTTCTTTTCCATTCCCTTACACAAAGACAGTCAGTTCTGGGTTGCATTTATGTACACGGAAAAAAAAGAGGTACACATACACTAGGTTATCCCAGGGATATTGTGAAAGTCCAACTACCTTCTCACAAAGAATGTCCAATAATTTGTCTCGGTTTGTACCTCCCAGTGTGAGTTAAATTCTCTTGTATGTGGATGACATTCTGGTAGTAATGTATGTAAAATTACCATGGTTCTGATGCATTTCCTCGCAGACCAAGGTCAAAAGGTCAGCAAAGACTAATTACAACTGTGGAAAGAAAAGGTGAAATGCCTGGGTTACATTTTATCTCAAGAAGGTAGACTTTTGCATGAGATCCGAAAAGAGGCCATACTTCAAGTCCCCAAATCACATACCAAAAATAAATGATGTCATTTCTTGGCATGGCAAATGTCTGTAGTGCATGGATAGCAAATTATGCTACGGAGGTGGCGCCTCTTTCTGATCTCATCTATGGTTCACTAATGGCTGCAAAAGATTCCATTCAGTGGAATGTGCAAGCAGAGGATGCATTTACAAAGGTAAAGCACCTCATTGTGGGTTCTCACGGAGGTTCCCTTTCTAGATGCTGACATTACCTTTTGTGTTGATGGGTCTTGTAAAAAGGACGATAAAGGGGTACATCAAACGGCATACGCTATAGTAACGCATGACCAGGTCATTGAAGCCAGACCCCTTCCCAGTTCCTACTCTACACAACAAGCTGAAATTATTGCCCTATCCAGGGCCTGTAGTCTAGGGGAAGGGAAGAAAATAAATATTTATACAGACAGCCAATACGCTTTTTCTACTATACACATATTTGCCCAGCAATGGAAAAATAGGGGTATGATTACGTCCACAGGTAAACCAATCTCACATAGAGATCTTATCCTTGCCCTTCTAGAAAATGTACAGAAACCAACACAAGTGGCTATTTGTAAATGTACAGCACACAGAAAGGGAACAGATCCAATTACTCTAGGAATTGCACTAACAGACAAAGGCTGCAAGGGAAGCTGCTACAGGACAGCAAAAAACACACATATACTATACAGGTCCCCAAGAAAATGGTGAGGTACGGAAAGCTATTGATAAAACATGGTTATCAGAAATGCAGAAAACATCACCGGCAGGTGAAAAATAAAAGTGGTTATCTAAAGGGGCAACCCTGGTCAATGGTATATACACAAGTACAGAAGGTAAACCCATCTTACCTACATCACTATTTAGATATGCTGCGTTATTGAGCCATGGGCAAGCCCATATCTCAAAAGGAGGGATGGTGCAGGTGATCAATAAGGTGTTCACAACATGGGTTTACGAATGACTCTAGAGATTTTTGCCTCACATGTCCGCTTTGTACCAGATACCATGCTCAAGGTGCCCTAAGACCCTTAAGAGGTCATTTCCCACAACAAGCATGGATTTTATGATTATTGTTGTTTATAAAGTGGGCGGAAGCTTTTCCTATGACACACCCAAATGGGCAGTCAGTAGCCAAAGTACTTATTAAAGAGGTGATTCCATTTCATGGGATCCCCTCTGTGATTTACAGTGACAACGGCTCCCATTTTGTAAACCGAACAATACAACAAATTGGTAAATGGTACAATATTGACAAAAAAAAAAAAAAACCACTGTGTCTACCACCCACAATCTGTGCGCACAGTGGAGAGACAATGGTACCTTAAAGAGTAAACTAAGAAAATTGTTGGAGGAAACAGGGAAAAATAAATGGGTTTAGTGTTTGCCAATGGCATTGTTGAGTATAAGAATTACCCCTACTGCTAAAGGACTAACACCGTATGAAATGTTGTATTGTAAACCTTATTATATTCCACAACTAGCCACCGTTCCTCTCCCTAAAGAGGAAATAGACTTGTATAATAAGAATGTTTTCATAAAATATTACTGGGTCAGAATGTGTAAATGAGAAAAAGAGCTACTCTAATGCCGCGTACACACGGTCGGACTTTTCGTCTACAAAAGTCCAACGGACGCCGACGGACTAAAGCTGGCTGGTAATCCGATCGTGTGTGGGCTTCTCCGGACTTTCAGCAGACTTTTTCAGCCTCAAATCCGACGGACTTTAGATTTGAAACATGCTTCAAATCTTTACGTCGTAACTACGACGGACCCCGAAATCCGCTCGTCTGTGTGCTAGTCATCACGTACGAATCCGTCGGACTTTTGTGTGGTTGTGTGTAGGCAAGTCCGTTCGTTAGAAAGTCTGCTGCAAGTCCGCCGAAAGTCCGCAGGAAGTCTGTCGGACAGGCTGTCGGACTTTTGTAGACGAAAAGTCCGACCGTGTGTACGCGGCATAAGACTAAAATGCAAAGTATACCCCCATCAGTACAAGCATTACCAGGAAATTTTACTTGTTTTTCTAACAATGACAGTAATGGTACAAATGTTGGCACCCTATCCCCTGAATACTGTGCAACTACAACCCTTACTACAGACATTAAGTATGAACTAAAATGGTTTCAGGAACAAAAACAGCAACTGGCTGATGTTTGGTGTTTGTGTGGAGATAAGAGACTAAGGCCCAGACTACCACCTAGATGGGGGGGTAGTTGTGCCCTTACCCGATTGCTGCTTCCCTTTTATATAGTTCCTATGAGTGATGAATCAATGAAACTACCAGGTAAATACTTTTTTAAATGAATTAAGCGAGAAACACCACAAGGCTCATTTGACAACCGAGTGTATATAGACGAAATAGGTGTTCCACGAGGAGTTCCAGATGAAATTAAAGCGCAGAATCAAATAACAGCAGGACTCACCTCACTCTTCATATGAGTCCAGCCCAAAAAGAACGTCGATTGGATAAACTACATCTACTACAACCAGCAGAGGTTTGTGAATTACACCAGAGATGCTATCAAAGGTATAGCAGCACAATTGGACGCCACCTCTTTGACAGCATGGCAGAACCGTATAGCGTTGGATATGTTGCTGGCAGAAAGGGGCAGGATTTGCAAAATGTTCGGCACCTTCTGCTGCACTTTTATTCCAAACAATACGGATGGAAGTATCACCAAAGCCTTACAAGGCCTACAAATGCTATCCGAAGAATTAGCTGAGAACTCTGGTGTAGAGAACCCCCTGACGAGACTCTTTGAAAAATGGTTTGGTAAATGGGGTGATCTTGCAAAAAGTTTGCTTATCTCTATTGTCATGGCAGCCACAGTTCTTACATTGTGTGGATGTTGCTGCATTCCCTGTATTAGGGGAATTCTTCAAAGACTGATTGACACATCTTTAACAAAAACTATGCTCCTCCAGAGCGACACGGAACTATACTCGGAACCTGATGATGAATTTACAACTCTCGCTAAAGACTTATCTGTCTAAATGATAATACCTGGTAAAAATAAAAGAAACTGGATATTTGAAGTATTGACATTATTAGTATAAAAGGGGGGAGATGTTAGAAAAATTATACTTTAAATGTCGGTTATGAAAGACGTCATTTTGTTTATCATGGCCTAGGAATAAGCTAAAGACTAGTAATAAAATGGAGTCAGCAATATAATATGCTTAGATATGCAGTTTTCTGAATATATCCTGTATTTTTGTGTTGGCTTGGGGAGTTTTCAAGTCAGTATCCTGTAACCATTGTTAGATGAAGATAACAGTCTGTAACAGACACTTCCACCTTTCCTGTTCTGTCCAGAATAAAGTTGAAAATACATGAGACTGGGCATGTTTTAAGACAGGAAAGGGGGGTGTCCAGGGCTTATAAAAAAGACATGTACCACAGTATTCTCTTCAGAAATGACGATGACAGCATGAAGATGTAATGCTATTCATTTCTCTTGCATATGCAATAAATAGTACCTTGATGCCCGAGGATGGTCTGAGACGGTGAATTATTTCCCTAACAGAAGGAACCAATCCTAAAATGGTTGGACACCTTACTATAGTAGCTGTTGTCCTACCTTACCTCCGTAAATTGAGCAAACGCTAGCCACCTCATACACGGGTGGGGCTGATCAGTAACTAAAGTCTCAATGAGCCCAGCCCTAGAGACCAATATAAGACCTCTAAAAAGGGTGGTTACCAATTTAGCCTGGAGGTAAATAGCCACCTTCAGCCCTTAACCTCCCTGGCGGTATGATTCTGTCTGGAATTTTGTGCTGAAAGCGGTACAATTATTTTGCATGGAAATTTGATGCTATGTATTATAGGCCTGCAATTCTTAGTAATTACTTACTTAAACCTGACCAAACAAGACTCTAGTAGACATCCCAGATGTGATAAAGTTTGAAACACAAAATCATGATTTTAAATTTTTAAATAATATAATTTTATTCAATAATGTAATACAAACTAAAGAAATTTGTCAGACAAAGAAAATTCAGTAAACATCCTGAGTGTGATAAATTTTAAAGCAAGGTACAGCACACAGTCCCACGTCACAATCCGGACAAAAGAACCTGCTTTCTTTTCGGATTTTTTTTCCCTTGTCATCTCTGTGTGAACAGCAAACCACACACATCCTGGTAGGTGCTGCCTTTTTTGCGGTTGGCGGTATGTAGTCCATAAAGTGCCGACCTGTTAGGCGTTCTGGGTTGGCAACACCAACAGCACGTCGTCCAGGTCTGTTCGCATCAACTGATGGCATCTGGTGTTTGGCAAAAATCTGCTCAGCCACCTTCCAGATAAAATCTGAATGAACAAGAGGCCTGTCACTCCCTGCTCGGTACAAGATGTAAGCGTTCCAAAGGCATTGTTCCAGAAGATGCCTGAAAATCTTTTTATAATATTTTTTCTGTTGTTTCCGCATAGTCGGGTAAAAGGTCATTACCTGATCGGCTCGGTCGACACCTCCCATAGTGCAATTATAGTCTATGACGACTTGCGGCTTCAGCACATCTTTCCCACTTTTTGTGTGGACCGTGGCAGTGGAGGTATTGTGCACAGTGCTCATGAGACACACGTCCTTCTTGTCTCGCCAACGTATTGCCATCATCTTACCCTTCTGCCAGGCAACCATTTCTCCGGGTTTTAGTTTTTTTTTTCCAAACATTGATGGCATGTCACGTCTGTTAGGCCTAACTGTACCATAGGCATCCGTCTTGTTTTGGATCAAAACCTCAAACAGTTCCGGCGACGTATAGAAATTGTCCATGGTGACACAATATCCCTGGTTCAGTAATGGCTCCAGCAGTGTAAGGACAGATGATGTGGCCATCCCATAATTGCTGTACCTGGGGTTGAACTTCGTGCCTTTACCGGTGTAAATGACCGAGTTCCATATGTACCCAGTGGATGACTCGCAGAGCATGTATGATTTGATGCCAAACCGCGCTCTTTTGGATGCAATATACTGGATCCAGCTTAGGCGTCCTTTGTAAGCCATCAAACTCTCATCCACGCTGATGTCCCTTTCTGGCACGTAGGCCCGCTGGAAATTGTTCCCAATAATTTGGCATACCTCCCAGATTTTTTTTAGCTTGGGCGCAGGATGCGTGCCCTCATCAAACTCTTCATTGTTAGTGAAGTGAAAATATTTCATGATGAGGGAAAAACGGTATTCGGACATCACAGTACCAAAAAACGGAGTGGCCAATAACTTGTTGGTGGTCCAGTACCATTTCTGGCGTGGTTTCCCCACCACCCCCTGAAGAATAATGAGTCCGAGAAACAGCCAGATGTCCTCTTTAGTCACCGGTTCCCACCTTCTGCTTCGGGAAAACCTGGCATGCAGCGTAGCGGATTGCTGCTGTTGGTATCGATTTGTCTCTATGACAATTTTTTCAATTACCTCCTCTGTGAGAAATAATTGCAGGTATGCCAGAGGGTTGCCACGCTCAACTTCGACCTTCATCCCAGGTGATCCAGTGAAGGGAAATCTTGGGGGCGCTACCTGGTCCGTATCACACTCAATAGGGCACCAAGTGCGCACATCGCTGATGTCAGGTGCAGGATCATCACCGCTGTCATCACTGTCACTTGTCAGCTCAGTGTCAGACGACAAATCTCCCCACGACTCGCTATCGCTGAGTTCTGGGAGCAACTCCATGTCGCTGTCGCTGTCGCTGTCATTCAACTGCTCCAAAGGCGATTTTGTAGCGAAATGGCGCTTTTTGGATTCCATCTTCTCAATATTTTATTGGCAATGGGCACTGGGGCAAGGGGCACTGTATCAGTGAGATCTGAGATGATACAATGTAATCCTCTCAGATTACACTGTATCACCTCTTTTTATATGTGTGTTTTGTGTTTGAACTTTTGAACTTTTGAATTTCCCGCCTAGTTCCGCTCCCGTGCGCCGCTGCTGCTCGCAGGGAACGGAACTAGGAAGTGAGATGCTGTGATCGCGCTGGCGATCACAGCGGAGACAAGCCGAGGACACTGGAGGGCATCGCTGGAACCCAGGAGAAGGTAAGGGCTCCGCTGGATGCTCTGCAATGTTACCCCGAGCGTGACTCGGGGTTACCGCTCCTGACAGAAAAAGTCAGACCCGAGTCACGCTCGGGATTACCGCCAAGGAGGTTAAAGAAGCAATCATATAGCCATCTAGCTCTTGCATATGTTTGCACAGAAAATCCTTAATCAAAGTATATAGGAAAAACGATTTATGGTAAATCGCTTTTAGATCTGTCACTGAGTGGACTGTAGCCCAAACCAACAAAAATGTTTTTCTTACCCCCTGCATTAAAATATAACCACAATGTAGGGTTAACACATCATCCCTTTAATCCAGGACACATATTAATTACACAGGTTCTGTGGCTGATTAAGGTGGTAATTAAAGTCACTTGGTGCCTTATCTGCATTAAATCAGCCTTAGAACCTGTGGAATTTATATGTGTCCTGGATTAAAGGGATGATGTGGCAACCCTACCACAATGTAAGAGTGGAGTGGGAGGTTGGAGCTTATGAAAAGTTACCCATAGCAAGCAACCCCCAAAAGGAGGATCTGTCACAAGGGAACCCCTATGTGCCACACAGAAGCTTTGTCCCTGCCACATTGTTGAAAGTTAGGTCAGCTTTTAAGCATCTTGGAGCAACTTTAAGCAGATTCCTAACAGCTGGGCTAATAGGGCCAGATAACCTAGTGCACCTGCTGAGCAAGGGAGCTTACTCCTGAATCCTTCAACCATTGCACCATTCATAACTTGTTCAGTGGTATACCTGGCCAGTAAGGAACTCTTTGTTCTACCAGGTCACCCTCTTTGCTGTATTCACCCCTACTAATGTACTACAACCAGGTATGTAGGGAGAGGCTGGCAAACTACTGTTGTGATAACCACAGTGTCTCTGCTATAAGAGGAAGCTGTGGCTGGTGCTTTTTAGCAGTAGCTTCTGGGCTATTTTGTTATGGAGACCCCAGGTCCTGCACTGCACCACTCAGTAAATACAGGTGGAAGGGGAAAAAATGCCTTACCTACCTCTTTCCCATCTGAGGTGGTTTAGGCACACTCGCTCTGCACCACTTGTCCACCAAACAGCATCTCTGATGTAGGAGGGAGGTGTGGCTGGTGTCTTTAGCAAAAGCTTCTGGGCTATTTGAATCCAGACCCCAGGGGAGATTATCTCAAATGCCCAGAAATCATCTGGCTGGGATTGGGGATTTTTGACTCACCGTTGTCGTCTTCCCCTTTTGCCACAGCCACCGGGCTTGCTTTTCCATCCTTATGGTCCACACGCAAGGAGGATAGCCGCCAAAGTGCCCCCCCCACAACTGCTGTCCCTTTAGGGAGCTGCAAGGTTAGGCTGTGTCCTGCACTGTCCAGTCAGTATATACACATGGGGGGGCAATGCCGTACGTTCCTCATTCCCATCTGAGGTGGTTTAGGCAGACATTCACCATAGTAAACTGGTGCCTCCTCGAAAGGAGGATGTGGGCACCAGCTCCTGCTGACTCTCAGCCTTCCCTTCTGGGTAAGAACGCGGGTCGTTCAGGCGGTGCCCTCCCCAGCAGCCCACGTGAGCTACCAGGGACCCAGGAGTCAGGGGATACGATCCCCCTGGAAAGAACCGACGGTCAGCACCCCCATCTGAACGGACGTCCGGACAGGTAAGGGGGGGGAGACAGGATAAAGGCCCCTGAAGTTCTGGGGACACTACTGTTCCCAGTTTCTGCTGCCCCCCCGAGGAAAGGGTAGGGGAACCCCCCCGGAAGGATAAATATATCCCGCCAGACCCAGAGGCTTCCCAGGCATTTGGTCCGGCTCCCAGGGGGAGACCACCAGCCCCAGGCTTCGGTCATTTGGAAAAAAACAAACAGTTTCGCCGTGTAGGGAGAAACACAATCAAAAATTGAGGATCAGGGGGAAGGGTGTGGACTTAAAACAGCTGTTGATTGTGTTTCCTGTGGGGAGGAGCCTCTCACCTCTCAGGTGTGCCGTCCTGGAAGATGACTTGAGAAAAAAGAAAAGACAGATTTTTAAAAATAATTTTGTATATTTTTGGCTATTTTGATATTAAATTTTGCAAACAGGTAATTTGTCTCCATTGATGTACGCTGATAAGGCAGGCACTGATAGGAACTAATTGGTTACACTGATGGGCATTGATAGGTGGCACTGGTGGGCACAGATGAGGCAGAATTGCCTCTTCGGGACCAATGTCCCTTGCACCTAAGCTGGTGATCAGCTTTTATTTTTATCCTCATGCTGTCAGCGTGAGAAGAAAAAAAATAAACAATTACCGAGCTTTAGTTTACATCATGTGATCAGCCATCATTGTCTGACAGCTAATCGCATGGTAAGGGGCCAAGTTCGGCCCCTTACTCGGATCTGTGATCACCCGAATCTCAGTGACTCCGTGTGCGCCCTGCAGGGAGCACACAGGGAGCCCGTCCTATGACAGCCTCCCAGAAATTCAGGTCCACGCTGTGGCCGTCATTTAGCTATAGCACAGACATCAAGTGGTTAATAGAAAAACAGATGCAGATTTCTAGGACTGGCCAAAAATAATGTTTAGAGTCAAAGGCAACTGATGACTTTCTATTAAAGGTCTAAATAAGCCATTAACATGCATCACAATTTAACTTAGGAATGTGTCTTTCCAAAGTTAAACTAATTAAAATCCTTTCTTATTTTTGCTTGGGGATAGACTGCAGAGAGATTAGAAGTTTTGTCAGATATCTACACCCCTGATAGGGTGAAGACACCTCCCAAATTTTGCCAATTTCTCATTCAAAATTATTCACTTCCTGTCACATAGCCAAACAGGAAGTGAGGGTAAAACCCTACCAATGTATGTCCTTGGGGATACACAGGTCAATATAAATAGTTTCCCCATTCAGGAACTTGCACTCTAGCATTTTGCCATGTACATACCAAATTATTATGTATCTTGGGGCTTATTTACTAAAAGGTAAATCCACTTTGCACTACAAGTGTAGTTGCTGGAGATCCAAGGGGGACAAGCAAGGAAAAGAAAAAAAAAAACTGCATCTTTGCCTCTACATGATTGGATGATAAAATTACCAGTACTACCCCTCAGATTTTCATCAACTACACTTGTATTGCAGAAAGGATTTGCCTTTAATAAACCCCAAAATACCTAATAATTTGGGGTGTACACAACAAAGTGCTAGAGTGCAATTTGCATAGTGGGGGCACTAGTTAGATTGACCTGTGTGTTCCCAAGGAAAAATATTGTTAGGGTTTTACTCTCACTTCCTGTTTGGCTATGTGACAGGAAGTGAAGCAAATTTTAAGAAAAGTGACACAAAGCCCAAATATATATATACACACACACACACACACACACACACACACACACCTTGATTTCCCTCAAATGTCCACAATTAGAATAGGATTGCCTTCAGCTTGATTTTAGTTCAGTGTTCTAAAACAGTGCTTCTCAACCCTGTCCTCAAGTACCCCCCAACAGGCCATGTTTACAGGTTTTCCTTCATCTTGCACAGGTGCTTAAAATCAAAGTCAATGGTTTTGTATTGTGGACAGCTATTCTAGATAAGATAAAATGTCCTAAACATGTGGGTACTTGAGGACTGAGGCTGAAAACCACTGCTCAAAAAGAAAATTGAATACTTACCACTCTGAAATGTTACTTTCCTGGTCACCATCTATGGCAGCATAAGCACAATCCATGAATGTGCTACCATGAAGGCACCAGGAAAGTAACTTAAAACTAAAAAAAATAAATAAATAAAAAAAGGGATTTGTCTAAGACTGGCCATACACTATACAATTTTCTTGTTCAATTTCCTTTAGATTTACCTTAAACTATGTAGTGCAAGGGCCTGCCTGATAAAATACAAGTTGAAAGTATTTAGGTTTGACCTCATATTATATGGTTTTGGTAAATCTAAAGAAAAGTTGAACAAGTAAATTGTATAGTGTATGGCCAGCCTAAGACAGGCCAAGCAAAATACACACATGTATGTTAATTAGAGACACCAACAGAATATGTTTGAGGTTTGACCCTTTTGCAGTGTAAATTAACAGGAGTTAAAAAGGAGTGCACCCACAAATGGACATCTATTAAGGATTAAAACAACATTAGGCACACCATCTTGAGAAAGATTTTTAAAAATAAGGCAGCACAGACAAAGTGAACAACATAAAAACAACAAAAATTGCCAACATAAAAAAGATTTCATGGTAAAATAACCACCACCCAAAAAAAAAACAACAAACCAAAGTAACAAATAAATTGCATAAAAACACATCTGTTTTGCAACAACATAATAAACAAAATACAAATCGAAAATACATGTGTTAGACACTCAATAAGGACACCCAAATGTACTCTCTTGCCAGCCCCCACACACAATCTTGGCTCTTTTCAGGGCAAAGTAAAGAATTCTATCTGCAAGCTTTATATAACATATGTTTGTGTGCTAATGAAATGCAATTGCAAACACATGGACAGTCCATGAAACACACAAAATGCAAGTTTACCCAAAGTAGAAAGAACTTAACCACTTGCCGACCGCCTCACGCATATACAGGTAAAAGCCAGTAAATTAGAATATTTTGAAAAACTTGATTTATTTCAGTAATTGCATTCAAAAGGTGTAACTTGTACATTATATTTATTCATTGCACACAGACTGATGCATTCAAATGTTTATTTCATTTAATTTTGATGATTTGAAGTGGCAACAAATGAAAATCCAAAATTCCGTGTGTCACAAAATTCGAATATTACTTAAGGCTAATACAAAAAAGGGATTTTTTAGAAATGTTGGCCAACTGAAAAGTATGAAAATGAAAAATATGAGCATGTACAATACTCAATACTTGGTTGGAGCTCCTTTTGCCTCAATTACTGCATTAATGCGGCGTGGCATGGAGTCGATGAGTTTCTGGCACTGCTCAGGTGTTATGAGAGCCCAGGTTGCTCTGATAGTGGCCTTCAACTCTTCTGCGTTGCTGGGTCTGGCATTCTGCATCTTCCTTTTCACAATACCCCACAGATTTTCTATGGGGCTAAGGTCAGGGGAGTTGGCTGGCCAATTTAGAACAGAAATACCATGGTCCGTAAACCAGGCACGGGTAGATTTTGCGCTGTGTGCAGGCGCCAAGTCCTGTTGGAACCTGAAATCTCCATCTCCATAGAGCAGGTCAGCAGCAGGAAGCATGAAGTGCTCTAAAACTTGCTGGTAGACGGCTGCGTTGACCCTGGATCTCAGGAAACAGAGTGGACCGACACCAGCAGATGACATGGCACCCCAAACCATCACTGATGGTGGAAACTTTACACTAGACTTCAGGCAACGTGGATCCTGTGCCTCTCCTGTCTTCCTCCAGACTCTGGGACCTCGATTTCCAAAGGAAATGCAAAATTTGCTTTCGTCAGAAAACATGACTTTGGACCACTCAGCAGCAGTCCAGCTCTTTTTTTCCTTAGCCCAGGTGAGACGGTTTTCGCGCTGTTTCTTGGTCAACAGTGGCTTGACACGAGGTATGCGGCAGTTGAAACCCATGTCTTTCAAGCGTCTCTTGGTGGTGGATCTTGAAGCACTGACTCCAGCAGCTGTCCACTCCTTGTGAATCTCCCCCACATTTTTGAATGGGTTTTTTTTCACAATCTTGACTAGGGCGCGGTGATCCCTATCGCTTGTACACTTTTTCTGACCACAGTTTTTCCTTCCCTTTGCCTCTCTATTAATGTGTTTGGACACAGAGCTCTGAGAACAGCCAGCCTCTTCAGCAATAACCTTTTGTGTCTTTCCCTCCTTGTGCAATGTGTCGATGGTCGCCTTTTGGACAGCTGTCAAATCTGAAGTCTTCCCCATGTTTGTGTAGGCTTCAGAACTGGACTGAGAGACCATTTAAAGCCCTTTGCAGGTGTTTTGAGTTAATCAGCTGATTAGTTTGTGGCACCAGGTGTCTTCAAAATTTAACCCTTACACAATATTCGAATTTTGTGACACACGGAATTTTGGATTTTCATTTGTTCCCACTTCAAATCATCAAAATTAAATGAAATAAACATTTGAATGCATCAGTCTGTGTGCAATGAATAAATATAATGTACAAGTTACACCTTTTGAATGCAATTACTGAAATAAATCAAGTTTTTCAAAATATTCTAATTTACTGGCTTTTACCTGTATACGTGAGCAGAATGGCACGGGCAGGCAAAATCACGTACCCATACGTGATTGCCTTCCCGCGGGGGGTCCGATCGGACCCCCCCCGTGCCAGCGGCTGTCGGCATTTGGCTAGGAGCGATGAGAGACGAGGGGGAGACCATCCGATCGTGGCCCCCCCTCACGATCGCTCCCAGCCAATGAGGAACATCCCCTGCCTGTGTATAGTACACACAGGCAGAGGATGTGATGTCATCTCTCCTCGGCTCGGCAGTTTCCGTTCTAGCGCCGAGGAGAGAAGACATGTAAGTGCACCAACACACACACACAGTAGAACATGCCAGGCACACAAAACACCCCCGATCCCCCCCCGATCCCCCCCGATCCCCCCCCCCAATCACCCCTCCCCCCTCCCTGTAACACTGACACCAAGCAGTATTTTTTTTTTTTCTGATTACTGCAGGGTGTCAGTTAGTGACAGTTACTGTGGTAGGACAGTGAGTGTTACCCCCCTTTAGGTCTAGGGTACCCCCCTAACCCCCCCTAATAAAGTTTTAACCCCTTGATCACCCCCTGTCACCAGTGTCACTAAGCGATCATTTTTCTGATCACTGTATTAGTGTCGCTGGTGACGCTAGTTAGGAACGTAAATATTTAGGTTCGCCGTCAGCATTTTATAGCGACAGGGACCCCCATATACTATCTAATAAATGTTTTAACCCCTTGATTGCCCCCTAGTTAACCCTTTCACCACTGATCACCGTATAACCGTTACGGGTGATGCTGGTTAGTTCGTTTATTTTTCATAGTGTCAGGGCACCCGCCGTTTATTACCGAATAAAGGTTTAGCCCCCTGATCACCCGGCGGTGATATGCGTAGCCCCAGGCAGCGTCAGATTAGCGCCAGTACCGCTAACACCCACGCACGCAGCATACGCCTCCCTTAGTGGTATACTATCTGAACGCATCAATATCTGATCCGATCATATCTATACTGGCGTCCCCAGCAGTTTAGGGTTCCCAAAAACGCAGTGTTAGCGGGATCAGCCCAGATACCCGCTAGCACCTGCGTTTTGCCCCTCCGCCTGGCCCAGCCCAGCCCACCCAAGTGCAGTATCGATCGATCACTGTCACTTACAAAACACTAAACGCATAACTGCAGCGTTCGCAGAGTCAGGCCTGATCCCTGCGATCGCTAACAGTTTTTTTGGTAGCGTTTTGGTGAACTGGCAAGCACCAGCCCCAGGCAGCGTCAGGTTACCGCCAGTCGCGCTAACACCCACGCACGCACCGTACACCTCCCTTAGTGGTATAGTATCTGAACGCATCAATATCTGATCCGATCAGATCTATACTAGCTTCCCCAGCAGTTTAGGGTTCCCAAAAACGCAGTGTTAGCGGGATCAGCCCAGATACCTGCTAGCACCTGCGTTTTGCCCCTCCGCCCAGCCCAGCCCACCCAAGTGCAGTATCGATCGATCACTGTCACTTACAAAACACTAAACACATAACTGCAGCGTTCGCAGAGTGAGGCCTGATCCCTGCGATCGCTAACAGTTTTTTGGTAGCGTTTTGGTGAACTGGCAAGCACCAGCCCCAGGCAGCATCAGGTTAGCGCCAGTCGCGCTAACACCCATGCACGCACCGTACACCTCCCTTAGTGGTATAGTATCTGATCAGATCAATATCTGATCCGATCAGATCTATACTGGCGTCCCCAGCAGTTTAGGGTTCCCAAAAACGCAGTGTTAGTGGGATCAGCCCAGATACCTGCTAGCACCTGCGTTTTGCCCCTCCGCCCAGCCCGGCCCAGCCCACCCAAGTGCAGTATCGATCGATCACTGTCACTTACAAAACACTAAATGCATAACTACAGCGTTCGCAGAGTCAGGCCTGATCCCTGCGATCGCTAACAGTTTTTTTGGTAGCGTTTTGGTGAACTGGCAAGCACCAGCGGCCTAGTACACCCCGGTCGTAGTCAAACCAGCACTGCAGTAACACTTGGTGACGTGGCGAGTCCCATAAATGCAGTTCAAGCTGGTGAGGTGGCAAGCACAAGTAGTGTCCCGCTGCCACCAAAAAGACAAACACAGGCCCGTCGTGCCCATAATGCCCTTCCTGCTGCATTCGCCAATCCTAATTGGGAACCCACCACTTCTGCAGCGCCCGTATTTCCCCCATTCACATCCCCAACCAAATACAGTCGGCTGCATGAGAGGCATTTTCTTTATGTCCTCCCGAGTACCCCTACCCAACGAAACCCCCCAAAAAAGATGTTGTGTCTGCAGCAAGCGCAGATATAGGCGTGACACCCGCTATTATTGTCCCTCCTGTCCTGACAATCCTGGTCTTTGCATTGGTGAATGTTTTGAACGCTACCATTCACTAGTTGAGTATTAGCGTAGGGTACAGCACTGCACAGACTAGACACACTTTCACAGGGTCTCCCAAGATGCCATCACATTTTGAGAGACCCGAACCTGGAACCGGTTACAGTTATAAAAGTTAGTTACAAAAAAAAGTGTAAAAAAAAAAAAAACAAAAAAAAAAAAAAACACATACAAAAATATAAAATAAAAAAAAATAGTTGTCGTTTTATTGTTCTCTCTCTCTCTATTCTCTCTCTATTGTTCTGCTCTTTTTTACTGTATTCTATTCTGCAATGTTTTATTGTTATTATGTTTTATCATGTTTGTTTTTCAGGTCTGCAATTTTTTATACTTTACCGTTTACTGTGCTTTATTGTTAACCATTTTTTTGTCTTCAGGTACGCCATTCACGACTTTGAGTGGTTATACCAGAATGATGCCTGCAGGTTTAGGTATCATCTTGGTATCATTCTTTTCAGCCAGCGATCGGCTTTCATGTAAAAGCAATCCTAGCGGCTAATTAGCCTCTAGACTGCTTTTACAAGCAGTGGGAGGGAATGCCCCCCCCATCTTCCGTGTTTTTCTCTGGCTCTCCTGTCTCAACAGGGAACCTGAGAATGCAGCCGGTGATTCAGCCAGCTGACCATAGAGCTGATCAGAGACCAGAGTGGCTCCAAACATCTCTATGGCCTAAGAAACCGGAAGCTACGAGCATTTTATGACTTAGATTTTGCCGGATGTAAACAGCGCCATTGGGAAATTGGGAAAGCATTTTATCACACTGATCTTGGTGTGGTCAGATGCTTTGAGGGCAGAAGAGAAATCTAGGGTCTAATAGACCCCAATTTTTTTAAAAAAAGAGTACCTGTCACCACCTATTGCTATGATAGGGGATATTTACATTCCCTGAGATAACAATAAAAATGATTTAAAAAAAAAAAAAATATGAAAGGAACAGTTTAAAAATAAGATAAAAAAGCAAAAAAATAATAAAGAAAAAAAAAAAAAAAAAAGCACCCTTGTCCCCCCTGCTCTCGCGCTAAGGCGAACGCAAGCGTCGGTCTGGCGTCAAATGTAAACAGCAATTGCACCATGCATGTGAGGTATCACCGCGAAGGTCAGATCGAGGGCAGTAATTTTAGCAGTAGACCTCCTCTGTAAATCTAAAGTGGTAACCTGTAAAGGCTTTTAAAGGCTTTTAAAAATGTATTTAGTTTGTCGCCACTGCACGTTTGTGCGCAATTTTAAAGCATGTCATGTTTGGTATCCATGTACTCGGCCTAAGATCATCTTTTTTATTTCATCAAACATTTGGGCAATATAGTGTGTTTTAGTGCATTAAAATTTTAAAAAGTGTGTTTTTTCCCCAAAAAATGCGTTTGAAAAATCGCTGCGCAAATACTGTGTGAAAAAAAAAATGAAACACCCACCATTTTAATCTGTAGGGCATTTGCTTTAAAAAAATATATAATGTGTGGGGGTTCAAAGTAATTTTCTTGCAAAAAAAAATAATTTTTTCATGTAATCAAAAAGTGTCAGAAAGGGCTTTGTATTCAAGTGGTTAGAAGAGTGGGTTATGTGTGACATAAGCTTCTAAATGTTGTGCATAAAATGCCAGGACAGTTCAAAACCCCCCCAAATGACCCCATTTTGGAAAGTAGACACCCCAAGCTATTTGCTGAGAGGCATGTCGAGTCCATGGAATATTTTATATTGTGACACAAGTTGCGGGAAAGAGACAATTTTTTTTTTGCACAAAGTTGTCACTAAATGATATATTGCTCAAATATGCCATGGGAATATGTGAAATTACACCCCAAAATACATTCTGCTGCTTCTCCTGAGTACGGGGATACCACATGTGTGGGACTTTTTGGGAGCCTAGCCGCGCACGGGACCCCGAAAACCAAGCACCGCCTTCAGGCTTTCTAAGGGCGTAAATTTTTGATTTCACTCTTCACTGCCTATCACAGTTTCGGAGGCCATGGAATGCCCAGGTGGCAAACCCCCCCCCCCCAAATGACCCCATTTTGGAAAGTAGACATCCCAAGCTATTTGCTGAGAGGTATAGTGAGTATTTTGCAGACCTCACTTTTTGTCACAAAGTTTTGAAAATTGAAAAAAGAAAAAAAAAAATTTTTTTCTTGTTTTTCTTGATTTTCAAAAACAAATGAGAGCTGCAAAATACTCACCATGCCTCTCAGCAAATAGCTTGGGGTGTCTACTTTCCAAAATGGGGTCATTTGGGGGGGTTTGTGCCACCTGGGCATTCCATGGCCTCCGAAACTGTGATAGGCAGTGAAGAGTGAAATAAAAAATTCACGCCCTTAGAAATCCTGAAGGCGGTGATTGGTTTTCGGGGCCCCGTACGCGGCTAGGCTCCTAAAAAGTCCCACACATGTGGTATCCCCATACTTGGGAGAAGCAGCTAAATGTATTTTGCAATTCCACATATGCCCATGGCCTGTGTGAGCAATATATCATTTAGTGACAACTTTTTGTAATTTTTTTTTTTTTTTTGTCATTATTCAATCACTTGGGACAAAAAAAATTAATATTCAATGGGCTCAACATGCCTCTCAGCAATTTCCTTGGGGTGTCTACTTTCCAAAATGGGGTCATTTGTGGGGGTTTTGTACTGCCCTGCCATTTTAGCACCTCAAGAAACGACATAGGCAGTCATAAATTAAAGGCTGTGTAAATTCCAGAAAATGTACCCTAGTTTGTAGGCGCTATAACTTTTGCGCAAACCAATAAATATACACTTATTGACATTTTTTTTACCAAAGACATGTGGCCGAATACATTTTGACCTAAATGTATGACTAAAATTGAGTTTATTGGATTTTTTTTAGAACAAAAAGTAGAAAATATCAATTTTTTTCAAAATTTTCGGTCTTTTTCCGTGTATAGCGCAAAAAATAAAAACGGCAGAGGTGATCAAATACCATCAAAAGAAAGCTCTATTTGTGGGAAGAAAAGGACGCAAATTTTGTTTGGGTACAGCATAGCATGACCGCGCAATTAGCAGTTAAAGCGACGCAGTGCCAAATTGTATAAAGTGCTCTGGTCAGGAAGGGGGTAAATCCTTCCGGGGCTGAAGTGGTTAAAAGTGAGTACACCTGTTAAGGATGTCCTTAAATTACTAACCCAAAAAACACACTCTGAGCATGCCCAGAAACATCCAAGTAATGTTAACACACAAAAAGCACCACCAAAAAAAAACAAAGTCCCTGAGCATGCCCAGACAAACCAAAATGCATTTAACACACCAAAAGGCACAGGAAAAAAACAAAGTCCCTGAGCATGCACAGAACAACCCAAATGCAGCTAGCACAAAATAAGCCACCCCCTGTCCAAAATTAAGCACATCATCCAGCATGCACCAAAATTACAGATGGGACAAAACACCCCCCCAGTTCAGGGGGGCAACTAAAGAGCCTAACATGTGCAATAGTTATACAACAAATACCATTGCAGTCTCAGAGAACTGACTTGGCAATTTTACTAGTCCCCACTTGGCTGGCTTATCTTCTAGTTATTGGCCTTAAAATGGGTATGGGGGCCCAGGTCCCACCCTAAGGGACATATATCAATGTCACCAATTGGACAACCCCAAAAACGAAACAAGGAGAAATGCCTTTAAATATGCCAAATTGCTTAAGGGTCAGTTCACACCAATGCAGTCCAGTGCATATTTTATGCATCAAAAATGCATGGAAATTCGGTTATATGGTTTTCAATGGCATAGTTCACACCAGTGCTTGCAGTTCCAGAATAAAAAGTAGAACATGCTGCATTTTTTCTGCACAGGACTGTACTGGAAAGCTGTAAAATGCATCAAAAACGCACTGGAACGCACTTGTCCTTATTTAAGGTTAAGAAAAAAGAGGGTGGGAAAAAAAAGCACTGGACTGCATCAAAAATGCACCAAAAACACACTGGAACGCATCAAAATGTTTTTGGTGCATTTAGGTGCGTTCCAGTGCATTCTTGATGCATTTTATAGCGTTCCAGTACAGTCTAGTGCATAAAAAATGCAACATGTTTTACTTTTTTTCTGGAACTGGAAACACACTGGAACTGCAAGCACTGGTGTGAACTATGCCATTGAAAACCACATAAGCTACTTTCCATGCTTTTTGATGCAGAAAAAAAACACACTGGACTGAATGTGGTGTGAAATGGCCCTTAAGAAATAAAAGTTATTTAAAAATACTTGCGGCTATAATGAAATGTTGGTCCGGCAATACACATAAAAGTTAATTGATGAAAACAGCATTAAGAAAAAAAACAAAATTAAGAACAAAAAATGTGTGGGGTTCCCCCGAAATTCCATACCAGGCTTTTCAGGTCTGGTATGGATATTAAGGGGAACCCCGTGCCAAAATAAAACAAAAAATGGCGTGGGGGTCCCCTCAAAATCAATACCAGGCCCTTCAGGTCTGGTATGGATTTTAAGGGGAACCCCGTGCCAAAATTGAAAAAAAAAATGGCGTGAGGTCCCCCTAAAAATCCACACCAGACCCTTATCCAAGCACGCAACCTGGCAGGCCACAGGAAAAGAGAGGGGATGAGAAAGCTCCCCCTCACCTGAACCGTACCAGGCCACATGCCCTCAATATTGGGAGGGTGCTTTGGGGTCCCCCCAAAGCACCTTGTCCCCATGTTGATGAGGACAAGGGCCTCATCCCCACAACCCTTGCCCGGTGGTTGTGGGGTCTGCGGGCGGGGGGCTTATCGGAATCTGGAAGTCCCCTTTAACAAGGGGACCCCCAGATCCCGGCCCCTCCGTGTGAAATGGTAAGGGGGTACTTGTACCCCTACCATTTCACAAAAAAAGTGTCAAAAATGTTAAAAATGACAAGAGACAGTTTTTGACAATTCCTCTATTTAAATGCTTCTTCTTTCTTCTATCTTCTATCTTCTTTCTTCTTTCTTCTATCTTCTATCTTCCTTCGGTTTCTTCATCCATCTTCTTCTTCCTCCGATCCTCTGCTTCTTGCTCTAGTGTTCTCATCCGGCAACTTCCTCCGCGGCGCCTTCTTACCTTCTTCTCCCGGGCCGCTCCGCATCCATGGGAGGCTCCCGCTGTGTGACGGTTCTTAAATAACAGAGGGTGGGGACTTCCCCCGAGGCTTTCCTGTGACATCAGAGGGGGTGGACAGGGAAGTCCCCGTGCATCAGAGGGGGGCAGGGTCACCGGGTGGCTGCAGCCTGCCAGGTTGCGTGCTCGGATAAGGGCCTGGTATGGATTTTGAGGGGGACCCCCACACCATTTTTTTTTAAATCTTTGCGCGGGGTTCCCCTTAAAATCCATACCAGACCTGAAGGGCCTGGTATGGATTTTGAGGGGCACCCCACGCCATTTTTTTTTGGAGTGGGGTTCCCCTTAATATCCATACCAGACCTGAAGGGCCTGGTATTGAATTTCGGGGGAACCCCACACATTTTTTTTTTTGAATTTTGTATTTTTTCTTCATGCTGTTTTTATCAATCAACCTTTATGTGTATTGCCGGACCGACATTTCAATATAGCCGCGAAGTGAACCAGCGTAAATTAAAAAAAAAAGTCTAGATGTGCGCCCATTCAACCTATGCAAATGCATTTACGTTGCTTGACATTTACTAAGATTTTGTCGGCACACTGAACCAAAGCATTTGAACAAGCGCAAATGCCATTTGAGCATGCGCAGTGTATAAATTCACCTCCCGCAGCTCTAAATGTATTTGCCGACACTGTCGGCTTGTTCACAGAAAGTCACTTTCTCATTCTATTTTGGCCATATTTGTTACTTGGACAGTTAGTATTACACTTCCCCACATCACCCCCATAATTTTGGCACTTCCAGCTTGTTTAAATTTTAAGTTAAAGATGCCATGCGCCATGTCTATAGTGGAGTACTGATAACCTCTTCCCGTGTGCCGGGAAGAGAATAGTAAATGGGGGATCGCGCTGTGTTACCGGCGCAAATGCTTTGTAAATACGAAAATGTCATTTGCGCATCAGCGTGCACCGCAAGTCATGGCGCAAATGCTCCGTAAATCAGCCCCTCTGTCTTCTCCACAAGAGAGAAACATCTGGTTGCCTACAGAGAAGTATTCTCAACTGCACTTCCATGAGAATTATTCTGTATAGTGCTGAGCCATCCCTTCTGCCAATTTCTGGATGGCTACCCTGCATGGAGCTGTCAGATTAGTTTCAGGTGGATCTATCTGTTTCCTACTTTTGATTCCTATGGGTTTGTCTGTGTCCTTGTATCTCTGCTGCTGACATGCTATGGCAGCTTCTAAAGCCCTGTGCACACAATTGGATTTTCTGATGGAAAATGTTCGATGGGAGCTTGTTGTCAGAAATTCCGACCGTGTGTAGGCTCCATCGGACATTTTCCATTGGAATTTCCGTCACACAAAATTTGAGATCTGGATCTCAAACTTTCCATCAACAAAATCCGTTGTCGTAAATTCCGATTGTGTGTACACAATTCCAAAGCACAAAGTTCCACGCATTCTCGGAATCAAGCAGAAGAGCCGCACTGGCTATTGAACTTCCTTTTTCTCTGCTCGTCGTACGTGTTGTACGTCACCGCTTTCTTGACATTCAGAATTTCCAACAAGATTTGTGTGACCGTATGTATGCAAGACAAGCCAACATCCATCGGAAAAAATCCATGGATTTTGTTGCCGGAATGTGTGATCGTGTGTATGCGGCATAACAGTTCGTGGAACTTCATATAGAGGATGCTCCCAACTTTCTTTTGCAAGGTTTCTCCAACCTTGTTGCACAGAAGTCCATCTACAAATTGTTCCCACAGCCATTACTCCACCTCACCCCAGCTGGCTCCTCCTCCTTAGCCCTTTTTTTGTGGTGCATATCTGTTGCTATGTCTTGTGCATATTGCGGAATGGATTCTACCACTCTGTGCTGTCTACTAATGAAGGGAGTCCTATGGTCCCCTAATACTACTGCTTGACTATATACAGCTAAATATCTTGTCAAGGGAATCATGGTCTTCTGCTGGGAGGTGTTAACCTTTCTGATCCCTCTTCTAAAGCATTAGAAATCAGTTCTGCCTGCTGGGCGGATGGGATCCCAAATCCCCCGCAATCTCTATGTACTTGGGTTAGTTTTTGCAGCATAAAATCTAAGAGAAATAAGGAAGTTATTATTGAAAGGCGATGGAGGCCTGTTTCCCTCTAGAATATCACTGCCAGGCGCTGCTGTTGCACTGTTCCCATTACCTGTGTTTGGCATGGACGATCTTGTTTGTAGACACCAAGTGCAACAAGGTATAGCTGATCAAACAGAGGATAGCTTTAGCTTTAACATTAACCATACTATGCAGGTGCAGAGTAGGATTAAGAATACAAATGGGGTAAAAATAGCAAAAAGATGTGCATACAGTATAGAACAATGTTAAATGGATTATGTTGTGCAAAAAAGAGCTCACAAGAGCAATGTCTCTGTGACTCAGTCATAGATACTTTGTGGCAGCACAGAACAGTCTCTATATGGCTCTGTAAACCCAGACACTAGCACATGACCACTATCAATAAACAGTACATAAACAGCTACCCACTCTGTGATGATGTCTCTCATAGAGAAGTCCAGGATTGGTCTGGGGACACAGGAAAACAGCTAGAGGGATCTTTGAGTTGCTACTACAGGTAAGTGGCTAGAAGACTCCAAGGGTTGGCAACAGAGATGGGTGGCTGAAGATGCTGGGCCACCCCATTGAAATTTAGTACATTGGAAGCAATTGAAGCTGCATGATACTGGGTTCCTGTCCTGCTGCCTGCACTCCAGGACTAACAGTGGAGGACCTTAGGCCTCCTAGCAGATCACATGTAAAACCACCTCTACCTCATCAGATGAGGGCACTCTGAGCTGAAGAGAGCAAGAAAATAGAAAACCTATTTCCTAGGCATGTGCAGGACCCTAGGGGCTTATGGGAACCAACAAGCCCCCTAACTTTATTTTGTTTTAGACTTTAATTCCTTTATTTTCACCTGTTAATCCATCCAGTAAGTCTGTTATATTTCAACTTCTTTTAACAAACCATGATATTCAGAAAAAGTAGCAGTTAGAGGGCTGAGACAAACCATTTAACACTAATGCCCTGTACACACGATCGGACATTCCGACAACAAAATCCATGTTTTTTTTCCGACGGATTTTGGCTCAAACTTGTCTTGCATACACACGGTCGCACAAAGTTGTCAGAAAATCCGATCGTTCTGAATGCAGTGACATAAAACACGTACATCGGGACTATAAACGGGGCAGTAGCCAATAGCTTTCTCTCTTAATTTATTCTGAGCATGTGTGGCACTTTGTGTGTCGGATTTGTGTACACATGACTGAAATTTAATTGATCGGAATTTCCGGCAGAAAAAGCCTGATGGAGCCCACACACAATCGGAATTTCCGACAACACAATCCGATCGCTCTTTTTCCGTCTGAAAATCTGACCGTGTGTACAGGGCATAACAGGGGTCCACTCCCTACAATGGTCAGCATTTATTTATGTTCTTAAAGGGAAAAAAAAAACTGATTCTATATCTGCTTAAACATTGTTAGCAGGAGTTATACCCTGTACACACGGTCAGATTTTCCTATTGAAAATGTGTGATAGGACCTTGTTGTCGGAAATTCCGACCGTGTGTGGGCTCCATCACACATTTTCCATCGGAATTTCTGACACACAAAGTTTGAGAGCTTGCTATAAAATTTTCCGACAACCAAATCCGTTGTCGGAAATTCCGATCGTGTGTACACAAATCCGACGCACAGAGTGCCATGCATGCTCAGAATAAATTAAGAGACGAAAGCTATTGGCTACTGCCCCGTTTATAGTCACAACGTACATGTTTTACGTCACCGAGTTTAGAACGATCAGATTTTTCGACAACTTTGTGTGACCGTGTGTATGCAAGACAAGTTTGAGCCAACATCTGTCGGAAAAAATCCATGGATTTTGTTGTCGGAATGTCCGATCAATGTCCGACCGTGTGTACAGGGTATTAGACTTTGCTAAAAAAATTAAAGCCATTTAAATTTGCTAGTGCATATAAAATTACTCTCCCGCCAGACTGACAATGCTGTCATTCAAAGGGGTGTCTACTGCCTTTCCATCCAGAGTGAAGATTCTGAAGACAGGAAGTGTGTTACTGGTTGGATCACCAGGTAATTAAAAGGAAAAAAAAGCATTAAAAAGGAAAATAAGACAGCTGCCAAACTGACAGATTGGTAACATTTAACATACACTTTTTTTGGTTTTATACTGCTTAAAAGTAGTTTTCATACAAAAAAAGGTTGTTTTGCTCTCATACTGACTGACTTGTGTCAATGTTTTCAGTCACCAGCCTGGCACAAATATGCAGACTAGGGCTATTCGCTATCTTAACCTATATATCTTTGTTTTCGGTCAGCAACTCAAAAACTATTGAGGTCACTGGATCAGCATAACAGTGTGGGAACTACCATTTCTAAAAGGAAGTCAGTAATGAACACCTCTACTTGCAAGTGGAGAAACTAGCCCCATGCACATTGTGTGTAAACAGCCATGGCCAAATTTGTACCCTGTACAAATCCATGGCAGGTGCCACATCTTTTGAGCAGTTACCTGTAATTAAAGGGCTCTGGTTGAATGCTGTTGTGTCATGTGGTGGCTTTTGGCGCATTGGAACGCAACAGCCTATTTGTCTTAATTTGTCCATCTGAATGAGGCCTTAACATTTAAGATAAAAAGGAGAGAAATCAGCAGTATTGGGACTTTAAATGAGGATAGTGGGGCCGTTCATACCCCTCCTCCATCCCGGTTCAATATTAAAAACTAAAGAAGAAAAAGGATGTGGGACTTTGAGTGAGGCACACGGGAGCAGAAGTCAAACTAGAATAAAGTTTCAATTTTTTAATATGAAGTAATACATAAATTCATAAGTTTACATTTGTAGGCACATAGCTCAATAAATATAATTTGTATTCAATCATAAAATACATTCCAACAAGGACTTCTATGTAAACATATGAGGATATTCATAAAAAATGCATAACAGTAAATATGTGGCACGCAGTGTCACTAGAAAAAAGTGGCAAAGACAAAATGCAATAACAATGGAACGTCCATACATAGCTAATAATGGTGTATGAATAACGGTAGTTGTAAGCTCTACGCCGTTTCGGGACCTTATAGCCACTCATCAGGAGCATAACCGTATTATCACCTATAAATAGGGGAAATTAGCAATATTTAGAGTAGTTTAAAGGACGAGTGGGCAAATGTAAAACATAAAATTCCACATTCTTCCACAAAGACCATGAACTTACAAATGCATCCGTGCAAAGGCGGCGCAGCCCTGAATGCAGAGCCCACCCACAATGCCAGGGTCCGAAGCTGAGGGAGCGTGTCCAGGCAGCAGACCCGGCAACGAGAAACCCCCAGATTGGGTCAGAGTGTGACGGGGTGACCTCAGTGGAAGGGGGAAAAAAAAGGACCTGAAAAGCAAAAACACGAAGTGAATAGGTAAGAATAGTGTGAAAAAAATGAAGGGAGAATATGAAGCAGTGAAAATGGGTTGGAGGAAACCTGTGAAGGAGGGAGTAGGGGCATGGTTGCCAAAAGTGTGTGGCTGCTTGATGGTGTACGGATAAAGCCTGGATTGGGAGACACCTCACTGGGAGAAGCCAAAGCGGAGAGTGCCGCCGCAGAGCACACCCCCAACGTCATGCAACCAGCAAACCAAAGGGGGACCGGGAGGCGCCACAGACCCGCCAGCCAGGCGACCGAGCTGGCTGACCGCCAAACCAACCCCACCAAGTGCTGGAGATGGAAAACACGCTGCCGCTATGGGGCGTCATAAAGACGCTAAACAGCCGGCACGGAAGGCATGACATCGACGCGCAGTGGAGGAGGCCCCGCCCAGAAAAAGAGATAAATATATTTTTTTGTCTGCCCTAGTCTCAATAATATTATGATTTCTACTACATTACAAGAAAGTTAAGGTTTATGACACTATGGGGTTGATTTACTAAAGCAATCACAATAAGCATCTATTGATTGGTTTGCGTAAAAGTTATAGCGTCTACAAAATAGGGGATAGATTTATGGCATTTTAATTATTATTTTTATTTTTTTACTAGTAATGGCGGCCATCTGTGATTTTTATTGGGACTGCGACATTATGGCTGACACATCGGACACTTTTGACACATTTTTGAAACCATTGAGAATTATACAGTGATCAGTGCTATACAAATTCACTGATTACTGTATAAATGTCACTGACAGGGAAGGGGTTAATGCTAGGGGAAGATCAAGGGGTTAACTGTGTTCCCTATGTGTGTTTCTAACTGTGGGGGCATAGCACTGTTTAGGAGGAGAGAGAGATCGGTGTTCATACATAGTATGAACACACAATCTATCTCCTCTCCCCTGAAAGAACCGAAATCTGTGTATTTACACACACAGATCCTGGTTCTCCCCCTGTCATGTGCAATTGTGGGAGCCCAGTGGTCATCGTGCCTGCCCCCAGCTGTGTGCGCATACCCCTAGTAGCCAAAAGGTGAAGCGACGTAACATAAGATTGTTTCACCCAGCTGTGCCATTCTGTCGCAGTAAAACTGCAGCGGCTGGTTGGCAAGAGGTTAACAGAAGATGGAGATGTCAATAATATGGGGTGATGTGAGGAAGTTTAGTAACAACTGTCCAAGTAACAGACATGGCCGAAATAGAATGAGAAAGTAACTTTTTCCAAAATAACCTGCTGCACCTGCAAGTACGTTTAGAGCTGCGTGAGATCCATGTAAGCATTGCACATGCGCAAGCGGCTCTTGCGCCCTTTCACATGAGTTTTTACATTGCGTGCCCAAAATCTTAGTAAATGTTAAGCAACTTACATGCAGTTGCATGCTTTGTAAGGGCGCACCTCTAATCTTTGTGGAAGTACGTAATTCCTGACTAATTTCTTTTTAAGCTGGTTCACCTTTATGTATTTTTTTTAGATTTGCACACAGGTCATATGAGCATGTTAAATTGCCAACATGCAGGGGCGGATCCAGAGGCTAGTCTCGGGTGGGGCACTGCCAGAAAATATGTTTTTTTGCAGGCAATTTATCGGGGAAATGGCTGGTGTTGGTGCTTCAATCTTCCCTGCACCATGGTTGTTATGGTGTCAGGATGATTGAATCGCATTATTTCTATTATTACATTGTTATATAAAATGAAATAGTTCAACTCACCATAATGCAGAATCAGTTTGAGCCCCGAGAGTGTGACTTGCCACCGTTGCCAACCACCAGATGTGGATTATTACTTGCCACGTCACCTGCCACACATTGCGGATTTGCACTTGCCATGTCACCTGCCACATGTTGCTGGTTGTCACTTGCCTGCTGCCAGATGCAGTTTGTCACTTGCTACATCACCTGCCACATGTTGCAGATTGTCACTTGCCATGTCACCTGCCACACGTTGCTGGTTGTCACTTGACACGTCACTTGCCACATGTTGCGGATTGTCACTTGCCACATCATCTGCCACATGTTGCGGATGTCACTTGCCACATCACCTGCCATAGGTTGTGGATTGTCACTTGTCACATCACCTGTCACACATTGCTGGTTGTCACTTGCCTGCCACCAGATGCAGATTGTCACTTGCCACATCACCTGCACACATTGCAAACTGTCACTTGCCACATCACTTGCCACACATTGCTGGCTGTCATGTGCCACGTCACCTGCCACACATTGCGGACTGCCACTTGCATTGTCACCTGCCACATGTTGTGGATTGTCACTTGCCACGTCACCTGCCACATGCTGCGGATTGTCACTTGCCATGTCACCTGCCACATGTTGCGGATTGTCACTTGCCACGTCACTTGCCACGTCACCTGCCACATGTTGCGGATTGTCACTTGCCACATCACCTGCCACATGTTGCAGATTGTCACTTGCCACATCACCTGCCACATGTTGCGGATTGTCACTTGCCACATCACCTGCCACACATTGCTGGTTATTAGACATGTGTGACCAAGTGTAGATGACTGTAGATGTGAATATACAAAGCAAAAAACATGTAAATAAAGTCCAAATAAATGTGCTGAATGTTCTGATCTGCAATGGGAAAAAACTAAAAAACAAACGTTTGAAGTGCAATGGATCACAGACGCTCCAGGACTTTTCAGGTGCAGAAAAGCCCCATTGTCACTGTAAACACCAAATAACTTACAAAACTGGTTTTAAGCATTGAAAGAAGAAGCCACACATTGTTGATTTGCAAACTTTTTAATCTGTGCACATTCACATGTGCGTTTATAACATTTTTCTAGAAAATATATTTTTTTAACAATTTTTTTTTATTTTAAAAAACATATTTTTTTTTTTGTTTTTTTTACAAACAGGCATCATTTTTTTTTTTTTTTTACAAACAGGTAGGGGAAGGGTAGGAAAAAGGGAGGGAGTGAGGTGTAGGGCATGAGGAGAGGGAAGAAAAGATAGAGGGCAGGAAGAAAAAGGGGGGAAGGGGGGGGAGGGGGGACCGGGAGTGGAAAAGTGAGGGGGAATGTGTTCTGAGGTGTGAAAACCACCTTAGGGTGGTAAGTAAAGTGGAAACATGCTGTGACTAAGAGGTGAGGAAGTGATAACTACATTAGATGGGCCAAGGGGAGAAGTACTTACAAATGACTTGTCTAGGTCTAAGAAAAATCGAGGGCTGCCAGATAGGGATGTTTATCTGATTGAAAAAATAATAATAAGGACCATAATAAATATTTATTATAATTGGTACTGAATGTAGAAGAGTATGTGGGGAGAGGACGCACTGCCATAGTAGGGTTAGTTTAGGAAAAAATTAAAGCTTGCAAATATTATTAAAAGGCAAATATATTGGTCATCCATACAATAGAGAACCAAGGTCCTGTATACAGATCGTCTAAACCCACTTTAAAAGCAAGACGATGGTAACAGGTGCTTATTAAGCATAAATAATTGGCATACTCAGCGTCATTAATCAAAAGGCAAAGAAGTTTGAATATAGAGCAGAGAAGCAGAGAAGAACATCAGGGGCGGGCGATGCAGGCGGAGTTTCACGCATGCGCACTGTATATAAAGCTGACAGGCAAGTGCCATACATGCGTACGTTCTGTGCGTTGAAAAGGGGAGGTGAATATTCGTAAAAAAGAACATCAGGGGCGGGTGACGCAGGCGGAGTTTCACGCATGCGCACTGTATATAAAGCTGATACGCAAGTGCCGTATGTGCGCGGAGGAAATAGGAACGGAAGTTGCGAGCGACCGAAACAAAGGTAATTTTTATACAAATTTTCAAACATCAATGGCCTATACTGCTTATAGATTGAGGCCTATATTGGGATAAGATTATGAGAGTTTAGGCTAACATTAGTGTTTTTGTCTTGTGTATTGTCTTACAGAAAAAATGAATAATAAGTTTAAGGACCCTGAATTCATGTCACAATTTATTGACAAGTCCAGGGAGATGAGGAATCTGTAGGAGGTCAAGCACAGTGCATATTACAACAAACCAGTAAGGAAGGCAACACTGGAGAGACTTCTGGCATTTGTGCAGACTTTGATCCCAGAAGCAACCTTCGAGATTTTGGAACGTAAAATTGGGATCTTGAGGAATATTTACAGGAGGGAGCATAACAAGATCCAGGCTTCCCTGAGAGCAGGAGTATCAGCAGATGTGTATGTACCCAAGCTGTGGTACTTTGAAAAACTGCATTTTCTTGATGACCAGACTGAAGCCAGGGAATCGCTTTTGACCATTCCCTCCACCCTTCCCTCCACCCCAGCAGAGGCTGATGAGGAACAACCTGGGCCTTCCATCCTGGAAGAACCGGATGCACCCAGCTGGAGCCAGGTATATTATTTAAGACATATTTAGTGTCCTAATATTAATGATGTTAACTAGATGTTATAATTGATTAACTATTAAGGATTTTATCCAAAAAATTGTGTATACATATCAATTGACAGTAGTGGCCAACACTATGCAGTGGAATAACGTCCTTACAGGATGTCTCCAATTTACAAGCTGACCTCAATGCTCTGTCTAGTTGGGCGTCTATGTGGCAGATGAGGTTTAATGTTGAGAAATGTAAAGTTATGCACTTGGGGGCTAAGAATATGCATGCATCATACATGCTAGGGGGAGTACAACTGGGGGAATCCGTAGTGGAGAAGGATCTGGGGGTATTGGTAGATCATAAGCTCAATAATAGCATGCATTGCCAAGCTGCGGTTTCCAAAGCGAGCAAAGTCCTTCCTTGTATTAAGAGAGATATGGACTCCAGAGAGAGAGATATCATTTTGCCCCTGTACAAATAATTAGTAAGACCTCATCTGGAATATGCAGTTCAGTTTTGGGGACCAGTTCTCAAAAAGGATATCGGGGAACTGGAGAAAGTGCAGAGAAGGGCAACCAAACTGATAAGAGGCATGGAGGAGCTTAGCTATGAGGAAAGATTAGAGGAACTGAATTTGTTCACTCTTGAGAAGAGGAGAATAAGGGGGGATATGATCAACATGTTCAAATATATAAGGGGTCCATATAGTAAACTTGGTGTTGAGTTATTCACTTTACGGTCAACACAGAGGACAAGGGGGCACTCTTTATGACTGGAGGAAAAGAGATTTCATCTCCAAATATGGAAAGGTTTCTTCACAGTAATAGGGCGTACACACGGTCGGACTTTGTTCGGACATTCCGACAACAAAATCCTAGGATTTTTTCCGACGGATGTTGGCTCAAACTTGTTTTGTCTACACACGGTCGCACAGAGTTGTCGGAATTTCCGATGGCCAACCACGCGGTCACGTACACCACGTACGAAGAGACTAGAAAAGGCCGGTTCAGAACCAAGCGCGGCACCCTTTGGGCTCCTTTTGCTAATCTCGTGTTAGTAAAAGTTTGGTGAGAGACGATTCGCGCTTTTTCAGACTCGTGGCTTTCAGATCGTTTTCTGCCGTCCAGTTTGTGCTTGTGGGTTTGTATCTGCTCTTCAGTGCGTGCAGCAAGTTCCGCGTGACTTTAGTCATTGTATTCTTGTTTGTTCATTACTGTTTTTCAGGTCGCTCTTCACAGGCCTTGCTGTTCTTCAGTGCGTTCTGTTACTTTGTTCTGAGCAGCCGACTGTTTTCTAGCCATGTTGCGTATACGTACTCCTTGTAGAGTTCGTGCTGTGCGGGGGGCTTGGTGTTGGGGTCCTGACCTTGACACAAGTCCAGTCCATGAACAGGGTGGGGAGGAGTTCATGGACCAAGAATTGGTTGCTTCAGCGTGACCAGTTCTCTCATATGCCTTTGCTCCGTGAGATCCGTGAGAATAATCCTGATGATTTCAGGAACTTTCTCCGGATGACGGACCCCGTGTTTCACCGTTTGTTGGCTTCGCTGACCCCTTATATTAGCAGGCAGGATACCTGCATGAGGCAAGCCATCACTCCGGAGCAGAGGTTGGTCGCTACCCTGCGGTATTTGGCGACAGGGAGAAGCCTGCAGGACTTAAAGTTCTTGACAGGCATCTCCCCCCAGGCTCTGGGGATCATTATCCCGGAGACCTGTTCTGCCATCATCCAGGTCCTGCAGAAGGAGTATATGAAGATAAGAATTTTATCCTTTATTATCACATTTTATTGTATTGAATGTTTGCTAATATATTGTATTTCTTTCCTCATTCCCTAATTACCATGATTGGAATATGCTGTGAATGTCCCCTTTCTTCTCATGCATGCTGGATTTTTATGTAATTATTATTTTAGGTCCTTCATATATATTTGCCCTTCAATAACCTCCCCAGCATGGTGTCTCCTGGCCCTATATTCACCTCATGTAGTCACTTAACAATGTATTTTTTCTGCTCCATAGTAGTGCTTTATCCCAAACACCCCCTAAAATGTTTAGAAATGTTATTTTTAACTTCAGGCAGAGTGGCAGAGGCTTTTTTTTGGTGGTGTCCCCAAATAATTTTTAGTAACTCTCCCTCCCCCAACTGCTAAGTCAGCTGATCCCAATTCTCTATCCTCAATCATCTATTTGCTGACTTTGCCAAACCCATACACACTATACCCATCTCTTTTGTGCTCTGATTTATGGATGAATTCCCAATAGCATGTAGTGCTAGGGCCTGCCTGTATACTTTCAAATGGTACTGTTTAAAGTTTTTGGATCCTATTATTATCTTGATAGGTAATAGCAGAATGTTCAAATGTCCTCAAATGTGTACAGTGTGTATTTATATCTTTGTATTATGACACTTCTTACCTGTCCAGTGGGCTGCCAGTAGTGTAACTAAGGAGGGGATGTTCCAAGTAATACCCTGTATTTAGGCATTCATCTCTCAATGAAGTGAAGAGGGTTACCTGTCCAAGATTTCCACACACCCCTATAATGTTAGAAATGGCCCATGAGAGGGGGGGGGAGGGGGAATATGATAGGTGTACCTTATACTTTAGCGTTGTTAAATTCCCCTTAATAAATGCTATCTGGAGGTTGCCCCATAATGTTTGTGCCTAATCTGCTTGCCATGTTTCTGATCAAAAATAGTAATGTTTATTGTTTTTTTCCTCAACAGTTTTCTTCCATGCCACAGGAATGGCAGACTGTGGCCTCCCACTTTGCCCAGCGGTGGGACTTTCCTAACTGCGGAGGGGCAATTGATGGGAAACACGTCCACATCGTCCCACCAACCAACTCGGGGTCGTACTATTTCAACTATAAGGGGTTCAATAGTATAGTGATGTTGGCGGTGGTGTCGGCTAATTACGACTTCCTGTATGTGGACGTGGGGAAGAATGGCCGGATGTCCGATGGTGGAGTCATCAGGCGTCTCCAGAATGGCAGCTTGGACTTGCCAGCTCCAGAGGACAATGTTGAAGGACTCCCATTTGTGTTCGTTGCTGATGAAGCGTTTGCGCTGGGGGACCACCTGATGTGGCCATTCCCAATGAGGACCCTCACCGCGGAACAGAGGGTTTTTAACCACTTCAGCCCCGGAAGGATTTACCCCCTTCCTGACCAGAGCACTTTTTACAATTTGGCACTGCGTCGCTTTAACTGCTAATTGCGCGGTCATGCAATGCTGTACCCAAACGAAATTTGCGTCCTTTTCTTCCCACAAATAGAGCTTTATTTTCATGGTATTTGATCACCTCTGCCGCTTTTATTTTTTGCGCTATAAACGGAAAAAGACCGAAAATTTTGAAAAAAAATGATATTTTCTACTTTTTGTTATAAAAAAAATCCATTAAAATCAATTTTAGTCATACATTTAGGCCAAAATGTATTCGGCCACATGTCTTTGGTAAAAAAAATGTCAATAAGCGTATATTTATTGGTTTGCGCAAAAGTTATAGCGCCTACAAACTAGGGTACATTTTCTGGAATTTACACAGCTTTTAGTTTATGACTGTCTATGTCATTTCATGAGGTGCTAAAATGGCAGGGCAGTACAAAACCCCCCCAAATGACCCCATTTTGGAAAGTAGACACCCCAAGGAAATTGCTGAGAGGCATGTTGAACCCATTGAATATTTTTTTTTTTTGTCCCAAGTGATTGAAAAATGACAAAAAAAAAAAAATTACAAAAAGTTGTCACTAAATGATATATTGCTCACACAGGCCATGGGCATATGTGGAATTGCACCCCAAAATACATTCAGCTGCTTCTCCTGAGTACGGGGATACCAAATGTGTGGGACTTTTTGGGAGCCTAGCCGCGTACGGGCCCCGAAAACCAAGCACCGCCTTCAGGATTTCAAAGGGCATACATTTTTGATTTTACTCCTCACTACCTATCACAGTTTTGAAGGGCATAAAATGCCAGGATGGCACAACCCCCCCCCAAATGACCCCATTTTGGAAAGTAGACACCCCAAGCTATTTGCTGAGAGGCATGTTGAGTCCATGGAATATTTTATATTTGGACACAAGTTGCGGGAAAGTGACAATTTTTTTTTTTTTTGCACAAAGTTGTCACTAAATGATATATTGCTCAAACATGCCATGGGCATATGTGGAATTACACCCCAAAATACATTCTGCTGCTTCTCCTGAGTACGGGGATACCACATGTGTGGGACTTTTTGGGAGCCTAGCCGCGTACGGGGCCCCGAAAACCAAGCACCGCCTTCAGGATTTCAAAGGGCATACATTTTTGATTTTACTCCCCACTACCTATCACAGTTTTGAAGGCCATAAAATGCCAAGATGGCACAAACCCCCCCCAAATGACCCCATTTTGGAAAGTAGACACCCCAAGCTATTTGCTGAGAGGCATGTTGAGTCCATGGAATATTTTATATTTGGACACAAGTTGCGGGAAAGTGACAATTTTTTTTTTTTTTTTTGCACAAAGTTGTCACTAAATGATATATTGCTCAAACATGCCATGGGCATATGTGGAATTACACCCCAAAATACATTCTGCTGCTTCTCCTGAGTACGGGGATACCACATGTGTGGGACTTTTTGGGAGCCTAGCCGCGTACGGGGCCCCAAAACCAAGCACCGCCTTCAGGATTTCTAAGGGCATACATTTTTGATTTTACTCCTCACTACCTATCACAGTTTTGAAGGCCATAAAATGCCAAGATGGCACAAACCCCCCCCAAATGACCCAATTTTGGAAAGTAGACACCCCAAGCTATTTGCTGAGAGGCATGTTGAGTCCATGGAATATTTTATTTTTTGACACAAGTTGCGGGAAAGTGACAATTTTTTTTTTTTTTTGCACAAAGTTGTCACTAAATGATATATTGCTCACACAGGCCATGGGCTTATGTGGAATTGCACCCCAAAATACATTCTGCTGATTCTCCTGAGTATGGGGATACCACATGTGTGGGACTTTTTGGGAGCCTAGCCGCGTACGGGGCCCCGAAAACCCAGCACCGCCTTCAGGATTTCTAAGGGCGTAAAGTTGTGATTTCACTCCTCACTACCTATCACATTTTTGAAGGCCATAAAATGCCCAGATGGCACAAACCCCCCCCCAAATGACCCCATTTTGGAAAGAAGACACCCCAAGCTATTTGCTGAGAGGCATGATGAGTACATGGAATATTTTATATTTTGACACAAGTTGCGGGAAAGTGACAATTTTTTTTTTTTTTTTGCACAAAGTTGTCACTAAATGATATATTGCTCAAACATGCCATGGGCATATGTGGAATTACACCCCAAAATACATTCTGCTGCTTCTCCTGAGTATGGGGATACCACATGAGTGGCACTTTTTGGGAGCCTAGCTTCATACGGGGCCCCGAAATCCAATCACCGCCTTCAGGATTTCTAAGAGCGTTAATTTTTGATTTCACTCCTTACTACCCATCACAGTTTTGAAGGCCATAAAATGCCAAGATAGCACAAAACCGCCCCAAAATGACCCCATTTTGGAAAGTAGACACCCCAAGCTATTTGCTGAGAGGCATGGTGAGTATTTTGCAGCTCTCATTTGTTTTTGAAAATGAAGAAAGACAAGAAAAACGTATTTTTTTTTTCTTTTTTCAATTTTCAAAAGTTTGTGACAAAAAGTGAGGTCTGCAAAATACTCACTATACCTCTCAGCAAATAGCTTTGGGTGTCTATTTTCCAAAATGGGGTCATTTGGGGGGGGTTTGTGCCATCTGGGCATTACATGGCCTCCGAAACTGTGATAGGCAGTGAAGAGTGAAATCAAAAATTTACGCCCTTAGAAAGCCTGAAGGCGGTGCTTGGTTTTCGGGGTCCCCTATGCGGTTAGGCTCCCAAAAAGTCTCACACATGTGGTATCCCCGTACTCAGGAGAGGCAACAGAATGTATTTTGGGGTGTAATTTCACATATTCCCATGGCATGTTTGAGCAATATATCATTTAGTGACAACTTTGTGCAAAAAAAAAAAAAAAAAATTTGTCTTTTTCCCGCAACTTGTGTCACAATATAAAATATTCCATGGACTCGACATGCCTCTCAGCAAATAGCTTGGGGTGTCTACTTTCAAAAATGGGGTCATTTGGGGGGGTTTTGAACTGTCCTGGCATTTTATGCACAACATCTAGAAGCTTATGTCACACATCACCCACTCTTCTAACCACTGGAAGACAAAGCCCTTTCTGACACTTTTTGTTTACATGAAAAAATTATTTTTTTTTGCAAGAAAATTACTTTGAACCCCCAAACATTATATATTTTTTTAAAGCAAATGCCCTACAGATTAAAATGGTGGGTGTTTCATTTTTTTTTTTCACACAGTATTTGCGCAGCGATTTTTCAAACGCATTTTTTGGGGAAAAAACACACTTTTTAAAATTTTAATGCACTAAAACACACTATATTGCCCAAATGTTTGATGAAATAAAAAAGATGATCTTAGGCCAAGTACATGGATACCAAACATGACATGTTTTAAAATTGCGCACAAACGTGCAGTGGCGACAAACTAAATACATTTTTAAAAGCCTTTAAAAGCCTTTACAGGTTACCACTTTAGATTTACAGAGGAGGTCTACTGCTAAAATTACTGCCCTTGATCTGACCTTCACGGTGATACCTCACATGCATGGTGCAATTGCTGTTTACATTTGACGCCAGACCAATGCTTGCGTTCGCCTTTGCGCGAGAGCAGGGGGGACAGGGGTGCTTTTTTTTTTTTTTTTTTAATTCATTTTTTGATTTTTTATCTTATTTTTAAACTGTTCCTTTCATTTTTATTTTTTTTAAATCATTTTTATTGTTATCTCAGGGAATGTAAATATCCCCTATGATAGCAATAGGTAGTGACAGGTACTCTTTTTTGAAAAAATTGGGGTCTATTAGACCCTAGATCTCTCCTCTGCCCTCAAAGCATCTGACCACACCAAGATCGGTGTGATAAAATGCTTTCCCAATTTCCCAATGGCGCTGTTTACATCCGGCGAAATCTAAGTCATGAAATGCTCGTAGCTTCCGGATTCTTAGGCCATAGAGATGTTTGGAGCCATTCTGGTCTCTGATCAGCTCTATGGTCAGCTGGCTGAATCACTGGCTGCATTCTCAGGTTCCCTGTTGGGACAGGAGAGCCAGAGAAAAACATGGAAGACGGTGGGGGGGGGGCATTTCCTCCCACTGCTTGTAAAAGCAGTCTAGAGGCTAATTAGCCGCTAGGATTGCTTTTACATGAAAGCCGACCGCTGGCTGAAAAGAATGATACCAAGATGATACCTAAACCTGCAGGCATCATTCTGGTATAACCACTCAAAGTCCAGCAACATACCAGTACGTTGCTGGTCCTTGTTGGGCATATATTGTAAACTTTTTTTTCATGCAGCCTGTGGGCTGAACGAAAAAAAGATATTGATCGGTGGGTATGCCCACCATTAGAATACCTCCCTTCATCCACCCACTTCTAATGATGGGCATACATGCACCATTTATATATGCCGAAGCATGGGGGCATCCTCCCGCAAAAGGCAGGAGCAAATTGCTCCTCCACCCACTGCCCCCACGCTTCGGCATATATGCTGAAGTATGTAACTGTGGTGGTGAAATCACCTCCGACAGCGCTGGAGTCAGGGCTTTATGTATCGTGGGAGCAAACGCTGTTGCTGTCAAGATAAATAAATCCGCGCTGCAACTGAATGGCGTACCTGCTAAGCAAATGATGGTTAACAAAAAACAAAGTAACATTACAGTATAACAGTAATACTTACCATACCTGCAAAGCAAATACAAAAAAAAACCATAGTAAAAAATAAAACATTTAACGCAACCTGTGCCTACCTAAAATATATATATGCCGAAGCATGGGGGCATCCTCCCGCAAAAGGCAGGAGCAAATCGCTCCTCCACCCACTTCTGCCCCCACGCTTCGGCATATATGCTGAAGTATGTAACTGTGGTGGTGAAATCACCTCCGACAGCGCTGGAGTCACGGCTTTATGTATCGTGGGAGCAAACGCTGTTGCTGTCAAGATAAATAAATCCGCGCTGCAACTGAATGGCGTACCTGCTAAGCAAATGATGGTTAACAAAAAACAAAGTAACATTACAGTATAACAGTAATACTTACCATACCTGCAAAGCAAATACAAAAAAAACACCATAGTAAAAAATAAAACATTTAACGCAACCTGTGCCTACCTAAAATATATATGCCGAAGCATGGGGGCATCCTCCCGCAAAAGGCAGGAGCAAATCGCTCCTCCACCCACTTCTGCCCCCACGCTTCGGCATATATGCTGAAGTATGTAACTGTGGTGGTGAAATCACCTCCGACAGCGCTGGAGTCACGGCTTTATGTATCGTGGGAGCAAACGCTGTTGCTGTCAAGATAAATAAATCCGCGCTGCAGCTGAATGGCGTACCTGAAAACAAAAAAATGTTTAAAACACAGTAAACTATAAAAAAATTACATACCTGAAAAGCAAACATGATAAAACATAACAATAAAACATTGCAGAATAGAATACAGTAAAAAAGAGCAGAACAATAGAGAGAAAATAGAGAGAGAGAGAACAATAAAACGACAACTATTTTTGGTTTTTTTATTTTATATTTTTTTGTGTATTTTTTTTTTTTTACTTTTTTTTTTTTTATAACTGTAACTTTTAAAACTGTAACGGTTCCAGGTTTGGGTCTCTCAAAATGCGATGGCATCTTGGGAGACCCTGTGGAAGTGTGTCCTAGTCTGTGCAGTGCTGTACCCTACGCTAATACTCAACTAGTGTATGGTAGCGTTCAAAACATTCACCAATGCAAAGACCAGGATTGCCAGGACAGGAGGGACAATAATACCGGGTGTCACGCCTAAATCCGCGCTTTCTGCAGACACGACATTTTCTTTGGGGGGCTCGTTGGGTAGGGGTACTCTGGAGGACATAAGGAAAATGCCTCTCATGCAGCCGGCCTACTGCATTTGGATTGGGAAGGTGAGGTGGAGCACCGTCTGGAAACAGAAGGGCTCTGACGATCTCTTCCTGGAATTTAAGGAAGGATCCAGTCCGCCCTGAAGCTCTGTATAGCACATGAGCGTTCAGCAAAGCCAATTGAAATAAATAAACAGACACTTTTTTGTACCAGCGTCTGGCCTTACGGGCAATTAGGTACGGCGCCAATAACTGGTCGTTGAGGTCCACCCCTCCCATATTAAGGTTGTATTCGTGGACACAGAGGGGTTTCTCCACAACACCAGTCGCCGTAGTAATTTGGGTCGTCGTGTCTGCATGAAGGGAGGTGAGAACGAAAACATTCTTCTTATCCCTCCACTTCATAGCGAGCAAATTATTATACTTCAAGCAGGCTCTCTCCCCCAGCCTAAGACGGGACTCTACAAGCCGCTGGGGAAAGCCCCGGCGATTAGGTCGCACGGTGCCACATGCTCCAATCTGCTGATCAAACAAGTGACTAAAAAGTGGCACGCTCGTATAATAATTGTCCACGTACAAGTGGTACCCCTTTCCGAATAAGGGTGACACCAAGTCCCACACTATCTTGCCAGCGCTTCCTATGTAGTCAGGGCAGTTTATCGGCTCTACGTGACTATCTTTGCCCTCGTAAACCATAAATCTGCATGTATAGCCTGTGGCCCTGTCACAGAGCTTATACATCTTGACCCCGTATCTGGCACGCTTGCTGGGAAGGTACTGTTTGAAGGACAAGCGGCCAGAAAACTTAATCAGGGACTCATCAACGCAGACAACTTGATGGGGGGTAAACAAGTCTGCAAAACGTTGGTTGAAGTGGTTTACGAGGGGCCGAATTTTGTAGAGCCGATCGTATGCAGGGTCTCCACGAGGACGACAGAGTTCATTGTCGTTGAAGTGCATGAACCGCAAAATCTGCTCGTATCGTGCCCTGGCCATTGAAGCAGAGAACACGGGCATATGGTGAATTTGGTCAGTGGACCAATATGACCGCAACTCACTCTTTTTGGTTATGCCCATGTTGAGGGAAAGGCCCAGAAAGATCTTAAATTCGGAGACCGTAATTGGTCTCCAATCTCTGGCAAGGGAGGACTGGGGATTAGCGGCGATGTGTTGACCAGCGTATAAATTGCTTTGGTCCACAATAGATCTATAGAGATCTTCGGTGAAAAACAGTGAATAAAAATCCAGTGGCATAAAGTCAACTGTTTCCACCTGAATTCCGGGTTGGCCAGTGAAAGGGGGAAGTACGGGTGCTGCAGAAGTGGTGGGTACCCAATTCGGATTGGCGAATGCAGCAGGAAGGGCACTATGGGCACGACGGGCCTGTCTTTGTCTTATTGGTGGCAGCGGGACACTAGTTGTGCTTGCCACCTCGCCAGCTTGAACTGCACTTATGGGACTCGCCACGTCACCACGTGATACTGCAGTGCTGGATGTACGACCAGGGTGTATTAGGCCGCTGGTGCTTGCCAGTTCACCAGAAGGAGTAGCGGCACTAGTACCTCTCTGCTCCATACGAGAGCCCTGCGGTTCTTGCACTTCAAGGACAGAAGAAGAAGATCGGGGTCTGGTACGCCTGACCCTAGCAGGGACCACAACTCCGTCGTCAGAGCTATCTGTCATGGAGCCGCTGTCCTCTACAGGTTTGTATTCTGAGCTTGAACTTGACAGATGAGTGACTTCCTCTTCACCATCTGTCATGCTCAGAAACGTGTAGGCCTCTTCACTAGTGTACCTTCTATTTGCCATTTTGGGCTCTAAATTTAGGGGTACACTAGTGAGACTCACAGGCAAAAAAGCTCCTGACTGTCAGCGACTGATTCAAAGCGCTACCAAAAAACTGTTAGCGATCGCAGGGATCAGACCTGACTCTGCGAACGCTACAGTTATGTGTGCTTAGTGTTTTGTGACAGTTATCGATCGATACTGCACTTGGGTGGGCTGGGCTGGGCTGGGCCGAGGAGCAAAACGCAGGTGCTAGCAGGTATCTGGGCTGATCCCGCTAACACTGCGTTTTTTTGGGGGACCCTAAACTGCTGGGGAGTATAGATCTGATCAGATCAGATATCGATCCGTTCAGATACTATAGCACTAAGGGAGGTGTATGCTGCGTGCGTGGGTGTTAGCGGTACTGGCGCTAACCTGACACTGCCTGGGGCGACACAGACCTTATCTGATCCTAAAAACTTAACTTCTATCACCGCCGGGCAATTAGGGGGTTAAACCTTTATAGGGTAATAAACGGCGGGTGCCCTAAAACTGTAATAAACTACAATAAACTACAAAAAACAAACCAACTAACCAGCGTCACCTGTAACAATTATATGGTGATCGCTGGTGAAAGGGTTAACTAGGGGGCAATCAAGGGGTTAAAACCTTTAGTAGGTAAGTATATGGGGGTCCCTGTCGCTATAAAACACTGACAGCAAACCTATATACTTACCTCCCTAACTAGCGTCACCTGTGTCACTAATACAGCGATCAGAAAAACGATTGCTTAGTGACACTGGCGACGGGGGGTGATCACGGGGTTAAAACTTTATTAGGGGGGTTAGGGGGGTACCCTGGACCTAAAGGGGGGTACCCTAGACCTAAAGGGGGCTAACCTAACTGCCCTAACACTTGTAACTGTCACAAACTGACACCAATGCAATAAATCAGAAAAAAAAAAAACCTGCTATTGGTGTCAGAGTGACAGGGGGTACAGGGGGGTGATCAGGGGGTGACTGGGGGGTGACAGGGGGGTGACAAGTGTGCCTGCGTGTTCTACTGTATGTGTAGTGTTGGTGCACTTACTTGGATGTCTTCTCTCCTCGGCGCCGGATGAAAAGACCGGCTCGAGGAGAGATGACATCACTTCCTCCGCTTCTGTTTACATTCACAGAAGCCGAGGAAGCTTGTCATTGGCCAGGAGCGATCGCGAGGGGGGGCCACGAATGAGTGGCCTCCCTCTCACCTTTGATCGACCCTGACCTCGATCCGACCGCCGCTGGCACCGGGGGGGGTCCGATCGGACCCCCCACCCGCGGGCAGGCAAGGACGTACAGGTAAGCCCTTTTGCCTGCCCGTGCCGCTCTGTCGACGTACATCGTTGTGCGGCGGTCGGCAACTGGTTAATTACCGGCTGGCCAGAGCCCGAAGAGTGGTGGAGAACACATTTGGAATCCTGGCCAGCCGGTTCCGCCTATTTCTGACACCCATCCATATGGCGGAGTATAAACTAAACCATATTATACTTGCGTGCTGTGTTCTCCATAACTTTTTAAGGAAACTTTCGGCCAACTATGCTGGCTCAGTTGGGCCTGAGGCCGGAATGATACATCAAACCACACTGATGGCGCTTGAAAGCAGCCGTCCTGGCTTGCCCTCCCTGAGTGCCCGTGAGGGGGGCTATCAATATGCTAGCAAATCTGTTAAGACTTTTTTATAATAAAACAAAAAAAGAAATTCTTTGTGGACATTTACTGCTTGTGTTTGTTTTAGCTGACCCTGACAGAAATGTTTTGAGTTCAGAAAATGGTGTGATTGTGTAACCTTATGCAAAGCACTGTTGGCTGTTATTTACTAAATACAAAAACACATTTTACTACAAGTGCACTTGCAACTGCACTGAACCTGCACTTGTAGTGCAAAGAGGATTTGCCCTTAGGAAATAACCCCCGTTTTTGCTGAAAACAGCAATTACATCACCCCAAAAGTGTTGTAGTGTTGTGAGACAATAATCCACACATTCTTGATTAACCAACTTTTTTATACCTGCACAATCACATGTGCATTTACCAAAGGTTTTTAAAACAAACCAACATGTTTGTTGTATAACAATTTTTGGGGTTGCATTATCAAAAATAGAAATGTCCATTTATGATAAAACAGCCTGTGTAAAACCAACAAGAAAGACAAAAAACTTGAACTTACAAAGTTCACATTAGGTAAAACCTGAAGGCAATATCAGACATCAGTATTTAGGAACTGTGTTTGATATTGCGTTCAGATGGGGGGAAATCACCCCTGGAAAAGCCAAATTTGGAAGATGCACAACAATTTACGAATGGCAATATGTGCTATCTGCCATCACGGGGGATCAAGGGACGTGTTTTGGGGGAGCAAGCCCTTCCTCACCACTACTTTATAATTGAGGAAGGGGTTGCACCCCCAAAACGCGTCCATTGATCTCCCGTGATGGCAGATAGCACATGTTGGCACACTATGTGCATCCTCCAAATTTGGCTTTTCAAAACATTGCAAAAATATTTAAAAGATTGGACCACAATAAAAAAAGTGATTTTGTGGGGTTAAAGAAAAATAATTTTCCCCATGGGGCTTTTAAACAGCAATGCACATAATGAAAGGAAGTTCTTAATAGATGTATAAAAAGTTTTATCCAATATCATGGTTTGAAGTACAGTATAGAGAATCATCTGGTACAGTAACACACATCTTATTCCCCAGTGCAGTAACAAACACATATTAATACACATAATTAGGTTACATAATGTTACATAAATAGCAAGCACCGACGCGTTTCGACCTGTATATGGTCTCTTCAGGGGGACAGTTGGATCTAAAAAAGAATTACATAAATTAAATTCAAATAGATAAATATATATATTATTGTGCATCACTTGGATTAAACCAAGATAATGAGTCTTTACCGCTAAATGGTGGAATGGGTGTTCTCTAGTCCAGGATATGTGCTGAGGGCCAATGGAAACACCGGAGGGCTCGGGGGGCCACCCTCACTCTCCCAGGAGAGCCAGCCTCAAGGGGCTTACAAGGAGCCACACTTAGCGCGCCCCCCGGGAGGGGGGGGAAGGGGAGATGAGGGGGAGGAGCCCACACCTGCAACAGAAACCCAAGAATAGCCATGTATTAGTTAGAGGAAGTTTGATAATTAACTTGGTAATGTACTGAGTGTTTCCAATTTGTCTATGTGGATACTGGCGTTGGATAGGATTTTTACTATGTAAATATATTGAAATGTTAATTCCATTTCATAAATGTAATCGGTAAGATTAAATGATCGTGTGATCCAACAATGCAGTGGTAAGGTAGGTCTATTATACTATTGTAATGGATAGGTAAATAAGAAGGATAGAATGGGTGAAAAAAAGGGAAAAAGATGTGTGGGTGAAAAAAAAAAAAAAAAAAAAAAAAAAAAACACACAGCAACAACGATGGCCTAAATGGAGAGGAGTGCATTGTGTGGTGGAGAATGGTGTGAATGAGGTGGTGCATGGTGTGGTAACATGACATGGTGCTTGCTTGGTGCCTACTGTGTGAAAACAAAAATGAAAAGTAAACTAAAAAAAGTCTAAAAATAAGTGAAAAGCCAATCAAAATGTGAAAGTGTGTATGTAGGATGGTGGAGAGTGTTGTGTGGAATGAAGGTGAAATAACAAAAAGTTTACCTTATCAGTTGTATAAATCGTGTAGGCTGGAGGTAATGTTGGACTTGTTGATAGGTTCAATGTGATAAGCTTGGTGGCGATCATGCAAAAATAAGGGCTCTAGTGTAGAAAGAACCTGGCAGCATTAGCATTCATCCTGGCCTGTAGGAGATCATGATCTGATTATCAGGCCTCCAGTCTCCCTTTATATCCAAATTCAGGCAAATGGGATAATCATGTGCAGGTGCAAACCCCCCACCCACACCGCCCCCAAGAAAAAAAAAAAAAAAACCCGGAGGGATTGGCGCTGTGTTTTTTTTTTTTTTTTTTTTTCACACACACATCTTTTTCCCTTTTTTTCACCCATTCTATCCTTCTTATTTACCTATCCATTACAATAGTATAATAGACCTACCTTACCACTGCATTGTTGGATCACACGATCATTTAATCTTATCGATTACATTTATGAAATGGAATTAACATTTCAATATATTTACATAGTAAAAATCCTATCCAACGCCAGTCTCCACATAGACAAATTGGAAACACTCAGTACATTACCAAGTTAATTATCAAACTTCCTCTAACTAATACATGGCTATTCTTGGGTTTCTGTTGCAGGTGTGGGCTCCTCCCCCTCATCTCCCCTTCCCCCCCCCCTCCCGGGGGGCGCGCTAAGTGTGGCTCCTTGTAAGCTCCTTGAGGCTGGCTCTCCTGGGAGAGTGAGGGTGGCCCCCCGAGCCCTCCGGTGTTTCCATTGGCCCTCAGCACATATCCTGGACTAGAGAACACCCATTCCACCATTTAGCGGTAAAGACTCATTATCTTGGTTTAATCCAAGTGATGCACAATAATATATATATTTATCTATTTGAATTTAATTTATGTAATTCTTTTTTAGATCCAACTGTCCCCCTGAAGAGACCATATACAGGTCGAAACGCGTCGGGGCTTGCTATTTATGTAACATTATGTAACCTAATTATGTGTATTAATATGTGTTTGTTACTGCACTGGGAAATAAGATGTGTGTTACTGTACCAGATGATTCTCTATACTGTACTTCAAACCATGATATTGGATAAAACTTTTTATACATCTATTAAGAACTTCCTTTCATTATGTGCATTGCTGTTTTAAAGCCCCATGGGGAAAATTATTTTTCTTTAATTCAATTCCGGGGTGCGCAGCCTTTCTTATCTCTTTTATGTGTGTCTTCCTTTTTTCATATTTCAATTTTGGGTGGTTAAACACCCCTCCCCACCTTGACACATTAGAGATAAGACATGGGCTGTGTGTTTCCTTCTCTTCACGTATCCTGCACATTGTTAATCAATTGTTCCCACTCGGTCAACTTTTAACAATCCCATGCATGAGGGGGAATCTAACTTAGACCCCCACACTGCATGATATTCAATTGCCTTATATGGCAATTGCTGACAAACTTTATTTATATTCTATCTATTTTCATACTGACATTCGATGCAGGAACGTGGGGACCTGGAACCAACACACAGCCCATGTAAAAAATGTAAAAAAAAAAAAAAAATGTAAAAAATGTTAAAAATGCAAAATAAACAAAAAACATACCAGACCATCAACATTTGTTGTGTGCTATGTTGGTGATCCCATGAAGTCAGTCATTCATGTCCTACTGACACCATCCCCAGTATTTTTGTTTTTGTTTTGAGGGCCATTTTTTGGACTGGCGGGTGTTGGTGGTGCCTCCTCTCCCTTCTTGGGGTGAGTCTGACCCCTCGCGGCTTCCCGGCAGGGAAAGGGGGGGGCATGCAAATTCCTTTGCGTGCCCCCTTTTTTTGCTCACCGTTGCAGTTAAGGTGAGCTCTATCCTGCCGGCGGCGTCCCGTGTTCATCTCCGGACGTTTGACGGAGTGCGCATGCCTGTAAGGGCCCGGATTGCGCACAACGTCATGACGTCACACGCATTGCGGCGGAGATGACGACAGTGGTCGGGGCCTGTAGGCCTTCCGGGACGCCGAGGGAGCCACAAAGGGGCCGCTCCATCAGCGGTTTCAGCGCCAATCCCTCCGGGTTTTTTTTTTTTTTTTTCTTGGGGGCGGTGTGGGTGGGGGGTTTGCACCTGCACATGATTATCCCATTTGCCTGAATTTGGATATAAAGGGAGACTGGAGGCCTGATAATCAGATCATGATCTCCTACAGGCCAGGATGAATGCTACTGCTGCCAGGTTCTTTCTACACTAGAGCCCTTATTTTTGCATGATCGCCACCAAGCTTATCACATTGAACCTATCAACAAGTCCAACATTACCTCCAGCCTACACGATTTATACAACTGATAAGGTAAACTTTTTGTTATTTCACCTTCATTCCACACAGCACTCTCCACCATCCTACATACACACTTTCACATTTTGATTGGCTTTTCACTTATTTTTAGACTTTTTTTAGTTTACTTTTCATTTTTGTTTTCACACAGTAGGCACCAAGCAAGCACCATGTCATGTTACCACACCATGCACCACCTCATTCACACCATTCTCCACCACACAATGCACTCCTCTCCATTTAGGCCATCGTTGTTGCTGTATTTTTTTTTTTTTTTTTTTTTTTCACACACACATCTTTTTCCCTTTTTTTCACCCATTCTATCCTTCTTATTTACCTATCCATTACAATAGTATAATAGACCTACCTTACCACTGCATTGTTGGATCACACGATCATTTAATCTTATCGATTACATTTATGAAATGGAATTAACATTTCAATATATTTACATAGTAAAAATCCTATCCAACGCCAGTCTCCACATAGACAAATTGGAAACACTCAGTACATTACCAAGTTAATTATCAAACTTCCTCTAACTAATACATGGCTATTCTTGGGTTTCTGTTGCAGGTGTGGGCTCCTCCCCCTCATCTCCCCTCCCCCCCCTCCCGGGGGGCGTGCTAAGTGTGGCTCCTTGTAAGCCCCTTGAGGCTGGCTCTCCTGGGAGAGTGAGGGTGGCCCCCCGAGCTCTCCGGTGTTTCCATTGGCCCTCAGCACATATCCTGGACTAGAGAACACCCATTCCACCATTTAGCGGTAAAGACTCATTATCTTGGTTTAATCCAAGTGATGCACAATAATATATATATTTATCTATTTGAATTTAATTTATGTAATTCTTTTTTAGATCCAACTGTCCCCCTGAAGAGACCATATACAGGTCGAAACGCGTCGGGGCTTGCTATTTATGTAACATTATGTAACCTAATTATGTGTATTAATATGTGTTTGTTACTGCACTGGGGAATAAGATGTGTGTTACTGTACCAGATGATTCTCTATACTGTACTTCAAACCATGATATTGGATAAAACTTTTTATACATCTATTAAGAACTTCCTTTCATTATGTGCATTGCTGTTTTAAAGCCCCATGGGGAAAATAATTTTTCTTTAATTCAATTCCGGGGTGCGCAGCCTTTCTTATCTCTTTTATGTGTGTCTTCCTTTTTTCATATTGTGATTTTGTGGGGTTTTAAATTCGCCCCAAAACATCAATGATGTTATTATTTTTTTGAATCACATAATTTATTTTTAACTGGATGTTTTGCAATTCGACATTACACCCCATGATCTCCCCGATCAGGATCTGGGCACTTTCTGATGTGAAAGGATCTGGATCACGATCACCTAAAAAGAGAGAAACCAAACAAAAACAGGTATCAAAAATCTGCCACCATCCATCTCTTACCTGAGTCTGTGGTCGCAGACACTCACCTGTTGTGGTGCCAATTTCCACCACATCTTCTTCTTGTGTTGGTCAGCTTGTGTTGGTGGTATTTCACCTTCTTCCATAGGTGGGGGGTCTGTGGTCTCCTTGGATGAGGGGTGTCCTCCGAGTCTTTTCTCCCCTATGTAAAACAAAAATGGTATAATTAGCACACAGATATTTGATGGCAGAACTAGAAATAGGAAACATTGCTTGGAAGTGGTGTACAATTGTCAATTTTAGCCGAGTTCCAAGATGTAGTTTTTTTATTGGCCTTTGTCAAGCTGCAATACTTTACCTGTTTAGTACAAGCTTCAGAGATGGAGACCTCCCCCTATAGTATACACTGGAGCACCTGTGTGGCCCCCCTAATAAAAATGGTGTTCTTGTGTCCCACACTAGTGCTCCAGTGTCCAGATGTGAAAACAGCTGCTCAGTGTCCTCTCCTTACACAGTATCTAGTTTGCATTTCATTCTAGTAACAAACCCATCTACACAAACAAATATTTGGCATCCAAGTAGGCCCTTAAAAATGTGGGAAAATGCATATGGCCTAAACAATGGTGTTTTAGAGGCCGAAAGAAAAATGTTTGATACGAATGAATAATGGGCCCATGAACATTAAAGTTGCCCTTTTTAACTGTACAATTAAGAAAAGCACATGGAGCAGCACGAACGTAATAAAGACAAAAAGAATAGGAACACAGCACAACTACTTACTTTTTTGCAGCACTCTCTGGATCTTTCTGTACTGCTCGGGCTCTCTTAATTTGAGGTCCGACCACCGCTTCCTGAGCTGATCTTTCGATCTTCGTACCCCGAAATTCTTGTGAAGACTTTTGACCACTTTCTCCATGATCTTTGCCTTTCTGATATTGGGGTTGGGGTAAGGCCCATACTTTCCGTCATAGTTGGCCTTCTTCGTGATGTCGACCATCTCCAACATCTCCCCAAAGGACATATTTGTGGCCTTAAAACGTCTCCTTCTGGATCGGGACGTGTCCGGATCCGGGCTTTCATCCTCCTCCTCCTCGTTCCTGTAATTATCACGCACCTGCTGTGACTCCGCCATGTGCTCTTCCCCCACTGCGCCGAACGAAAAGGGGCGGGGAATAGAATAGAAAGAACGTCAGGGGCGGGCGGAGTTACACGCATGCGCAGTGTATATAAAGCGTAACACACAGGCGTATTACGTACGATCTGTGAGCGGAGGAAGGAGCATTGGACGCGCCGATCGTAACAACGAAGGTAAGAGACAAACTTGTGCCCATACTGCTTCTAGATTGAGGCCTATATTGTTACAAGATTAGGAGAGTTTTGTCTGACATTAGGATTTGTCTTGTGTTGTGTCTTGCAGTGAACATGGATATGCTAATGAAAGATAATGACTTCATGTCAGTATTCCTAGATATGTTAAGGGAGCTGCCATGTCTGTGGGAGATTAAACACCCCCATTTCAAGAACCAAGCAAAGAGGAAGGCAGCACTGGAGCAATTGTGTGAAATTGTGAAGCAGGTGATCCCCACGGCAGACATCACATATTTAAAGATCTTAATTGGTGGCCTGAGGAGCACATATCTAAGGGAGCGCAAGAAGGTCCTGGATTCACAGAGATCCGGAGCAGCAGATGACATCTATGTCCCCAGGATGTTGTACTATGACAGGCTGCATTTTCTGGCAGGCCAGACTGAACCCAGGTCATCCCTCTCCAGTCTTCCTTCCAAGCTTCCTTCCCCACCGGCTGAGGCTTCTGAGGCCACATGTGGAGGAGCCCAGATTGAGCCAGGTATAGCATTCCTCTAAATATTTCTGCTTGTCCAAACAATGATGTTAACCAGATGTTAGTTGGGAGTACTAATTTATGATTGTGATTGATGAAGCAAAAACTAAAACCATGTCCCTTTTTCATACACAGGGAAGTCTCAGCCAGGAGGTGGCCAGGCCGAGCCGGCTGGCTGATCTGCAGGTCCCTCCAACCCCCCTGAAAAGAGAAAGTGGCAGTAGGAGGAGTTCCCTAGAGGAGGCTGCCAGAGGACTCTTTTGGAGGGCTACAGAGGTCCTGGGAGCACCACACACCGTGGAGGAGGACATTGCTGCCACCATTGCATATAAAATGCAGAGGATGGAGGAGGGACAACAACTCATGTGTGAGTCGCTCATTATGGAGGCTCTTAATAAAGGTATGAGGGGCCAATTTACAGCTCAGACACACCTTTGCGATGGTTCTCCTCCTCCTCCTGCAGGTCCTCCTTCTCCTCCAGGTCCTCCCAGTCCTCCTCCAGGTCCTACTCCTCCTGCCACATCTCCAACAGCACAGCCACAGCCGGGAAGGAAGCGTGGAAGGAAGACCAGAAAGTGAGGACCCTGGATCCAGTCTGGTCGGCCAAAAAATGCAACCTCTTGTGGTACCACAGCCTGGGGACACAGATGTCATCTGCTGCTTTCCAGATCTCTGCAAATTCTGGACCAGACTGCCCTCCCTTACATATGGACTCCTCAGGCCACCAATTTTGATGTTCAAGAATTGATGTCTGCCGTGGGGGTCCCAGGCTTCGCTAATATCTCATGTTGATCCAGTGTTGCCTTCCTCTTTGTTTGGTTCTGAGCCCTTAACCACTTGACGACCGCCTCACGCCGATGTACGTCGGCAAGGTGGCACGGACAGGCAAAATCACGTACATGTACGTGATTTGCCTTCTGCGGGTGGGGGGCCCGATCGGTCCCCCCCCGGTGCCCGAGGCGGTCGCCATTTCTTCCTGGGCGATGAGAGGTGAGGGGATGGCCATCCATTGTTGGCCACCCCCTCCTGATCGCTCCCGGCGAATGAGAATGCTTCCTTTCCCTCTGCAATGTAAACAGAGGGAAAGGAAGTGATGTCATCTCTCCTCGAGCCGGTCTTTTCGTCGCCGAGCCGAGGAGAGAAGACATCAAGTAAGTCTGCACAACACTACACATCCAGTAGAACACGCCAGGCACACTTGTCACCCCCCATCACCCCCCGATCACCCCCTGATCACCCCCCTGTACCCCCTGTCACTCTGACACCAATAGCATTTTTTTTTTTTTTTTTGCATTGGTGTCAGTTTGTGTCAGTTAAAAGTTTTAGGGCAGTTAGGTTAGCCCCCTTTAGGTCTAGGGTACCCCCCTTAGGTCCAGGGTACCCCCCTAACCCCCCCTAATAAAAGTTAACCCCTTGATTACCCCCCGTCACCAGTGTCGCTAAGCGATCGTTTTTCTGATCGCTGTATTAGTGACACAGGTGACGCTAGTTAGGGAGGTAAGTATATAGGTTCGCTGTCAGTGTTTTATAGCGACAGGGACCCCCATATACTACCTGCTAAAGGTTTTAACCCCCTGATTGCCCCCTAGTTAACCCTTTCACCAGCGATCACTGTATAAGTGTTACGGGTGACGCTGGTTAGATAGTTTGTTTTTTGTAGTTTATTACAGTTTATTACAGTTTATTATAGTTTATTATAGTTTTAGGGCACCCGCCGTTTATTACCCTATAAAGGTTTAACCCCCTAATTGCCCGGCGGCGATAGAAGTTAAGTTTTTAGGATCAGATAAGGTCTGCGTCGCCCCAGGCAGCGTCAGGTTAGCTCCAGTACCGCTAAAACCCACGCACGCAGCATACACCTCCCTTAGTGCTATAGTATCTGAGCGGATCGATATCTGATCCGATCAGATCTATACTCCCCAGCAGTTTAGGGTTCCCTGAAACGCAGTGTTAGCGGGATCAGCTCAGATACCTGCTAGCACCTGCGTTTTGCTCCTCGGCCCAGCCCTGCCCAGCCCACCCAAGTGCAGTATCGATCGATAACTGACACTTACAAAACACTAAGCACACATAACTGCAGCGTTCGCAGAGTCAGGCTTGATCCCTGCGATAGCTAACAGTTTTTTGGTAGCATTTTGATACAGTCGCTGACAGTCAGGAGCTTTTTTGCCTGTGAGTCTCACTAGTGTACCCCTAAATTTAGAGCCCAAAATGGCAAATCGAAGGTACACTAGTGAAGAGGCCTACACGTTTCTGAGTATGACAGATAGTGAAGAGGAAGTCACTCATCTGTCAAGTTCAGGCTCAGAATACGAACCTGTAGAGGACAGCGGCTCCATGACAGATAGCTCTGACGACAGAGTTGTGGTCCCTGCTAAGGTCAGGCGTACCAGACCCCAATCTTCTTCTGTCCTTAAAGTGCAAGAACCGCAGGGCTCTCGTATGGAGCAGAGCAGTACTAGCGCCGCTACTCCTTCTGGTGAACTGGCAAGCACCAGCGGCCTAGTACACCCTGGTCGTACATCCAGCACTGCAGTATCACGTGGTGACGTGACGAGTCCCATAAGTGCAGTTCAAGCTGGCGAGGTGGCAAGCACTAGTAGTGTCCCACTGCCACCAAGAAGACAAAGACAGGCCCGTCGTGCCCATAGTGCCCTTCCTGCTGCATTGGCCAATCCGAATTGGGAACCCACCACTTCTGCAGCACCCGTACTTCCCCCTTTCACTGGCCAACCCGGAATTCAGGTGGAAACAGTTGACTTTACGCCACTGGATTTTTATTCACTGTTTTTCACCGAAGATCTCTATAGATCTATTGTGGACCAAAGCAATTTATACGCTGGTCAACACATTGCCGCTAATCCCCAGTCCTCCCTTGCCAGAGATTGGAGACCAATTACGGTCTCCGAATTTAAGACCTTTCTGGGCCTTTCCCTCCTCATGGGGTTGAATAAAAAGAGTAAGTTGCGGTCATATTGGTCCACTGACCCAATTTACCATTCACCCTTGTTCTCTGCTTCCATGGCCAGGGCACGATACGAGCAGATTTTGCGGTTCATGCACTTCAACGACAATGAACTCTGTCGTCCTCGTGGAGACCCTGCATACGATCGGCTCTACAAAATTCGGCCCCTCGTAAACCACTTCAACCAACGTTTTGCAGACTTGTTTACCCCCCATCAAGTTGTCTGCGTTGATGAGTCCCTGATTAAGTTTTCTGGCCGCTTGTCATTCAAACAGTACCTTCCCAGCAAGCGTGCCAGATACGGGGTCAAGATGTATAAGCTCTGTGACAGGGCCACAGGCTATACATGTAGATTTATGGTTTACGAGGGAAAAGATAGTCACGTAGAGCCGACAAACTGCCCTGACTACATAGGAAGCGCTGGCAAGATAGTGTGGGACTTGGTGTCACCCTTATTCGGAAAGGGGTACCACTTGTACGTGGACAATTATTATACGAGCGTGCCACTTTTTAGTCACTTGTTTGATCAGCAGATTGGAGCATGTGGCACCGTGCGACCTAATCGCCGGGGCTTTCCCCAGCGGCTTGTAGAGTCCCGTCTTAGGCTGGGGGAGAGAGCCTGCTTGAAGTATAATAATTTGCTCGCTATGAAGTGGAGGGATAAGAAGAATGTTTTCGTTCTCACCTCCCTTCATGCAGACACGACGACCCAAATTCCTACGGCGACTGGTGTTGTGGAGAAACCCCTCTGTGTCCACGAATACAACCTTAATATGGGAGGGGTGGACCTCAACGACCAGTTGTTGGCGCCGTACCTAGTTGCCCGTAAGGCCAGATGCTGGTACAAAAAAGTGTCTGTATACTTATTTCAATTGGCTTTGCTGAATGCTCATGTGCTATACAGAGCTTCAGGACAGACTGGATCCTTCCTTAAATTCCAGGAAGAGATCGTCAGAGCCCTTCTGTTTCCAGACGGTGCTCTACCTCACCTTCCCCAACCAAATGCAGTAAGCCGGCTGCATGAGCGGCATTTTCTTTATGCCATCCCGAGTACCCCTACCCAACGAGCCCCCCAAAAAAGATGTCGTGTCTGCAGCAAGCGCGGATTTAGGCGTGACACCCGGTCTTATTGTCCCTCCTGTCCTGGCAATCCTGGTCTTTGCATGGGTGAATGCTTTGAACGCTACCATACATTAGTTGAGTATTAGCGTAGGGTTCAGCACTGCACAGACTAGGCACACTAACACAGGGTCTCCCAAGATGCCATTGCATTTTGAGAGACCCAAACCTGGAACGAGTTACAAAAGTTAAAAGTTACTAAAAAAAAGTGTAAAAAAAAAAATAAAAAAAAAATAAAAACACAAAAAAATATATAAAATAAAAAAAACAAAAATAGTTGTTGTTTTATTGTTCTCTCTCTCTCTATTCTCTCTCTATTGTTCTTCTCTTTTTTACTCTATTCTATTCTGCAATGTTTTATTGTTATTATGTTTTACCATGTTTCCTTTTCAGATTTTTTATACTTTACCGTTTACTGTGTTTTGTTGGTAACCATTTTATTATTTTCAGGTGCGCCATTCAGTTGCAGCGCGGATTTATTTATCTTGACAGCAACAGCGTTTGCTCCCACGATATATAAAGCCGTGACTCCAGCGCTGTCGGAGGTGATTTCACCACCACAGTTACATACTTCAGCATATATGCCGAAGCGTGGGGGCAGCAGTGGGTGGAGGAGCAATTTGCTCCTGCCTTTTGCGGGAGGATGCCCCCATGCTTCGGCATATATATATTTTAGGCACAGGTTGTGTTAAATGTTTTATTTTTTACTATGTTTTTTTTTTGTATTTGCTTTGCAGGTATGGTAAGTCTTACTGTTATACTGTAATGTTACTTTGTTTTATTGTTAACCATCATTTGCTTAGCAGGTACGCCATTCAGTTGCAGCGCGGATTTATTTATCTTGACAGCAACAGCGTTTGCTCCCACGATATATAAAGCCGTGACTCCAGCGCTGTTGGAGGTGATTTCACCACCACAGTTACATACTTCAGCATACATGCCGAAGCGTGGGGGCAGCAGTGGGTGGAGGAGCAATTTGCTCCTGCCTTTTGCGGGAGGATGCCCCCATGCTTCGGCATATATATATTTTAGGCACAGGTTGCGTTAAATGTTTTATTTTTTACTATGTTTTTTTTTTTTGTATTTGCTTTGCAGGTATGGTAAGTCTTACTGTTATACTGTAATGTTACTTTGTTTTATTGTTAACCATCATTTGCTTAGCAGGTACGCCATTCAGTTGCAGCGCGGATTTATTTATCTTGACAGCAACAGCGTTTGCTCCCACGATATATAAAGCCGTGACTCCAGCGCTGTCGGAGGTGATTTCACCACCACAGTTACATACTTCAGCATATATGCTGAAGCGTGGGGGCAGCAGTGGGTGGAGGAGCAATTTGCTCCTGCCTTTTGTGGGAGGATGCCCCCCCATGCTTCGGCATATATAAATGGTGCGTGTATGCCCATCATTAGAAATGGGTGGATGAAGGGAGGTATTCTAATGGTGGGCATACCCACCGATCAATATCTTTTTTTCGTTCAGCCCACAGGCTGCATGAAAAAAAAGTTTACAATATATGCCTAACAAGGACCAGCAACGTACTGGTATGTTGCTGGACTTTGAGTGGTTATACCAGAATGATGCCTGCAGGTTTAGGTATCATCTTGGTATCATTCTTTTCAGCCAGCGGTCGGCTTTCATGTAAAAGCAATCCTAGCGGCTAATTAGCCTCTAGACTGCTTTTGTAAGCAGTGGGAGGGAATGACCCCCCTCCCCCACCGTCTTCCATGTTTTTCTCTGGCTTTCCTGTCCCAACAGGGAACCTGAAAATGCAGCCGGTGATTCAGCCAGCTGACCATAGAGCTGATCAGAGACCAGAATAGCTCCAAACATCTCTATGGCCTAAGAAACCGGAAGCTACGAGCATTTCATGACTTAGATTTCGCCGAATGTAAACAGCGCCATTGGGAAATTGGGAAAGCATTTTATCACACCGATCTTGGTGTGGTCAGATGCTTTGAGGGCAGAGGAGAGATCTAGGGTCTAATAGAGCCCAATTTTAAAAAAAAAGAGTACCTGTCACTACCTATTGCTATCATAGGGGATATTTACATTCCCTGAGATAACAATAAAATTAATTAAAAAAAAATAAAAATGAAAGGAACAGTTTAAAAATAAGATAAAAAAGCAAAAAAATAATAAAGAAAAAAAAAAAAAAAAAAAAAAAAAAGCACCCCTGTCCCCCCCTGCTCTCGCGCAAAGGCGAACGCAAGCGTTGGTCTGGCGTCAAATGTAAACAGCAATTGCACCATGCATGTGAGGTATCACCGCGAAGGACAGAACGAGGGCAGTAATTTTAGCAGTAGACCTCCTCTGTAAATCTAAAGTGGTAACCTGTAAAGGCTTTTAAAGGCTTTTAAAAATGTATTTATTTTGTCGCCGCTGCGCGTTTGTGCGCAATTTTAAAGCATGTCATGTTTGGTATCCATGTACTCGGCCTAAGATCATCTTTTTTATTTCATCAAACATTTGGGCAATATAGTGTGTTTTAGTGCATTAAAATTTAAAAAAGTGTGTTTTTTCCCCAAAAAATGCGTTTGAAAAATCACTGCGCAAATACTGTGTGAAAAAAAAATATGAAACACCCACCATTTTAATCTGTAGGGCATTTGCTTTAAAAAAAATATATAATGTTTGGGGGTTCAAAGTAATTTTCTTGCAAAAAAAAATTATTTTTTCATGTAATCAAAAAGTGTCAGAAAGGGCTTTGTCTTCAAGTGGTTAGAAGAGTGGGTGATGTGTGACATGAGCTTCTAAATGTTGTGCATAAAATGCCAGGACAGTTCAAACCCCCCCCCCAAATGACCCCATTTTGGAAAGTAGACACCCCAAGCTATTTGCTGAGAGGCATGTCGAGTCCATGGAATATTTTATATTGTGACACAAGTTGCGGGAAAGACACAAATCTTTTTTTTTTTTTTTTTGCACAAAGATGTCACTAAATGATATATTGCTCAAACATGCCATGAGAATATGTGAAATTACACCCCAAAATACATTCTGTTGCTTCTCCTGAGTATGGGGATACCACATGTGTGAGACTTTTTGGGAGCCTAGCCGTGCACGGGACCCCAAAATCCAAGCCCCGCCTTCAGGCTTTCTAAGGGCGTAAATTTTTGATTTCACTCTTCACTGCCTAGCACAGTTTCGGAGGCCATGGAATGCCCAGATGGCACACCCCCCCCCAAATGACCCCATTTTGGAAAATAGACACCTCAAGCTATTTGCTGAGAGGTATAGTGAGTATTTTGCAGACCTCACTTTTTGTCACAAACTTTCGAAAATTGAAAAAAGAAAAAAAAATACATTTTTCTTGTCTTTCTTCATTTTCAAAAACAAATGAGAGCTGCAAAATATTCACCATGCCTCTCAGCAAATAGCTTGGGGTGTCTACTTTCCAAAATGGGGTCATTTGGGGGGGGTTTGTGCCATCTTGGCATTTTATGGCTTTCAAAACTGTGATAGGTAGTGAGGAGTGGAATCACAACTTAACGCCCTTAGAAATCCTGAAGCCGGTGCTTGGTTTTCGGGGCCCCGTATGCGGCTAGGCTCCCAAAAAGTCCCACACATGTGGTATCCCCATACTCAGGAGAAGCAGCAGAATATATTTTGGGGTGTAATTCCACATATGCCCATGGCATGTTTGAGCAATATATCATTTAGTGACAACTTTGTGCAAAAAAAAAAAAAAAAAAAATTGTCACTTTCCCGCAACTTGTGTCAAAATATAAAATATTCCATGGACTCAACATGCCTCTCAGCAAATAGCTTGGGGTGTTTACTTTCCAAAATGGGGTCATTTGGGGGGGGTTTGTGCCATCTGGGCTTTTTATGGCCTTCAAAACTGTGATAGGCAGTGAGGAGTGAAATCACAACTTTACGCCCTTAGAAATCCTGAAGGCGGTGCTTGGTTTTCGGGGCCCCGTATGCGGCTAGGCTCCCAAAAAGTCCCACACATGTGGTATCCCCATACTCAGGAGAAGCAGCTAAATGTATTTTGGGGTGCAATTCCACATATGCCCATGGCCTGTGTGAGAAATATATCATTTAGTGACAACTTTGTGCAAAAAAAAAAAAAATTGTCACTTTCCCGCAACTTGTGTCAAAAAATAAAATATTCCATGGACTCAACATGCCTCTCAGCAAATAGCTTGGGGTGTCTACTTTCCAAAATGGGGTCATTTGGGGGGGTTTTGTGCCATCTTGGCATTTTATGGCCTTCAAAACTGTGATAGGAAGTGAGGAGTGAAATCAAAAATTTATGCCCTTAGAAATCCTGAAGGCGGTGCTTGGTTTTCGGGGCCCCGTACGCGGCTAGGCGCCCAAAAAGTCCTAAACATGTGGTATCCCCATACTCAGGAGAAGCAGCAAAATGTATTTTGGGGTGTAATTCCACATATGCCTATGGCATGTTTGAGCAATATATCATTTAGTGACAACTTTGTGCAAAAAAAAAAAAAATAAAAAAATAAAAGTGTTACTTTCCCGCAACTTGTGTCAAAATATAAAATATTCCATGGACTCAACATGCCTCTCAGCAAATAGTTTGGGGTGTCTACTTTCCAAAATGGGGTCATTTGGGGGGGTTTTGTGCCATCTTGGCATTTTATGGCTTTCAAAACTGTGATAGGTAGTGAGGAGTGAAATCACAACATTACGCCCTTAGAAATCCTGAAGGCAGTGCTTGGTTTTCGGGGCCCCGTATGCGGCTAGGCTCCAAAAAAGTCCCACACATGTGGTATCCCCATACTCAGGAGAAGCAGCTAAATGTATTTTGGGGTGCAATTCCACATATGCCCATGGCCTGTGTGAGAAATATATCATTTAGTGACAACTTGTGTCAAAAAAAGAAAGTATTCCATGGACTCAACATGCCTCTCAGCAAATAGCTTGGGGTGTCTACTTTCCAAAATGGGGTCATTTGGGGGGGTTTTGTGCCATCTGGGCATTTTATGGCCTTCAAAACTGTGATAGGTAGTGAGGAATGAAATCAAAAATTTATGCCCTTAGAAATCCTGAAGGCGGTGATTGGTTTTCGGGGCCCCGTACGCGGCTAGGCTCCCAAAAAGTCCCACACATGTGGTATCCCCATACTCAGGAGAAGCAGCTGAATGTATTTTGGGGTGCAATTCCACATAGGCCCATGGCCTGTGTGAGCAATATATCATTTAGTGACAACTTTTTGTAAATATTTTTTTTTTTTTTGTCATTATTCAATCACTTGGGACAAGAAAAATAAATATTCAATGGGTTCAACATGTCTCTCAGCAATTTCCTTGGGGTGTCTACTTTCCAAAATGGGGTCATTTGGGGGGGGTTTGTACTGCCCTGCCATTTTAGCACCTCAAGAAATGACATAGGCAGTCATAAACTAAAAGCTGTGTAAATTCCAGAAAATGTACCCTAGTTTGTAGACGCTATAACTTTTGCGCAAACCAATAAATATACTCTTATTGACATTTTTTTTACCAAAGACATGTGGCTGAATAAATTTTGGCCTAAATGTATGACTAAAATTGAGTTTATTGGATTTTTTTTATAACAAAAAGTAGAAAATATCATTTTTTTTCAAAATTTTCGGTCTTTTTCCGTTTATAGCGCAAAAAATAAAAACGGCAGAGGTGATCAAATGCCATCAAAAGAAAGCTCTATTTGTGGGAAGAAAAGGATGCAAATTTTGTTTGGGTACAGCATTGCATGACCGCGCAATTAAAAGTTAAAGCGACGCAGTGCCAAATTGGAAAAAGACCTCTGGTCCTTAGGCAGCATAATGGTCTGGGGCTCAAGTGGTTAATAAAGGATTTTTGTTTTGAATTATACTCTCCTATGTGTTTTACTTCAAAAATGACAGTTTGTTTGTGAGGATTCAGGTACATTTCAAATATACAATGTGAAATGAACAAGGGACACCAACAACAAACAATCTCCTTGAGATTAAATAATAAAAGATATCAATGGTGTTGGGGTAACTTGACACACAAAACACACACAAAAATATTCTGGAGTAAAAATAAAAATAACATAGAACAAAGATCAGCCTTGGAAAAAATACAAACATTAAATAATAAAAAAAAGGCTTAAAATCCCCAAAAAAATTAAATAAAAAAAAAAAATTATGTCAGATGTGACAACTAATAACAATATATTCAGGGAATCCCAATAAAAAAACAAAAATAAAACTTTGTGAGAAGTGTGTGTGAATATGAGCAGCAAAACTACTTAATTCTTGTCACATTATAAAGAAGAAGAGAGTGCGCTGTATTAAACCATTTTTTACATTGCAGCGTGACGAAAGTGCAGTATCCATTGCGAACGCTAAGTTTACCAGAACGAGCTGTTCCGTGCCGGAATTTCTTCTGAGCATGCGTGGCACTTTGTGCGTCGGAACAGGCCACACATGGTCGGAATTGACGCGATCGGATTTTGTTGTCGGAAAATTTTATCTCCTGCTCTCCAACTTTGTGTGTCAGAAAATACGAGGGAAAATGTCCAATGGAGCCCACACACGGTCGGAATTTCCGACAACACTCTCCGATCGGACATTTTCTGGACGGACTTGTGTCTTTCTTCGACCTGACTAACTATTAGGGATGAGCTTCGAGTTCGAGTCGAACTCATGTTCGACTCGAACATTAGCTGTTTGCAAGTTCGCCGAACAGCGAACAGTTTGGGGTGTTCGCGGCAAATTAGAATGCCGCAGAACACCCTTTAAAAGTCTACGGGAGAAATCAAAAGTGCTAATTTTAAAGGCTTAAATGCAAGTTATTGTCATAAAAAGTGTTTGGGGACCCGGGTCCTGCCCCAGGGGACATGGATCAATGCAAAAAAAAGTTTTAAAAACGGCCGTTTTTTCAGGAGCAGTGATTTTAATAATGCTTAAAGTCAAACAATAAAAGTGTAATATCCCTTTAAGTTTCGTACCTGGGGGGTGTCTATAGTATGCCTGTAAAAGGGCGCATGTTTCCCGTGTTTAGAACAGTCTGACAGCAAAATGACATTTGGAAGGAAAAAACCCATTTAAAACTACCCGCGGCTATTGCATTGTCGACAATACACATAGAAGTTCATTGATAAAAACGGCATGGGAATTCCCCACAGGGAAACCCTGAACCAAAATTAAAAAAAAAAAAATGACGTGGGGTTCTCCCTAAATTCCATACCAGACCCTTCAGGTCTGGTATGGATTTTAAGGGGAACCCCACGCCAAAAAAAAAAAAAATGGCGTGGGGTCCCCCCAAAAATCCATACCAGACCCTTAACCGAGCACGCAACCTGGCAGGCCGCAGGAAAAGAGGGGGGGACGAGAGTGTGGCCCCCCTCCTGAACCGTACCAGGCCACATGCCCTCAACATTGGGAGGGTGCTTTGGGGTAGCCCCCCAAAACACCTTGTCCCCATGTTGATGAGGACAAGGGCCTCATCCCCACAACCCTGGCCGGTGGTTGTGGGGATCTGCGGGTGGGGGGCTTATCGGAATCTGGAAGCCCCCTTTAACAAGGGGACCCCCAGATCCCGCCCCCCCCTGTGTGAAATGGTAAGGGGGTTCTTACCCCTACCATTTCACTAAAAAATTGTCAAAAATGTTAAAAATGACAAGAGACAGTTTTTGACAATTCCTTTATTTAAATGCTTCTTCTTTCTTCTATCTTCCTTCATCTTCTTCTTCTTCCGGTTCTTCTGGCTCTTCTGGTTCTTCCTCCAGTGTTCTCGTCCAGCATCTCCTCCGTGGCATCTTCTATCTTCTTCTCCTCGGGCCGCTCCGCACCCATGGCATGGGGGGAGGCTCCCGCTCTTCTCTTCATCTTCTTCTTCATCCTCTTCTCTTCTTCCTTCTTCTCTTCTTCATTTTCTTCTCCGGGCCGCTCCGCATCCATGCTGGCATGGAGGGAGGCTCCCGCTGTGTGACGGCGTCTCCTTGTCTGACGGTTCTTAAATAACGGGGGGCGGGGCCACCTGGTGACCCTGCCCCCTCTGAGGAATGGGACATGACGGGACTTCCTTGTGGCATTCCCCGTGACGTCACAGGGAAGTCCCGTCAAGTCACCATGCGTCAGAGGGGGGCGGGGTCACCGGGTGGTTAAGAACCGTCAGACGAGGAGACGCCGTCACACAGCGGGAGCCTCCCTCCATGCCAGCATGGGTGCGGAGCGGCCCGGAGAAGAAAATGAAGAAGAAAAGAAGGAAGAAGAGAAGAGGATGAAGAAGAAGATGAAGAGAAGAGATGGAGCCTCCCCCCATGCCATGGGTGCAGAGCGGCCCGAGGAGAAGAAGATAGAAGACGCCGCGGAGGAGATGCTGGACGAGAACGCCGGAGGAAGAACCAGAAGAGCCAGAAGAACCAGAAGAAGAAGAAGATGAAGGAAGATAGAAGAAAGAAGAAGCATTTAAATAAAGGAATAGTCAAATACTGTCTCTTGTCATTTTTAACATTTTTGACAGTTTTTTAGTGAAATGGTAGGGGTAAGTACCCCCTTACCATTTCAGACGGGGGGGGCGGGATCTGGTGGTCCCCTTGTTAAAGGGGGCTCCAGATTCCGATAAGCCACCCGCCCGCAGACCCCCACAACCACCGGCCAGGATTGTGGGGATGAGGCACTTGTCCTCATCAACATGGGGACAAGGTGTTTTGGGGGGCTACCCCAAAGCACCCTCCCAATGTTGAGGGCATTTGGCCTGGTACGGTTCAGGAGGGGGGCGCACTCTCATCCCCCCCCCCTCCTGCCAGGTTGCGTGCTCGGTTAAGAGTCTGGTATGGATTTTTGGGGGGACCCCACGCCGTTTTTTTTTTTTTTTTTGGTGCGGGGTTCCCCTTAAAATCCATACCAGACCTGAAGGGTCTGGTATGGAATTTAGGGGGAACCCCACGTCATTTTTTTTTTTTAATTTTGGTTCGGGGTTTCCCTGTGGGGAATTCCCTTGCCGTTTTTATCAATGAACTTCTATGTGTATTGTCGGCAATGCAATAGCCGCGGGTAGTTTTAAATGGGATTTTTCCTTCCAAATGTCATTTTGCTGTCAGACTGTTCTAAACACGGGAAACATGCGCCCCTTTACAGGCATACTATAGACACCCCCCAGGTACGAAATTTAAAGGGATATTACACTTTTATTGTTTGACTTTAAGCATTATTAAAATCACTGCTCCTGAAAAAACGGCCGTTTTAAAACTTTTTTTTTGCATTGATCCATGTCCCCTGGGGCAGGACCCAGGTCCCCAAACACTTTTTATGACAATAACTTGCATATAAGCCTTTAAAATTAGCACTTTTGATTATTCATGTTCGTGTCCCATAGACTTTAACGGTGTTCGCATGTTCGAGCGAACTTTTTTCCTGTTCGCATGTTCTGGTGCGAACCGAACAGGGGGGTGTTCGGCTCATCCCTACTAACTATGTACTAACTATGTAGTTGTCACCAGCTTGAAAAAATGTTGGGGTCAGAATGATACTCTTTTGTATTAACTTTGAATTTGCAAGTCATGAACTGAAAATTGTGTGTGATTGATGAACCAAAAACTAAAACTATGTCCCTTTTCTATACACAGGATGAGCTCAGCCAGGAGGAAGTTCTGGAAAGTTGCAGGCAGGAGGAGGTCGGGCCCAGTGTCAGCCAGGAGGTGGCCCTGTAGGAGCTTCACCCAATCGCAGGTGCCTCCCCTCTGCATGCAAACAAAAAGTCCCAGGAAGGGGACGGTGACACATGAGGTATCCCTAATCCTCATTATAGAAACTACAGAGGTCCTGGGGAGCCCACTCGACGCTGAAGAGGCCTATGGATGCTACATAGCAACCAGGTTGTTCGAATATGAGAGGGGCCAACTCTTCCTCTGTGAACAAATTATTAGTGATGCCCTTCACAAGGGGCTGAAGCGCGAGTTAACTGCCAACAGCAAAATATATGATCTCACCCATCCTCCTTCTTCTCATCCTCCTCCTCCTCCTCCTGCCACAAGTCCACCACCAGAGCCACAGCCTCCAAGAAAGGCTGCAGAGAAGGGTGCAGGGAAGGCTGCAGGGAAGCGTGCAGGGAAGGCTGCAGGGCAGCGTGGAGGGAAGGCAGCAGCAAAGAGAAGAGCGTGATGACCTGGGTTCAGTCTGGTCTGACAGAAGACGCAGGCTGGTGTAATACCACAGTCTGGGGACATATATGTCATCTGCTGCTGGTCTTGATCTCGGGGATTCCTGGACCAGATTGTGCTCCATATTATATGGACTCCTCAAGATCCCAATTTTCTTTTCCAAAGACTTGATGTGTACCCTGGGGCCAAAAGGCTTCACAAATTCCAAAAGTTTCTCCAGCATTACCTTCATCTTTATTTTGTTAACCAGAATAAATGGATATTTTATTTTCTGAAAATACTTGCCTATGTGTTTTCATTCAAACACATTTCTAAAAGACAATGTAAAATTAACAAGGGACACCAACCTCTTTGAGGTTCCAAAAAAACTAAAATATAATGTTATTGTGTTAACTTGACACACAAAAAATAAAACATGAATAATGTTATTGTGTTAACTTGACACACAAAAAATAAAACATGAATAATGTTATTGTGTTAACTTGACACACAAAAAAAACATAAATAATGTTATTGTGTTAACTTGACACACAAAAAAATAAAACATCAATAATGTTATTGTGGCAACTTGACACACAAAAAAAAACATTATTAATGTTATTGTGGTAACTTGACACACAAAAAAATAAAACATTATTAATGTTATTATGGTAACTTGACACACACAAAAAAAAACATTAATAATGTTATTGTGTTAACTTGACACACAAAAAAATAAAACATCAATAATGTTATTGTGGCAACTTGACACACAAAAAAAACATTATTGCTATTATTGTGGTAACTTGACACAAAAAATAAATAAATATGTAGATCACTAGAAAATAATTTATAAATAATCATAAAAAAGATCCTGATAAAATCAAAAATAATAAAAGATGACTCAAAAAATAAATTTGTAAACATTATTATGGAGATTAGGCTTTTAAAAAATACAATATCATTCATGAGATCAAGAGAAATAATCCAGAAATCTGTTTCTGAGAACTCTGTGTGAATATGAGCAGCAAAACAACTTTGTCCTTCTAGCAGTATAAAGAAGACAATAATGCTCTGCAATAAACGATCACAGAATTTGCAGCGTGAGGAATGTGCTAGCTCCAATATGAACACTAGTTTTACCAGACCGAGCGCTTCCATCTCGTACTTGCTTCAGAGCATGCGTCGTTCTTTGTCCGTCGGACCAGCATACAGACGAGCGGATTTCTCGATAGGAACTGGGTCTGACGGAGTTCCGGCGGAAAGATTTGAAACATGTTCCAAATCTAAAGTCCATCTGATTTTCGACCGAAAAAGTCCGCTGCAGGTCCAATGAAGCCCACACACGGTCGGATTGTCTGACGGATTTGTCCCGTCGGACCAGTCCGGTCGAAAAAGTCCGCCTGTGTGTACACGGCATTAGTCTCTCAAATTAACATACATGTCTTTTTGCTTTCCTACCTCTTTTCCAAGTCCTGTTTTGTTGACCAATAAAATTTGAAGACTTTTTTTATGTTTTGTGTGTTTTGTTTGTTTTGTATTGATTTGTTTTGCAGATGCATGCTCAATCCAAGTAATGCATTTTACACTCCCTCCCAAACAATTTTCCACGAACAGATTTCCCAGCTGCAGCTTAAATAGGCTTGTCATGGCAAAATAAAAAAAAGTGTGATTTGTCTAAAATAAAGCTACATTAGGGCAGTGGTTCTCAACCTCATTCCTCAAATACCTCAAACAGGCCATGTTTTGGTAATTTATCTTAGCTAAAATAGCTGGGCCAAAATACCAAGCTATGGACTCTGATTTAAAGCACCTGTGCAAGATAAAGGAAAATCTGAAAACCTGGCCTGTTGGGGGTACTGGAGGACAGGGTTGAGAATCACTGCTTAAGAGCACTGAGCTAAATAAAATCTATCTCAAGACAATCCTACTATTCTAATTGTGGGTATTTGATGGAAACCAAGTGAGTGAGTATTAGAACTCCTGCTTGTCTTTTTAGGTTGTGCTTTGTGTCCCTTTTCTGAAAAATTAGCTTCACTTCCTGTTGCATAGCCAAACAGGAAGTGAGGGTAAAAACCTACCAATGTCTTTCCCTGGGGACACAAGGGTCAATCTAACTAGTGTCTCCATTAGGCAAATTGCACTTTAGCACTTGGCTGTGGACACCCCAAATTATTAGGTATATTGGACTTTGGGGTTATTAACTAAAGGCAAATCCACTTTGCATTACAGATGCACTTGGAAGTGCAGTCTCTGTAGATCTGAGGGGAAGATCTGAAATGAGGGGAAGCTCTGCTGATTTTATTGTCCAATCATGTAGAAGCAAAAATGCTGTTTTTTATTTTCCTTGCATGTCCCCCTTGGATCTCCAGCAACTGCACATCTAAGTGCACTTGCAGTGCAAAGTGGATTTGCCTTTAGTAAATAAACCCCAAAGTCCAAGATACATAATAATTTCGGGTGCCCACAACAAAGTGCTAGAGTGCAATTTGCCTAATGGGGACTAGGGATGACCTTCGAGTTCGAGTCGAACTCATGTTCAACTCCAACATCGGCTGTTCGCCAGTTCGCCGAACAGCGAACAATTTGGGGTGTTTGCGGCAAATTCGAATGCCGTGGAACACCCTTTAAAAGTCTATGGGAGAAATCAAAAGTGCTAATTTTAAAGGCTTATATTCATGGTATTGTCATAAAAAGTGTTTGGGGACCTGGGTCCTGCCCCAGGGGACATGGATCAATGCAAAAAAAGTTTTAAAAACAGCCATTTTTTCGGGAGCAGTGAATTTAATAATGCTTAAAGTGAAACAATAAAAGTGTAATATCCCTTTAAATTTCGTACCTGGGGGGTGTCTATAGTATGCCTGTAAAGGGGCGCATGTTTCCCGTGTTTAGAACAGTCTGACAGCAAAATGACATTTCAAAGGAAAAAAAATACTCGTGGCTATTAATGAATTGCCGGTCCGACAATACGCATAAAAGTTCATTGATAAAAACGGCATGGGAATTCCCCACAGGGGAACCCCCGAACCAAAATTAAAAAAAAAAAAATGATGTGGGGGTCCACCTAAATTCCATACCAGGCCCTTCAGGTCTGGTATGGATATTAAGGGGAACCCCGGCCAAAATTAAAAAAATGGCGTGGGGTCCCCCTCAAAATCTATACCAGACCATTTAGGTCTGGTATGGATTTTAAGGGGATCACTGGCCAAAATGTAAAAAAAATGGCGTGGGGTCCCCCAAAAATCCATACCAGACCCTTATCCGAGCACGCAACCTGGCAGGCTGCCAGAGAGAGACCGACCCCCCTCCTGAACCGTACCAGGCCACATGCCCTCAACATTGGGAGCGTGCTTTGGGGTAGCCCCCCAAAACACCTTGTCCCCATGTTGATGGGAACAAGGGCCTCATCCCCACAACCCTTGCCCGGTGGTTGTGGGGATCTGCGGGCAGAGGGCTTATCAGAATCTGGAAGCCCCCTTTAACAAGGGGACCCCCAGATCCCAGCCCTCCCCCCTGTGTGAAATGGTAAGGGATACAAAAGTACCCCTACCATTTCATAAAAAAAACTGTCAAAAATGTTAAAAAATACAAGAGACAGTTTTTGACAATTCCTTTATTTAAATGCTTCTTCTTTCTTCTATCTTCTTTCTTCTATCTTCTATCTTCCTTCGGTTTCTTCCTCCATCTTCTTCTTCTTCTGGTTCTTCCTCCGGTGTTCTCATCCGGCATCTTCCTCCGTGGTGTCTTCTTATCTTCTTCTCCTCGGACCGTTCCGCATCCATGATGGCATGGAGGGAGGCTCCCACTGTGTGACGCTTCTCCTCTTCTGACGGTTCTTAAATAACGGGGGGCAGAGTCACCCGGTGACCCCGCCCCCTCTGACGCACGAGGACTTGACGGGGACTTCCCGGTGGCATTCCCTGTGACGTCAGAAGGGGATGGGGTTACATAACGGGTGACCCTGCCCCCCTCTAACATCACGGGGAATGCCACAGGGAAGTCCCCTCAAGTCCCTGTGCATCAGAGGGGGCGGGGTCACCGGGTGGCCCCACCCACCATTATTTAAGAGCCGTCAGAAGAGGAGAAGCGTCACACAGCGGGAGCCTCCCTCCATGCCATCATGGATGTGGAGTGGGCCAAAAAGAAGATGAAGACAAGAAGATGAAGAGAAAAAGATGAAGAGAAAAAGATAAAGAGAGAAGCATCACACAGCGGGAGCCTCCCTCCATGCCATCATGGATGCGGAGTGGCCTGGGGAGAAGAAGGAAAGAAGACGCCGACTCCGCGGAGGAAGATGCCGGACGAGAACACCGGAGGAAGAACCAGAAAAACCAGAAGAAGAAGAAGATGGAGGAAGAAACTAATGGAGGATAGAAGAAAGAAGAAAGAAGATAGAAGAAAGAAGAAGCATTTAAATAAAGGAATTGTCAAAAACTGTCTCTTGTCATTTTTAACATTTTTGACAGTTTTTTTGTGAAATGGTAGGGGTACCCCCTTACCATTTCACACAGGGGGAGGGCCGGGATCTGGGGGTCCCCTTGTTAAAGGGGGCTCCCAGATTCCGATAAGCCACCCGCCCGCAGATCTTCACAACCACCGGCCAAGGATTGTGGGGATGAGGCCCTTGTCCTCATCAACATGGGGACAAGGTGTTTTGGGGGGCTACCCCAAAGCACCTTCCCAATGTTGAGGGCATGTGGCCTGGTACGGTTCAGGAGGGGGGCGCTCTCTCGTCCCCCCTCTTTTCCTGTGGCCTGCCAGGTTGCATGCTCAGATAAGGGTCTGGTATGGATTTTTTAGGGGGACCCCACGCCATTTTTTTTTAATTTTGGTGCGGGGTTCCTCTTAAAATCAATACCAGACCTGAATGGTCTGGTATAGATTTTGAGGGGGACCCTATGCCATTTTTTTTTTTAATTTTGGCTGGGGTTCCCCTTAATATCCATACCAGACCTGAAGAGCCTGGTATGGAATTTAGGGGGACCCCTACATCATTTTTTTTTTTTAATTTTGGTTCGGGGTTCCCCTGTGGGGAATTACAATGCCGTTTTTATCAGTGAACTTCTATGTGTATTGTCGGACCGGCAATTCATTAATAGCCGCGAGTAGTTTTAAATGACTTTTTTTCCTTTGAAATGTCATTTTGCTGTCAGACTGTTCTAAACACGGGAAACATGTGCCCCTTTACAGGCATACTATAGACACCCCCAGGTACAAAATTTAAAGGGATATTATACTTTTATTGTTTCACTTTAAGCATTATTAAAATCACTGCTCCCAAAAAAAAAACGTTTTTAAAACTTTTTTTTGCATTGATCCATGTCCCCTGGGGCAGGACCCAGGTCCCCAAACACTTTTTATGACAATACCATGCATATAAGCCTTTAAAATGAGCACTTTTGATTTCTCCCATAGACTTTAAAGGGTGTTCCGCGGCCTTCGAATATTCCACGAACACCCCAAATTGTTTGCTGTTCAAATAAATTTGAAGGAAAAACTGGCAAAATTTGGGAGGTGTCTTCACCCTGTCAGGGGTGCAGACACCCCCAAAAACTGACAAGACTTCAATTCCCTCTGCACTCTATCCCCAAGCAAAAACAAGAAAGAATTTCATTTAGTTTACCTTTGCAAAGACACATTCCTAAGTTCAACTGTAGTGCATGTCAATGGCCCATTTAGACCTTGTTTAATAGAAAACACCAGTTGCCACTAGAAACATTTGTTAGTCCAGTCCTGGAAATCTGCATCTGCTTTACTGTTATTCGCCAATAAAGTTATGGGCCTGCAGCTAGATGCACGACCAATTTGTGCGCATGTCCCCGTGGTGCATATATGTTTCCCGGAAGCGGCGGCCAGCACATAGGAATGACATCACACCCCTCCAGGAAGTTGCTTGCACTGCTGCTAATTTCTTCCCACCACTATGCCCTGCTCACTGTTCTCTGATGAAGAGATGATCCTTATTTGCAAATTAAGATAATTTTTAATTTTTTTTTACATGTGGGTGTTTGTGTGGATCATGTGTGTGTATGTTTAAATAATTTGGCCCCAAAACACACACCTACTTCCTGTGTACAGAATTACTTCCGGGCGAATGTATATTGCTTCCTGCTTCAGCGTGTGTGTGTGTGTGTGTGTATATATATATATATATATATATATTTAGGTTCTTGTGTCCACAAGCAGAGAGAAGTTGGGCAGATGCCACACTCCCAATTCTGGAGGCATAAAAATGGTTTCAGCACTGTCCCTAATCTGTGATGTATGAAAAAAAACATAGGCTTAAAAAATAATGGTCGAGCACAGGGATCTTCAAACTACGGCCCTCCAGTTGTTCAGGAATAGGGATGAGCTTCGTGTTCGAGTCGAACCCATGTTCGACTCGAACATCGGCTGTTTGATCGTTCGCCGAATTGCGAACGTTATGGGCCGTTCGCGCTAAATTCGTGTGGCGCGTCACGGCCCATAATTCACTGCGGCATCGCAGTGCATTGCTGGCTGATGATTGGCCAAGCATGCACTATGACCCGCATGCTTGGCCAATCACAGCGCCGTCAGTAGAGAGAGCTGTAATTGGCCAAAGCCAGGGTGGCTTTGGCCAATTATGGCTCAGGGGATTTAGTACACACCCCACACTATATAAGGCCGCCTGCACGGCGGCCCTGTGTAGTGTGTGTTCCGGTGTGCTGAGAGATAGAGAGAGAGAGAGACAGTGTCATTTGATTTGAGTTAGATAGATTAGGCAGAACAGTCAGTCAGTTAGCTGCACTTACAGTGTATTGTGTATATATATGCATCCCAGGTGTTGCATATATATATATACACTGTATTCAGTTTAGCTAGATCCGTTCCTGTTATCTTCTATCTAGACTATTTACATTTAATGCAGTGCGTCCTGCTCACAGTGTTCAGCTAGATCCGTTCCTGCTATTTACATTTAGTGCAGTGCGTCCTGCTCACAGTGTTCAGCTAGATCCGTTCCTGTTATCTTCTAGACTATTTACATTTAGTGCAGTGCGTCCTGCTCACAGTGTTCAGCTAGATCCGTTCCTGCAATTTACATTTAGTGCAGTGCGTCCTGCTCACAGTGTTCAGCTAGATCCGTTCCTGCTATTTACATTTAGTGCAGTGCGTCCTGCTCACAGTGTTCAGCTAGATCCGTTCCTGCTATTTACATTTAGTGCAGTGCGTCCTGCTCACAGTGTTCAGCTAGATCCGTTCCTGTTATCTTCTAGACTATTTACATTTAGTGCAGTGCGTCCTGCTCACAGTGTTCAGCTAGATCCGTTCCTGCAATTTACATTTAGTGCAGTGCGTCCTGCTCACAGTGTTCAGCTAGATCCGTTCCTGCTATTTACATTTAGTGCAGTGCGTCCTGCTCACAGTGTTCAGCTAGATCCGTTACTGCTATTTACATTTAGTGCAGTGCGTCCTGCTCACAGTGTTCAGCTAGATCCGTTCCTGTTATTTACATTTAGTGCAGTGCGTCCTGCTCACAGTGTTCAGCTAGATCCGTTCCTGCTATTTACATTTAGTGCAGTGCGTCCTGCTCACAGTGTTCAGCTAGATCCGTTCCTGCTATTTACATTTAGTGCAGTGCGTCCTGCTCACAGTGTTCAGCTAGATCCGTTCCTGTTATCTTCCTACTGACAGGCAGGCTTGTCTGGTTACAGTATATAAAGCTACCTGAAGAAAATTACAGGTGTTCTATTTGATCCTATTAGTACCACGGTCAGGCAGCTAGACTATTTACATTTAGTACAGTGCGTCCTGCTCACAGTGTTCAGCTAGATCCGTTCCTGTTATCTTCCTACTGACAGGCAGGCTTGTCTGGTTACAGTATATAAAGCTACCTGAAGAAAATTACAGGTGTTCTATTTGATCCTATTAGTACCACGGTCAGGCAGCTAGACTATTTACATTTAGTACAGTGCGTCCTGCTCACAGTGTACAGCTAGATCCGTTCCTGTTATCTTCCTACTGACAGGCAGGCTTGTCTGGTTACAGTATATAAAGCTACCTGAAGAAAATTACAGGTGTTCTATTTGATCCTATTAGTACCACGGTCAGGCAGCTAGACTATTTACATTTAGTACAGTGCGTCCTGCTCACAGTGTTCAGCTAGATCCGTTCCTGTTATCTTCCTACTGACAGGCAGGCTTGTCTGGTTACAGTATATAAAGCTACTTGAAGAAAATTACAGGTGTTCTATCCCAGCTTAGTGAAGTTACAGGCCATTAGTATGTCTGGAAGGCCAAGAAGGAGAGGCAGACAGTCACAAGCCAATAAGAGAGGGCAAGCAGGCTCTGTGTCTAGTGCTGGTCGTGGAGACGGTGCATCCTCATCAGCACGTGGCCATGGGACACGCTTGGCCTTTTTTTCGGCAGCTGGCCGTGTTGAGCCGCAACATGCGGAAGACTTGGTCGAGTGGATGACCAAGCCGTCCTCATCCTCCTCATCCTCTCTCACCCATGCCCAGGGTGCTTTGTCTGGCAAAGCAGCGGCCTCTTCCCTCAGCTCAATGTCATCAGTGACTCCTTCCCTAGCTCCACCATGTCCTCATGAGGATTCCCTCGAACTGTTTGACCACAGTGTTGGGTACATGCTCCAGGAGGATGCCCAGCGTTTGGAAGGCTCTGATGACGATACTGAGCTCGATGAAGGCAGTAACATGAGCACGGACAGAGGGGGTGCCCAAGAAGGACAGCAATCTGGCAGTCATGCTCCCCCTGCTGCAGCATACTGCCAGGTTTGCTCCAGTGATGAGGAGGGAGGGGATGATGAGGTCACTGACTCAACGTGGGTGCCTGATAGGAGAGAGGAGGAGGAGGAGGAGGCGGCGGCACATCACCAACGAGGCAGGATGCCCTCCAGGGGCAAGCCTAAGGGCAGCACATTGACTGAATCACACCCCAAAGCTCCACATGTGCAGGGCGCTGCAGTCTCTGCGCGTTATTCAAAAAGTTCTTTGGTGTGGGCCTTTTTTGAGACGAGTGCATCAGATCGCACCGCTGCTATTTGCAACATATGTCTCAAGCGTATCTCGCGTGGCCAAAACATCTCCCGCTTGGGTACCACATGCTTGACCAGACATATGTTGACCTGCCATGCAGTTCGTTGGCAAGCGTATCTAAAAGACCCACACCAAAGAACAAAGAGGATCTCTCCTTGCTCCTCATCAGCTGAGATTTCCAACCCCACTAGACCTTCAGTCCTCTCTGAGACCTGCAGTGAGAGGAATGAAGGTGTAGAATTAGGTGTGTCACAGCCAAGTACTTGTGGGCAATCTGCTTTTGGTACACCGACGTCAGATTGTACCAGGCAAATTTCCCTGCCCCAGCTGCTGCACCGCCGAAAGAAGTTTGCTCCCAGCCATCCACATGCCCAGCGGTTGAATGCTAGCTTGGCAAAATTGCTAGCACTTCAACTGCTGCCTTTTCAGTTGGTAGACTCTGCCCCCTTCCGTGAGTTTGTGGAATGTGCGGTTCCTCAGTGGCAGGTACCCAAACGCCACTTTTTCTCACGGAAGGCGATTCCGGCTCTCTACCGGCATGTGGAAGGCAATGTCCATGCCTCGCTGGACAGGGCGGTCAGCGGTAAGGTGCATATTACCGCTGACTCATGGTCCAGCAGGCATGGACAGGGACGTTACCTAAGTTTCACGGCGCATTGGGTGACTCTGCTGGCAGCTGGGAAGGATGCAGGACAAGGTGCAGTAGTGTTGGAGGTTGTTCCGCCACCACGCCTCCAAAATGCTGATTGTGACACACCTCTCTCCTCCACCCCCTCCTCTTCTTCTTCCTCTATGGCCTCTTCCTCGGAACCAGCGGTGCTCCGTAGGCGTTCAAGGGGCTACGCAAGTACGCAGGCCAAAAGATGCCATGCGGTGCTTGAGCTGGTGTGCTTGGGGGACAGGAGCCACACTGGGGCAGAGGTTTTGTCAGCTCTGCAGGGGCAGGTTCAGAGGTGGTTGACGCCACGCCAACTTAAGGCAGGAATGGTGATTTGCGACAATGGCACCAACCTCCTCTCTGCCCTCCGACAGGGACAAATGACCCATGTGCCCTGTTTGGCTCACGTCCTTAACTTGGTGGTGCAGCGGTTCTTGGGCAGGTACCCGGGCTTACAGGATGTCCTGAGGCAGGCCAGGAAAGTCTGTGTGCATTTCCGCCGGTCATATAATGCCAGTGCTCGGCTGACGGACCTCCAAAAGGAGTTTAACCTGCCCAAGAACCGCCTAATCTGTGACATGCCCACCAGGTGGAACTCAACGTTGGCCATGCTGCAGCGGCTGCACACGCAGCAGAGGGCCATCAATGAGTACCTGTGCGACTATGGCACCAGGACAGGGTCAGGGGAGCTTGGTTTTTTTTCCCCACGCCAGTGGGCCATGATCAGGGATGCATGCACTGTCCTGTCACCATTCGAGGAGGCCACGAGGATGGTGAGCAGTGACAGTGCATGCATCAGTGACACTGTCCCCCTTGTCCACCTGTTGGAGCACACGCTGCGTGGAATAATGGACAGGGCACTTGAGGCAGAACAGAGGCAGGAAGAGGAGGACTTCCTTAGCTCTCAAGGCCCCCTTTATCCAGACAGTGTTCCTGCGTGCCCGCCGATCACACAGGAAGAGGACGAGGAGGAAGAGGAGGAGGAGGAAGATTGTGTCAGTATGGAGGTGGAGCCTGGCACTCAGCATCAGCAGCAGTCTTTAAGGGATCAGTCCCAAGAAACACATGGACTTGTACGTGGCTGGGAGGAGGTGGCTGCGGACCATGTCGTTCTTAGTGACCCAGAGGACTCCGGACCGAATGCCTCAGCAAACCTACGCTGCATGGCCTCCCTGATCCTGCAAAGCCTGCGTAAGGATCCTCGTATTCGTGGTATCAAGGAGAAGGACCAATACTGGCTGGCAACCCTCCTTGATCCACGTTACAAGGGTAAGGTTGCGGACCTTATCTTGCCATCGCAGAGGGAGCAGAGGATGAAACATCTTCGGGAGGCCTTGCAGAAAGGTCTGTGCAACGCGTTCCCAGAGACTGGGAGGTTACAAACTCCTGTTTCTGGACAACGTGTTGCTGAGGCTTCGGTCAGTCAAAGAAGGAGCGGTGGAGAAGGTGGCCGTCTGACCGATGCGTTCAGACAATTTTTTGGTCCGCAGCCCCAAGGTATGATCGGTTCCAGCAACCATCGCCAGCGTCTGTTTTATATGGTGCAGGAATACCTAGGGGCAAGATCAGACTTGGACACCTTTCCCACCGAAAATCCTCTGGGTTACTGGGTCTTGAGGATGGATCACTGGCCAGAGCTTGCACAGTATGCAATTGAGCTACTGGCCTGTCCTGCATCCAGCGTTCTTTCGGAACGCACATTCAGTGCTGCTGGAGGCGTGGTAACCGATCACAGGGTGCGTCTGTCCACCGACTCGGTCGATCGGCTGACCTTCATAAAAATGAATGAGTCTTGGATCACCACCAGCTACCAAGCACCTGATGCTGATGTAACCGAATAATTTTTTTTGAAATCTCAGATCCCTTCAAAGACTGCCTATGCTGATGCTGAGTGACTATCCCTGAGTAATTATCCTCTTCCTCCTCAATCATCACGCTGATAGCTTGTAAGAACATTTTTGGTTCTGGGCGCCACCACCAGTGCCTAAGGCCCAATTTTTCAGCCCCTGTTTAACAGGGGCGTGTAATTACAATTTTTGATGTAATACTTTGCAGCAGGGCTCGTTCCTGCATTCCAACTAGAGTGTCTGTGAGGGGTTGCAGTGTTGTGGCACCAGCACCAGTGCCTAAGGCCCAATTTTTCTGCCCCTGTCTAACAGGGGCGTGTAATTACAATTTTTGATGCAATACTTTGCAGCAGGGCTCGTTCCTGCGTTCCAACTAGAGTGTCTGTGAGGGGTTGCAGTGTTGTGGCACCAGCACCAGTGCCTAAGGCCCAATTTTTCTGCCCCTGTCTAACAGGGGCGTGTAATTACAATTTTTGAAGCAATACTTTGCAGCAGGGCTCGTTCCTGCGTTCCAACTAGAGTGTCTGTGAGGGGTTGCAGTGTTGTGGCACCAGCACCAGTGCCTAAGGCCCAATTTTTCTGCCCCTGTCTAACAGGGGCGTGTAATTACAATTTTTGAAGCAATACTTTGCAGCAGGGCTCATTCCTGCGTTCCAACTAGAGTGTCTGTGAGGGGTTGCAGTGTTGTGGCACCAGCACCAGTGCCTAAGGCCTAATTTTTCAGCTCCTGTTCAACAGGGGCATGTAATTACAATTCTTGATCTAATATTTCACAGCAGGGCCCTGTGAGGGCTTACAGTGTTGTGGCCACAGCAATACCTAAGGCCCAAATTTCTGCTGAGTATATAGGGCAGGACCCTACTTTCAAACATCTAACTTACAAATGACTCCTACTTGCAAACGGAAGGAGACAACAGGAAGTGAGATGAAATCTACCCCTAGGAAGGGAAATTCTCTCCTGTAAGAGTTAATATGGGAAAACAATTTCTCCTTTCCACTGATGCTTTCCAATCCTTGTTCCACAAAAAAACCCAAATTTTCAAAAAACATTTTTCATTGGGACAAAAAAGTGAGGTGAAATCTTCTGAAGAGGAGGAAAGACAGCAAAACAAATGTCACAGGGGTGATAACCCTTCCCTATGTTTTCCAAAAAGCTTAGAAAAGATTTTTTGGCTGGAGCTAAACACGTTAAAAATGTTCAAAATTACAAACAGATTCTACTTAACAACAAACCTACAGTCCCTGTCTTGTTTGCACTGCTGTTCAGAGTATATAGGGCCTGGTGGCCCCACACCTTTCCTTATTTTAATTTGGGTGCGGGGTTCCCCTTAATATCCATACAAGACCCAAAGGGCCTGGTAATGGACTGGGGGGTACCCATGCCGTTTGTCTCACTGATTTTCATCCATATTGCCATGACCCGACATGACATTAAACCCGCAAGCAGTTTTAAATGAGATTTTTTCCTTTAAAAATGACATTTGGTGCAGGGACTGTTCTAAACATGGGAAACACGCGTCACTTTACAGGCCTACTATAGACACCCCCCAGGTACGATATTTAAAGGAATATTTCACTTTTTTTTTTTACTTTAAGCATCATTAAAATCACTGCTCCCGAAAAAACGGCCGTTTTTAAAAGTTTTTTTTGCATTGATACATGTCCCCTGGGGTAGGACCCGGGTCCCCAAACCCTTTTTAGGACAATACCATGCAAATTAGCCTTTAAAATGAGCACTTTTGATTTCGAACGTTCGAGTCCCATAGACGTCAATGGGGTTCTAACGTTCGTGCGAACTTTCGGTCCGTTCGCGGGTTCTGGTGCGAACCGAACCGGGGGGTGTTCGGCTCATCCCTATTCAGGAACTACAATTCCCATCATGCCTAGTCATGTATTTGAATGTCAGCGTTTAACAATGCATCATGGGATGTGTAGTTCCGCAAGAGCTGGAGGGCCGTAGTTTGAAGATTCCTGGACTCTAGCATATCTTGAAAAAATGTGTGTTCTCATGTGCCTTGTATAATGCCCTAAAAATATTGTTTGCAACATACAAGTGAGTCATGGCATGTCTACATTCTACATTTTGCACTTAAGATAGTCATGCGCTATGCAATCTGGTTGGCCAATCTCTGTACAACTTGATATTTAGACAAAATAGGTAATAGGAAGACGCACTTGAAAAATTAATTCAAATTATAGGAAATCAAACAGGCTCTTGCACTAAATCTAATTTATTTGAGAGCTAAGTGATTGCAGTGTATGGTCACCTTTAAAGATCAAGATTTGAAAATATTAATTTGTTTGGTTTAGAAACACTTCTATGTTCTTTGTAATGTATTGAAAGATTTGGGTAAAAAAAGAAAAAACACATTTCAAAGATATATTAGAAGTGATAGGAATGAGATTAGCATCAAAAGGTTTAATTAACTGAGAACACCTACTAATTGCCTAACAAGACACACCCAATTAGATGAAATTAGCCAATTGTATTGGGCGTGCGCTATTATAAACGCAAAACCGCAGTTACCATAGCGCCAGTTGCAGTTTAGATATGCAGGTATTTAATATCACTATTTGCGATTTAACGTGCGCCGGTTTGCAAGTTCAATTAATGATTTTCCGGCACACCAATTAATGTATGAACTGGTGCTGCGCCTTCTTCTTAGTAAAAATATATATATAAAGGGCGCAAAGGAAACAATACAATAATCAAATATCAAATAATAATATACACTATATTTGTATTTGATTAATAAAGTGCAGAATAAAATAAACCATCAGAAATGTCCATAATAATCATATGTGAACAAATCTTCTTGTGTATGCTCAAACTGAGGTGAGGCCTGACGCTTACAATCATAGGAGCCCTATACTATTGCTTGCACAGCTGAGATGCACCACGCACTTTGCGAGTTTTATACTGACGTCGGAACGGTTTTTGCTTCCTCCTGAGCAAATTGTTTGTGATTTCATGCTGGACTATGTAAGTGCTCTTTTTAAGCAATACAACATTACACTATATCCTGCCTTCTGTGGCTCTTTGATGGGGAGCTATTTCACAGGCCTACGTGATGCATATATGATGATATATGCAGTAGATGCAAGTTGATATATGCAGTGGAGAGAGGTGAAGACATCTACATTTGTATACTTGCAAAGTGGATGGGTGGATCTAGCTTCTTCCATATATAATTGCTTGATTGGAATGGGATACATAAAGGAGCTACAGCGCTGAACTAAAGAGTCCTTCCCATTAGTCATGCTTTGAGGTCACTGTGTGGCCGAGGCGATCTGGTGAGCGTATTTTCTTATTACTTCGGGTGAAGCACTTTAAGCAAGTTTACTGAAGCATGTGTGCATTTTATTTTTCATGGTGTTGGAGCATACACAAGAAGATTTGCTCACATATGATTATTATGGACATTTTTGATGGTTTATTTTATTTTGCATTTTATTAATCAGATACACAGTGTATATTATTAATGGGTGACCTTACCAGGCCATGATTTCTTTAAAGTCCCTAATACAAAAACCCCCCTTTTCTTGTAATTATGCATAGGGATGGAAGCATGTGCCATTGCTCTATCAGTTTTAAACCTATCATCTTCACTGCTCTCAATGACCTCTGTGATACCTCCCCTGTGTTTCATTAGCTCTATTTTATCTAACCAAGCTTATCCATAACATCCCTTGTACTTTATATTATCCCTCTATGTCCTGTCATCCTACCCAGCACTTTCTGACGGGGCTGTGTTGTTGGTGGTGCTTTGTTGGTGGGGCCGCCCTGACGTCCGGCCCTTGTTCCCCCTTCGGGAGCCGCGACGCGCCTTGCGGGTCTCCTCCCTCCCCCAGGTAATCCTGTGGGGGGGTGGACGCTGGGCCAATGTGCATCGACGTCACGCAACATGCTGTGCGTGCGGCTTCCCCCTTGTGGCGCCATTGCGCACAGCTGTTATTCTACCTCGTGGGCTAATGGGGAGGTTTCTCTGCGCCGTATTGCCGGACATTGTCCGACTTGCGGTGCCCCTCCCCCCGCTGCATGGCGTGACGTTGGTGGGCGGCACTCGCGGCGGCGTTATCTGGACGCTCTCCGGGGCGCCATGGGTACTCGAGGCTTTACACACACCCATTACACATTCATTCGGAATTCCCCTTCCCAGGGGTCTTATTCCCTTTCAGGTACACTCATCACTTTCCCCATCTTTGGTTAACACACTATGTTGTTTCTGTGTTTCCTCCACCTTGCTTTACCCTCTGATGGTCTGTTCCTCCCTTCTCACATCTCTCACTTTTTCCCTATCACTTTACCCTACACCTGGGGGACTCCTTTCCTTTTCCCATTCCTTATATCCTCTCTTTACATCCCAGCATATCTTCACCCTCTTTCATTCTTCTCTAGACATCCCTCGGTTCCTATGCCTACCCTGGTTGGCTTCCGCTGCTGTCTCCGCGGGGCTCCCCACCTCGGCTCCCGTTTGGGGGCAGCCTGGATGGCTTACGGGGTCCCACCGCTACACCATCAGTGTACAGTCTCCCAGTGAGTATATCCACACATCAGCCTGGGGGCTCGTATACCACGCTCCCCCATTATTATTGCCCTTTGTCCAATTGGTATACTTAACTATCCTAATATTTTTTCAGATAATACACGGGCTCGCTCCTGACAAGTGGCATGGAAGCCACAAAACGCGTTGAGCCACTATTTGCCGTGTCTAACTGTTTATCCAGTCCCTATCAACTCCACTATATTCATAAACCCCCCCACAGGTGTAGCGAGGCCTTAGGTCCAGCAGGCATTACTGGTTCTTAATTTTAATTTTACCCAACCTTGATTGTGATGTACTAGGGAATTTGTTATAGGTGGTATTTTGAGTCACCATTACCTAACCTTTTATCCTGTTTATCTATCCATCAATCGTATGAAGAATATTATCATGTATGTTATATTATACTTCCTTATGCATTTATGGTTTTACACTGTATGCATTTTACGATTGTAACGTGTATGCTCTGGTATTATGTCAATAAATTCCCCTATGTTCATCTTATTACTTGCTTGCTGGTACATGCTTCATATAAAGTCCCACCCTCCCCTTCAACAACCCCCCTTGCTCGTGTAATTTGATATTTAATTTTTGTATTGTTTCCTTTGCGCCCATATATATATATATATATATATATATATATATATATATATATATATATATATATATATATATATATATATATTTGCATTGTTATTAGTTTCCACTAATTTTAGGTGCATTGGTATATAATCAATTAATTGTTTTTATGTATTTTGGCGCTGACACCCAACACTTTCCCCCTCGCCTTCTTCTTCGTGAATGACCCTCCCCGACCTGCTAAAAAATACACATAAGAAATATAACATTTGCCTCTGATACCCATTTGCTTTACAAAGATTTACTTTTTTAATTGCATGATTGTTGATGTTATTACTACTCTTTTTCCATTTCAATATAAGGAAAGAAGGAAAAAAAAACAACAACAGAATAATGTTGACTATTGCTGGAAAAAACTATGGAACATATTTTATTATTTTGCTAATCATTACAGACAGCAGCACTATGGACATTTTGTTCATTTTGGGCAAGGTCCAACTAATCTTGCATGTGAAAGACAGTTAATTAAGAATTCAGTAACAGCTGTTGATGTATTGTACATTTGGGAATATTTGTGATGTCATTATTCATGTAAATCAATTTGTTTATATTTTTGTAGGTAGTCAAGGTAAATATGCTCAATTCAATCCACCGAGGACAAAGCATTAATTTTTATTACAATGTTGTTTATCTTAATAATAAATCTTTTCTTTACAGTAAATGCAGCACCCTAATATTACATTGCCATATACATAGTATTTGCATATTAAGACCAATAATAAAACCTTTGCGTTCCAATTCAGGACAGAAGGTGGAGCTTCAGATAAAAGTGATCTTGTCATGAAGTCCCATTATTCAAAAAGATCATCTTGTATAATCTAATGACATAATTGCTATTGTGATAGCAGATGTGATATGTTTATAAACCTCCAAACCAAAGAAGAATTACTGTAATGCCCCGTACACATGGTCGCACAGAAAATGTGCGATCGGAGCTTGTTGTCGGAAATTCCGACTGTGTGTAGGCTCCATCTGACTTTTTCCATTGTGCAAACAAAATTTGAGATCTGGATCTCAACTTTTCCGACAACAAAATCCGTTCTCGTAAATTCTGATCGTGTGTAGACAATTCCGACAGTGCCACGCATGCTCAGAATAAATTATGAGATGGGAGCGCTCGGTCTGGTAAAACTAGCGTTCATAATGGAGATAGCACATTCATCACGCTGCAATTTTTAAAATATTTTAATGCAGCGCATTCTCTTCTTCTTTATAATGTTAGAATAATGAAGTTGTTTTGCTGCTCATATTCACACAGAGTTGTGACAAACTGATTTCTTTATTATTTCTCGTGACCTCCTGAATAATATTATTTTTTCCCTAAGTTCTCCATAATAATGTTTAGAATTTTTGTTTAGATATATTTTTTATTATATCAAGATCTCCTATTTTTTTAGTTTTTTATAGTGATCTCCATAATATTATCTCTCGTTTTGTGTGTCAAGTTACCACAACATCATTATTATCCTGTATTTTTTAAACTCAAGGAGGTTGTTTGGTGTTGGTGTCCCTTGTTAATTTGACATTGTATTTTTGAAATGTACCTGCCTACTCACAAACAAACTGTCCTTTTTGAAGTAAAACACATAGGCAAGTATTTCATTAAAAAAATAGCCATTTATTCTGAGTCAGAACAAAATAAAGATGAAGGCAACACTGGAGAAACTGCTGAAATTGGCGAAGCCTTTGTACCCCAGGGCACACATCAACTATTTGCCAGCCAAAATTGGTGGCCTGAGGAGTCCATATAATACTGAGCACAATCTGGTCCAGCACTCCAAGAGATCAGGAACAGCAGCAGATGACATCTATGTCCCCAGGCTGTGGTCATACCACAGCCTGAATCTTTTGCCAGACCAGACTGAACCCAGGCCATCACTTTTTTGTCTTCCTTACATGCTTCCTTCCACACTGTGGCTGTGGTGTTGGAGGTGTGCCAGGAGGTGGAGGAGGAGGGTGGTCCAACTCACACAGGTGTGTTTTGGTTGTGAGTTGGCCCCTCAACCCCTTATTCTGGGTGATCACCATAAGTTCCTCACACAAGAGGCATTGGCCCTCCTCCATTTGCTGCATTTTGTATGTAGTCATGCCTCTTGGAGAGTGGGGTTGGCTTTGAGGACCTCATTAGCCTCCCTAATCAGCCTGAGCACTGCCTCTTCCACGTTACTCCCCTTCCTGGCCCCTTTGGTTGGAAGGCGGAGGGGAAGGACCTGTGATTCTGTGAGGCTCCTACTGGGCCCTTTCACCTCCTGGCTGCCATTTACCCCGCCACCTCCTGGCTGCCACATTCCACAGCCTCCTCCTGGCTGCCACATTCCACTGCCTCCTCCTGGCTGAGGCTTTCCTGTGTATGAAAAAGGGACATAGTTTTAGTTTATTGTTCATCAATCACACACAATTTTCAGCTTATGACTATTAAAAATTGAATGTTAATAAATAGAAAAGATTATCATTCTGACCCCAGTATTTTACATTCTTGTTCCAAACCTTTTTGGCTACTACTGTCTATTGATATATATTTAAAGCAAGAGACCATCCAAATAGATCATATGTGTTGCCACCATCCCTAGGTATAAAGAATAAAAAATCCCCAAAAAGGTAATGGGACTTTAAAGGCAACAAAGTATTAAAAAAGAATAATTTATTGATTGCAAGAAAAACAAGAAAAATTATATACAAAATCACAAAAAGCACATAAACATAAGAATTATAATGACAGAACCACTAAAAACAAGAGCATGAAGTGGTCATGGTGTATGTGCAGTCTTCTACACGGCCCTACGAATTTTGGGACTTATATGGAGCGTCCCTTCATCAGGGAAAATCAGTGGAGCAGAATCGCACTATCAAAATCAAAAAAGATTATATCAATCAATTGTTACATAAATACAGTACAATATAATACATAATTGCTCTATATCATAACAGCATGCGGCATAATAATTCCATGGAGGGGAAACATACCCAGACCCATCACAATTGAAATCTCACCGCCAGGACCGCGGCGATGACCGTATCAAAAACAGCACCCCAGGATCCAGAGGGGAAACAGGGAGTGTGGCTGGCCCCACCTTATCCACACTGGTCCACCCAAACACACCAAGGAGGCAGTGCTCACCGAGAAGGATAATCCCACCAATGTAAATCATAACTGTATCTGAAAAATGATGTATACAAGATTCAGGCTCATTATATAGCCTAGCTCTAGTGAAATACTATATTCCAATATAAACATGATTTTTGTTAATAAAGCTGGAGTGGGTCAAAGGTGTCCTACCTCAACAAAGTAGGAAGCCAGGGGGAAGGGATGTACCGATGGATAGGCAGAAAAGGACGATCGAATCTGGGGCCAAATGTATGGTACAATGCTCCTAAATATGCTGCTTAAGTAATATTCAGTCACATAAAATAACTCTGCGAATGAGGAAAGACACAAGAAAGGTCCACAGTCAATAGGCATTTTACAATATAAATAAATAAATAAATAAATTGCACCAGTCATCACACTGAGCAAAAAAAGAGTGGGTATACTTACAAAGAAATAAGAGCTACCAAATGTATAGTGCCCACAGAACAAGCCGATCGCCTGTCCGCTCACTTCGCCACCACACTGTACACTGACACTAGCTCCCAGTCAGTCAGGGTTTAAAAAGGCACCAGGAGGTGACATCCAATGTGGCGCCGCTTGAGAGTGGCCTTATCGCCTCAGTACGTCATCATCCGGGGGCGAGGAATAAACAAGGAAGGAATTATATGCTATGGGAGCGGCCATAACGTACTGCCGCTCTACATGGCGTCCTTACACAGAAGATTGTCACAACACCGAGGCAGGTACCAAGATCCCATAGGCACCGCCCCTAGATACACGGGAGGGAACCAAGCAGGAACCCAGCTGTTTAACAGGGAGGAGGGACATCGTAGCAACCAATCAAGTAAACTAGTAGGATAGAGAACCTGAAAAAGAGCAAAAAATACAGTTGAGCTAATAGGATCAGATAAATCACGAATCAATACACATATCCCCCAGGCAGTGGCAATGCCATAGATGCTCAGGAAAAAGGACCCTGGACCACAGCTGCAGGGCAGGAATGGTCCACCGACGCAGGGAGGCGGCCATGTGGACAGTCATCACCGGGCAACCACGCTGCCCAGTGGACACCATCCTCAGTTGGCCGCAAAAATGAAGGCCCCCCACCAACGAATTGATGGGAGGCCCACCTGCGCCAGGCGGGACAAAGAAGGGTCAGCAGATCTAAGGGACAACAACGGTCATCCATCACGGGCACAGCCAGGAGATTCCAACGGTTGGTTCAAGAGACAGGTGGGTGGGCAAAACAAAACATGATACAAAATGACCAAATAACCATATGAAAAATAAAAAATAAAAATAAAAAAGGCAAAAAGAAAGCAGGACAGATGTAAATATACAGCAACCGCAAAAGAGGCAGTTATTCCTTCTCACAGTCGCCAAATGAGAGTCCCTCTAAAGAGGCAGTTATTCCTTCTCACAGCCCCCAGACGAGAATCCCTCTAAAAAGGGTCTATAACTGAGCTGTTCATTAAGTCCCGGGGGGAGGTGGCTGTAAGGTCCGCAACCAGGTCTCGCTGTAGCAGGACCTTGTTCCAATCCCCGCCCCTGGGACTGGGATGGATTCTGTGTAAAATAAGAAATTCAATTCCTGGGAAGATACCATGATGCATATTCGTCACATGCCTCCCCAAGGGGAGGTCAGGATTAGCTTTCTTCATAGATGTAATGTGTCTGGAGGTATGTAGGTAAAATTTTAACTTGGTCTTGCCAACATAAAAATGTTGACACTGACAGGTTAGAAGGTATACCACCCCCTCAGTTTTGCAGTTAAAAAAGTGTTGAGGTTTATAGGGTCGTCCATTAGGCAGGATAATATCCCACCTAGTGTTCATGTAGCAGCATATCGGGCATCCACCGCAGGTGAAAGTCCCCAGTCTCTTACACGGATTGCTACGGAACTCGCGCACAAATTCACTGTGGACCAATTTGTCCTTCAATGGACTGGTGCGCGTCGATACATAATTGCCGGGCGTTCAGACAGGTACGGACGCAAGTTGGGATCGGCATATAGTATATGCAAGAATTTATTAAAAATGGACTTAACTGATTGGTGCTGGTTGTTGAATCTAGTGATCATCCTTAATATCGGGGGGTCACTGGTTTTCCTTTGGTGACCAAACAATAACTCCCATCTAGTACGTCCATTAGCTCGTCTGAATGCCTTTTTCAAAATGGAGTGAGAATAGCCTCTAACAAGGAGCCTATCTCTTATGCCCCGTACACACGGTCGGATTTTCCAACGGAAAATGTGTGATAGGACCTTGTTGTCGGAAATTCCGACCGTGTGTAGGCTCCATCACACATTTTCCATTGGATTTTCCGACACACAAAGTTTGAGAGCAGGATATAAAATTTTCCGACAACAAAATCCGTTGTCGGAAATTCCGATCATGTGTACAAAAATCGGACGGACAAAGTGCCACGCATGCTCAGAATAAATAAAGAGATGAAAGCTATTGGCCACTGCCCCGTTTATAGTCCCGATGTACGTGTTTTACGTCACCGCGTTTAGAACGATCGGATTTTCCGACAACTTTGTGTGACCGTGTGTATGCAAGACAAGTTTGAGCCAACATCCGTCGGAAAAAATCCTAGGATTTTGTTGTCGGAATGTCCGAACAAAGTCCGACCGTGTGTACGGGGCATAAGGGCGGCCGCTTCCCGCAGAAAGGACTCCTGATCGGAGCAATTCCGTTTCAGCCTCAAATACTGGCTGTACAGAATTGCATGAAGGAGAGGTTGGGGATGAGAGCTGGAGGAGTGCAGTATAGTGTTCCCTGCTGTTGGTTTGTGGAACAATCCACTAGAAAGGCTGCCATCCTCCTGCTTGGTGATCATAGTGTCCAGGAAAGTGACACTCGTCTTGCTGTGGGTAACGGTAAATTTTAGATTAAAAGCATTAAGTTGCATTACACCAATGCATGCCTCCAGCTCTGCATCTGAGCCCTCCCAAAGGACCAAAATGTCATCTATATATCGGAACCAGGCTGAAACATGTTGAGTATGGGATCTAAGAGACTCATCAGACAGGAAGGACTGCTCCCATTCCCCCAGGTACAGATTGGCATACGATGGGGCATAAGAAGTCCCCATCGCAATGCCCTGCACCTGGAGGAAATGGGAGCCATCAAACGAAAAAACGTTATGGTGGAGAAAAAACTCCAGTGCCATAACGATAACTTCACATAATTTCTTATCATCCCTATGACTCATAGGCGACTTCTTCTGCCCCTTCGTACGCCAATCTGGAAGGTAGGGTTGAGAGGGATCAGTCTGGTCTGCCAGAACATGAAGTCTCTCATAGTACCACAGCCTGGGGACATAAATGTCATCTGCTGCTGCTCCTGATCTCATGTATTTCTGGACCTTAGTACACTCACGATTATATGTGCTTCTCAGGCCACCATTTTTTTTTAAATAAGGGATATCTGCCGTGGGGACCAACTCCAGCAGTTTCTCCATCGATGTAAGCCTCTTTATTTTGTTATTATAATGTGGATGTTTCACCTGCCACAGACAGGGCTGCTCCCTGTATTTATCAATGAATATTGGGAGGAAGCTGCGGTCTTTGAACCCATCCATTTTCTCTGCAAGACACAAGACAAATCCCAATGTCAGGCAAAACTCTCCTAATCTTGACCCAATATAGGCCTTGATCTATAAGCAGTATAGGCCACTGATGCACGAAGTTAAAACTGTACCTTCGTTATAACGATCATCGCTTCTGTTACTCCATCCTCCGCTCACAGATTGTACATATGATGCATGCGTGTTATGCTTTATATACACTGTGCATGCATGAAACTCCGCCCACCCCTCTTTCTAGTATATTCTCCACCCCTTGTTTTTCGATGCAGTGGGTAGAGAACATGGCGGAGACACAGCAGGTGCATTCAGAGGAGAGCAGCAAGGACGAAAGCCCAGAGCCACGAACGTTATAATTCCGGAGATTTAAGGCCTCAAATATGTCCTTTGTAAAGATGGTGGAGATGGTGGACATCTTGAAGAGGGCTCACTATGATGGGAAGTATGGACCTTACCTAAACCCAAATGTGAGAAAGGCCAAGATCATGATCATTTTGGAGTACGACGATCCAAGGAGCAATTGAGGAAACACTGGTCAGACCTGAAATTGAGGGAGCACGATCAGTACAAAAGGATCAGGAAACTGCTTCGAAAAAGTAAGTACTTGTCGTGTGTTCCTATTATTATTATTACTTGCATGCTGCTCCATGTGCTTTTCTTTACTGTTGTATGGTTTAAAATGGCTACTTTCATGTTTGTGGGCACAGTAATCGGTCGTAGTAAACATGGTTCATTTGCCAACTAAATACGATGTTTTTTGCCAGATGCATGTTAACTACGTTTGTTCAGGCCTATTTGTATTAAAAGAAGTTTGTTGTCTAGATGGGTTCGTAACTAGAATGAAATGGAAAATTGATTCAGTGTAAGGAGAGGACACTCAGCAGCTGTTTACACATCTGGACGCAGGAGCACTAGTGTGGGACACCAGAACAAAATTTTTAGGGTGTCCCACACAGGTGCTCCAGTGGATACTATAGGGGTGTCTCCATGTGTGAAACTTGTACAAAAAAGGTAAGTATTACAGCTTTAGAAAGGAACTAAAAATTTCTTCAGCTTGGAACTCAGCCAAAACAGACAAGTGGACGACACTTCCAAGCAATGTTTCATTTTCCTATTTCTGTCCTCAAATATCTGTGTGCTAAGTATACCTTTTTTATTCACATTGGGGAGAAAAGACTCGGGACATCGGAGGTCACCAGGGACCCCCAACCTCCAAAAGAAGGGGAAATCCCAAAACCACAAGCAGAGGATGAGAAGGGTGACGTTTATGAAGTGGTCAAAATAGTCATCACAACAGGTGAGTGTCTAAGACCACAGCTTCAGGTAATAGATGTATGCCTGCATATTTATAATACATGTTTTTTTTTTTTATTTTAGGTGATGTGGATGTTGTGGAAGAAGAATCTCATTTCACAAGTGAAAGTGCCCAGATCCTCATCGGGAAGATAATGGGGTGCAATCATGATTTAGAAAATATAAAGGAAAACATCGATGATGTTCAACAAAAATTGAAGAACATCATTGATGTTTTAAGCACAATATAAAGCACACAAAAATTTTACAGTTTTATTGTGTATCTTTGCTTTTAAAAACAAGCTTTAAAGTATTTTAAAAGCCAAATTTTGAAGATGCACACGGTGTTTCAACATGTGCAATCTGCCATCACGTGATATCAATGTACCTGTTTTGTGGGTGCAACCCCTTCCTCGCAACTCAAGTAGGTGAGAGGAAGGGGTTGCACTCCCAAAACACGTCCATTGATCCCCCATGATGGGAGCTAGCACATGTTGATATTAGGCATGGGATCAGGAGGGAAATGCCCAGTTTGAATCACAATTTGTGTGCATCTTCAAAATTTGGCTTTTACAGGGGTAATATCACCCCATCTGCTGAAGGCAAGATCAACACAGCTTTGAAATACTAATGTCTGATATTGCCTTCACTTTATCAAAGTTGAACTTTGTAAGTTCCTGAGTTGTGTATGTTATGGTTTGAAACATGCCTGTTTAACCAAAAAAAGGATATTTCTAATGTGAAAAAAAAAATGTTATGCACCAAATATGTTGTTTTGTTCAAAAACCCTTTTCTAACGCACATGTGAATGTGCTTTGAGTAAAATGTTTTCTATTCAGCAATGTGTGGCTTCTTCTTTCAATGTTCAATAGCAATTTTTGTAGAAAGGTGGTGTTTACAGTGATAACGGGGGTTATTTATTAAAGGCAAATCCACTTTGCACTACAAGTGCAGTTTCAAGTGCACTTTTGCAGTGCACTTGGAGTGCAAAGTGGAATTTCCTTTAGTAGATATAACTCCCACAGTGGTTTATAATTTGCCACAATCAGGCCATTTTTGTGACTCCTCAAATTTCAGTCATGGTCCTGAAAATGATGAATATTTTTATCAGTAATGCATTACATACATTAACAAGCAGACCCACAACATAATAGTTCCAGAAGAAGAGATTGTCACCTCATGTATACAAAAAATTACGTTTGCAATATTGTACAAAAAGGGAAAAAAGAAAAGCCCATTGGATAACCTAGGAGCCAGCTAAAAGAAACAGAAGCAGTAAATCAAAGGATAAATTTTTTGCGTTTAAATAAAAAAATTATTTTTCACAGGTTTGTTAAACATTTTGTGGCATATCAATGGCCCCCCTACCCACAAAGTACTCTAGATACTTTTCACAAACTTCACAGGCATTTTAGGGGGGCAAGCCAGGACAGCCAGCTTCAAGAGCCGTCAGAGTTGTTGTCCAGTAATAAGCCGGCCTCAGTCCCAACTGAGGCCACGTAGTTCGATGCATTTTTTCTTAAAAAGTTATGCGGCCGCATCAGGTGTTCACCCAGACCAAATGCTTCATCAGTGACAAAGACGAATGGGAGTCCTTCCACGTTCTCTTCAGCAGGTGGCAATTCCAAGCCAACATTCTGGAGCCGTCTATAAAATTCAGTCTGGGCGATGACTCCACCATCTGACATCAGGCCATTCTTCCCCACGTCGACATACAGGAACTCATATGTCACCGACACCACCGCCAACATCACTATACTATTAAACCCCTTATAGTTATAATAGTATGACCCCGAGTTGGGGGGTGGGACCATGTGGACGTGCTTCCCATCTATTGCCCCTCCGCAGTTGGGAAAGTTTATTCCTCTGGTGTTGAAGGAAACTGTATAGTGAAACAAGAAAAGAAATATTAGTAATTTTGCACATAAACATTGCAAGCAGATTAGACACAAACATTCTTGGCCAAAATCAGTATTAACATTTATTTGAAGGAGTATTTAAAGACAAAAATATAAGGTCCACTTATCAGACGCCTCACCCCCTCTGGTGGCCCATTGTAAAAATTTTAGGGGGGGGTGGTTTGGACAGGTAACCCTCTCCACTTCATTGAGAGCTGAATGCATAAATAATGTGTGTTACTTTGGCCAGCCCCTCCTTACTTACACTATTGGCAGCCCAGTGGACAGGTAAGAAGTGTCATAATACAAAAAGCACTTTATACATTATGCAATTACCTATCAAGATAATAGGAGAACAAAACTTTAAACAGTACCATTTGAAAGTATTCAGGCAGGCCCTTTCACTACATGCTTTGGTGAATTCATCCATAAATATGACCACAAAAGAGGTAGGTATAGTGTGTATGGGTTGGGCAAAGTCAGCAGAGAGAGGATTGGTATCGGTTGACTTAACAGTTGGGGGGAGGGAGGGTTCAAAATGATTTTTGGACCTAAAAAAAAAGCCTCTGGCACTCTGCATGAATTTAAGGACACAAATAACATAAGTACACATTTTAGGGGGTGTTTAGGGTAAAGCACTGCTATGGAGCTGACAAAATACATTAAGTGACTAGACTAGGTGTGTATGGGCCCAGGATAGCATGCTGGGAAGGTTAGTGAAGGCAAATATTGATGAAGGACAAAAAAAGAAGTTTAAAAGCTTCCAGTATGCATGAGGACAAAGGGGACATTCACAGCATATTACAATCATGGTAATTAGGGAATGATGAAAGAAATTCAATACATTAGTAAACAATAAATACATAGAATGTGATGTTAAAGGATAAAACTTACCTTAATATAGTCCTTCTGCAGGACCTGAATGATGGCAGAACAGGTCTCTGGAATAATGATCCCCAGAGCCTGGGGGGAGATGCCTGTTGAGAACTTGATGTCCTGCAGACTTCTCCCTGTTGCCAAGTACCACAACGTGGCGACTAGCCTCTGTTCAGGAGTGATGGCTTGCCACATGCCGGTGTCCTGCCTGCTAATATAAGAGGACAGCAAAGCCAATAAATGATGAAAAACGGGGTGGATCTCCTGCAACAAAGGCATATGAGAGAATTGGTGACACTGGAGCAACCAATTCTTTGTCTATGAACTCCTCCCCACCCTGTTCATGGACTGGGCTTGGGTCAAAGCAAGAACTCCAACGCCAAGCCCCCACACAGCACGAACTCTATGACGAGTATGTAACCGCAACATGGCTTCAAAACGGTTGGCTGGTCAGAACGAACTAACAGAAAGCACTGAAAAAGAGAAAGGCCTGAGAAGAGCGAGCTGAAAATCAGAAACGAGTGGACAAAAATGCACTGACAATCAAATACGTACTATAATAATAATACGCACTGACAAACAAATGCGAATTGACTACACGCACTGAAGAACAGATATGAACCCACAAGCACAAACTGAAGAGCAGTAACTATCTGAAAAGCACGAGGCTGAAAAGCACGAATTGCCTCTCACCAAACTTCTACTAACACGAGATAAACACAAGATTAGCAGAAGGAGCCCAAAGGGTTGCGCACTTGATTTGATACTTCCCTTTTATAGTGCCGTCGTACATGTTGTACGTCAACACGTTCATGATGTTCGCAATTTCCGAGAAACTTTGTGTGACTGTGTGTATGCAAGACAAGTTTGAGCCAACAAAATCCATGGATTTTGTTTTCGGAATGTGCGATCGTGTGCATGTGGCATAACAGTTCGTGGAACTTCATATAGAGGATGCTCCGAACTTTCTTTTGCAAGGTTTCTCCAACCTTGTTGGACAGAAGTCCATCTACAAATTATTCCCACAGCCATTATTCCACCTCACCCCAGCTGGCTCCTCCTCCTTAGCCCTTTTTTTGTGGTGTATATCTGTTGCTATGTCTTGTGCATATTGCGGAATGGATTCTACCACTCTGTGCTGTCTACTAATGAAGGGAGTCCTATGGTCCCCTAATGCTACTGCTTGACTATATACAGCTAAATATCTTGTCAAGGGAATCATGGTCTTCTGCTGGGAGGTGTTAACCTTTCTGATCCCTCTTCTAAAGCATTAGAAATCAGTTCTGTGTGCAATCGTGTGTACGCGGCATAAGTGGACCATAACGGACAGCCACCATATAAACCTTGAAGTAAAAATGCTTTATAAGATAATCAAGACAAAACAATAACAACTCCAGGCCATGTCACCTCACAGGACTATTTATTATACAAAAATATATAATCAGATAGGCTTATCTATCGCCACTAAAACTCCACTCATTGTATTGCCCCAAATTCTTCAGGGTTTTGCTTTAAAAATAAGCCCTCTGTCCCACGGAGGTGACAAATAGTATATTTGTGCATATACGCTTTGAAACCATAAATCTATCTACTTTTCCAGCTAAGGCTATGCCATAAAAACTTGGTTACAACTTGGTTCTTAGATCTCCAAACATATTTTATATACTGTACATAGATGTTTCCCCCCAAGAAGACATCCAGGAATTACTGCATTATAATCGGTGGCTAATATACTCTATATATCAGAGTTGCACAAGTCGGTGTTAAAGATCCATCCCTTATATTAAATATACAGTATCTCACAAAAGTGAGTACACCCCTCACATTTTTGTAAATATTGTATTGTATCTCTTCTTTTCAACACTGAAGAAATGACAAATGTAAAGTAGTGAGTGTACAGCTTGTATAACAGTGTAAATTTGCTGTCCCCTCAAAATAACTCAACATACAGCCATTAATATCTAAACCACTGGCAACAAAAAATGGGTAAACCCCCTGAGGGAAAATGTCCAAATTGGGCCCAATTAGCCATTTTCCCTCCCCAGTGTCATGTGATTCATTAGTGTTACAAGGTCTCAGGTGTAAATAGGGAGCAGGTGTGTTAAATTTTGTGTTATCGCTCTCACTCTCTCATATTGGCCATTGGAAGTTCAACATGGCACCTCGTGGCAAAGAACTCTCTGAGGATCTGAAAAAGAGAATTGTTGCTCGACATAAAGATGGCCTAAGCTCTAAGAAGATTGCCAAGGCCCTGAAACTAAGCTTCAGCATGGTGGCCAAGACCAAAAAGTGGTGTAACAGGACATGTTCCACTCAGAACAGGCCGCGCTATGGTCAACCAAACCAGTTGAGTGCATGTGCTCAGCATCCTATCCAGAGGTTGTCTTTGGGAAATAGTTGTATGAGTGCTGCCAGCATTGCTGCAGAGGTTGAAGGGGTGGGGGGTCAGCCTGTCAGTGCTCAGACCATACGCCACACACTGCATCAAGTTGATCTGCATGGCTGTCATCCTAGAAGGAAGCCTCTTCTAAAGATGATGCACAAGAAAGCCCGCAAACAGTTTGCTGAAGACAAGCAGACTAAGGAAATGGATTACTGGAACCATGTCCTGTGGTCTGATGAGACCAAGATAAATGTATTTGGTTCAGATGGTGTCAAGCGTGTGTGACAGCAACCAGGTGAGGAGTACAAAGTGGTGGGAGTGCCATGGTCTAGGGCTGCATGAGTGCTGCCGGCACTGGGGAGCTACAGTTCATTGGGGGAACCATGAATGCCAACATGTACTGTGACATACTAAAGCAGAGCATGATCCCCTCCCTTCGGAGACTGGGCCACAGGGCAGTATTCCAACATGATAATGACCCCAAACACACCTCCAAGACAACCACTGCCTTGATAAAGAAGCTGAGGGTGATGGACTGGCCAAACATGTCTCCAGACTTAAACCCTATTGAGCATCTGTGGAGCATCCTCAAACGGAAGGTGGAGGAGCGCAAGGTCTCTAACATTCACCAGATCTGTGATGTTGTCATGGAGGAGTGGAAGAGGACTCCAGTGGCAACCTATGAAGCTATGGTGAACTCCATGCCCAAGAGGGTTAAGACAGTGCTGGAAAAATATGGTGGCCACCCAAAATATTGACACTTTTGGCCCAATTTGGACATTTTCACTTTTGTTGTCAGCAGTTAAGACGTTAATGGCTGTGTGAGTTATTTTGAGGGGTCAGCAAAAATACACAAGCTTGTTATACAAGCTATACACTCACTATTTTACATTGTAGCAAAGTGTCATTTCTTCAGCGTTGTCAAATGAAAAGATAGAATAAAATATTTACAAAAATGTGAGGGGTGTACTCACTTCTGTGAGATGCTGTATGTGTGTATATTGTATATACATATATTATAGAATATGTGCATTAGTATGATCCTTCTTGGCTACTATGGCCATCATGTCTCAAACACCACAACTAGTGTGGTGAGCTGTGAAAGTGTGATCAATGTCGTGATCAGTGTTTATGGTATGCCCAATATAAATGTATGGTTTAAAAGTGTATTAATTTTAACAGATTACACATATATGCACCACCTCAGCGGGACAGAGTATATAGCTGCCCTGAGGAGATGTATTGACAATACTGTCCTAATGGTATATAAAGGAAAATCCTTGAATTATTAGGGAGATATGGTAGGCAGGTTTTTAAAGTGGTTGTGAAGCCTAAACATTTTTACCTTAATGCATTCCTGGCATTAGGGTAGAAAATGTTGAGGAGCTGGCATCCCCCCTCAGCTCCCTCCTTTTACTTACCTTTTACTTACCTTAGCCCTCATTCGATCCATCGCCGTGCACATCTGCAGCTCTTCTCTCCCCTCACTTTCAGCTTTGGCTGGCTTTGCTGGGGCACCGGGAGCCATTGGCTCCCATTGCTGTCAATTAAAGCAGTGAAGCAGGGAGTGGGGGGGCGGGGTTGATTGATGGTGTCATCGGATGCAGCAGTGGGGCTCAGGCGTGAGCACGCACGAGTGCCCCATGGGAAGAACCTTTAACCACTTCCCTACCCACATATAGTCATATGACGTCCTGGGATGGGATCTCCCATCCTGGGTGGATGTCATATGACGTCCTGGGATTCCCGGCCGTCTAGGGGGCGCGCGCACGCCGCCGGGGGCGCGCGCACGCCACGTTGCTCGGGACCCGGTGCGTGTGCCCGGCGGCCGCGATGTCCGCCGGGCACATGCGATTGCCCGTTAACTGGGCTGGACCGTGGATCTGTGTGTGTAAACACACAGATCCACAGCCTGTCAGGTGAGAGGAGAGCGATCTGTGTTCCCAGAACAGAGGAACACTGATCGTTCTCCTCCCCTTGTACGTCCCCTCCCCCTACAGTTAGAAGCATTCCCTAGGAAACATATTAACCCCTCCCCGCCCCCTAGTGGTTAACCCCTTCACTGCCTGTCACATTTATACAGTAATCAATGCAATTTTATAGCATTGATCGCTGTATAAATGTGAAAGGTCCCAAAAATGTGTCAAAAGTGTCCGATGTGTCCGCTATAATGTCGCAGTCACGAAAAAAAATCGCGATCGCCGCTAAAAAAATAATTAAATATTTTTTTGCGCAAACCAATCAATATACGCTTATTGCGATTTTTTTTTTTTAAAGTAGTTTATTAAGTTTTCACAAAAGTACAACAAGTGAAACAAATATATGCCTATGTTACAGGTTGAAAGTGGAGAAAGTTAACAGTTACATCATGAAGGTCTATTTTATACATATTATAACACATTCTCAATAGCAGTAATAATTGGCATATTACGAGCCTCTTATAGTACGTAAATAAGAGTAGAAATAAAAATAAAATTGAAAAATAATAATATTAGGAAATGGTGTTAATTGAGAATCTTAAGGGAGGGTTGCACTATGCCTGAATTATCCCTTTGGCGTAAGGTAACACATCTGGTTGTAGTTTTCCTGGCCGGAACGTCTCCACTCCCGCACCCGAGCACCCCTATATGGGAGCTAACTGTGCCCGGGTGGGGGAGTTTATGGGAATGCTAATCATTGGTGTAGCATTCCAGGCCACAAAGAGTATTCTGATGTTGGGGTATCTCCCCTACGTATTGAGTAGCCTTTGTATTGTCTTTTAAGATGTTAAGTTTTCAGTTTTCAGGTTTCAGTTGATGTAATGATGTGGGGGAAGGGGGTAGGAGGGGGGGGGAGATGGAGAGTAATGGTCTGTTAAGTGTTTATTTATGGAATTATGTAGGTATTTGTGTGTATGTAATTTCCCCTGAGTCGGTGGGGGAGGGAGTGGCTGAACTGGTCTGTGTTTGGGACGATTTAAAATGAACCCAGCAAGCCCAGATGTTCATGTATTTGGATGGAGTATCTGATGTTTGGTGAATAAGGCTTTCCATTTCGGCCACTCTGTCAACCCTCTGAATCCACTCTGTTATGGTGGGGGGGGATGTTGTTCTCCAGTGTACTGGGACACATAAGTTTGCCGCATTTATGAGGTGTAGAACCAGGAATCTTCTATATGTGTGTTGTGGAAGTGAGGTATGGTGGAGCAGATATTGGGCCGGAGTGAAGTCTGGGGTAAATGTCGTTATTTGAGAAATTAATCGGTGGATTTCAGTCCAAAAAGTTTGGATGAGAGGGCAGTCACACCATATATGGAGTAGAGTGCCTCTTGATGCATTGCAACGCCAGCATTTGGGGGGGAGATTGGGCTGATACCTATGAATCCTGTCCGGGGTCCTATACCATTTTGTAAAGATTTTATATCTATTTTCCTGAGTAGATATATTGCAGGAACCTTTATGCATATGATAGAGGGCTTGCTGCCACTCCTCTGCGGAGAGGTCTATGTTCAGGTCCTGCTCCCACCTTCTAATTAAGTCGTCAGTTTTGATTTCCTCTGTTGAAAATAGGAGTTTGTATAATGATGAGATGAGGTGTCTTTGGGGTACAGAATTGTTACATAAGAGTTCAAAAGGCGTGAGTTCTCTGTGCAGGTCCACCGTGGGTTTGAGGCTATAGATGAAGTGACGTACTTGCAAGTATTTGTGGAAGGGAATGTGGTAGTCTGGAAATGCGATTTTTTTTTACCAAAAATATGTAGAAGAATACGTATCGGCCAAAACTGAGGAAAAAATTTGTTTTTTAAAAAAAAATTGTGATATTTATTATAGCAAAAAGTAAAAAATATTGTGTTTTTTTCAAAATTGTCGCTCTTCTTTTGTTTATAGCGCAAAAAATAAAAACCGCAGAGGCGATCAAATACCACCAAAAGAAAGCTCTATTTGTGGGGAAAAAAGGACGTCAATTTTTTTTGGGTACAATGTTGCACAACTGCGCAATTGTCGTTTAAAGTGCGACAGCGCTGAAAACTAAAAATTGGCCAGGGAAGGAAGGGGGTGAAAATGCCCTGTATTGAACCGGTTAAGAAGCGGTGTCGTGGCCGTGCTCCCGCCGCGGTCTTCATGACTGTGACCGTGGGTCCCGCGGACTCGATGTCCGCTGGGTGCCTGCGATCGTGTCACGGAGAGGAAGAATGGAGAGATGCTTTTGTAAACAAAGCATTTCCCCGTTCTGCCTAGTGACAGGACAGAGATCACAGCTCTCTGTCATCGAGAGCAGTGATAACTGTCCTGTGTGTTAAAGCCCAGCCCCCTCACAGTTAAAATCACTCCCTAAGACACATTTAATCCCTTCAGTGCCCCCTAGTGGTTAACCCCTTCACTGCCAGTGTAATTTACACAGTAATCAATACATTTTTATAGCATTGATTGCTGTATAAATGACAATGGTCCCAAAATAGTGTAAAAAATGTCCAAAGTGTCCGCCATAATGTTGAAGTCCCCATAAAAATCACAGATCGCCGCCATTACTAATAAAAAAATAAAAGTGCCATAAAAGTATCCCCTATTTTGTAGACGCTATAAATTTTGCGTAAATCAATCAATATACGCTTATTGTGTTTTTTTTTTACCAAAAATATGTAGAAGAATACATATCGGCCTAAACTGAGGCAATTTTTTTTATATATATTTTTGGGGGATATTTATTATAGCAAAGAGTAAAAAATATTGTGTTTTTTTCAAAATTGTCGCTCTTTTTTGTTTATAGCGCAAAAAATAAAAACCGCAGAGGCGATCAAATACCACCAAAAGAAAGCTCTATTTGTGGGAAAAAAAGGACGTCAATTTTGTTTAGGTACAACATTGTACAACCGCGCAATTGTCAGTTAAAGCAACTCAGTGCCGAATTGGAAAAAGTGCTCTGGTCAGGAAGGGGGTAAAATCCTCCAGGGGCTGAAATGATTACGACATTCCCTACATTAAAGTGGATGTAAACCCAATTTATGAAATTTGAGCTGGGTATATACTGTATAGCTGCAAAGTACTAAGTCCAGTAGCTTTGTCCTGCTCCATTCTTCAGCCTGATACCTTTTGGCAAGCTCTTTGAGATGGGAGCCTGAAGTGTGTATCAGGAGAGGTTGCTATAAATGGTTTAGCACACAGCTAAACTATTCACAGGCAACCTCTGCATGTGTGGGGAGGGGCTGTGTGCCTTTCCCCCAATCAGCAGTCTCACAGTGTCTCACAGTGTATAGGAATAACCCACTCCTACAGATGAATCAGGAAGAGAAAAGGGATCTGCCCTTTCTAAACAGTATATAAAGGTGAAGACAGCAGATATATCTGTAAAACTTATACAGGGAGATTTGTTTCATCTCTGTGTATCATTTGAGGCTGTTCACTTCACTGGGTATATGACAGGATTTACATCCACTTTAAGGTAAAAAATTGTTCCAGCATTTGTATCACCTCCTTTCCCCTTTATAGTCTTATCTTGATCCAGTGCTGTGCCTGTCTGCAGCAGCTCTTTCATCTCTCTCTCTGCTCCCAGAGGCAGCAATGGGAGTGATTGGCTTCTGCTGCTGTCAATCAAATCCTGGGAGAAGAGAGCAGAGGGCAGGGCTGAGCCGCGCTGTGTGTGTCAACAGATGACCTTCAGAGCTTGGGATAGAGCCCTCGGGTGTATTACCATAGGAAGCTGCTTCCTATGGTGACACAGTGAGAAAAGGAGGCAAGAGTGCTGGCATGGGACCCCATAAAAGGAGGTTCAGGGTCACTCTGTGCAAAAACACAAAACCATTGCACAGAGCAGGTAAGTATAACATGTTTGTTATTTTATTTATAAAAAAGTACCTTTAAAAAACCTTTAAGCATGCTGGCTCACCCCCCAGTCTGATACTCAAGCATCAGACTCTTCCTGTACTGTGCTTGTGCTTATTTTTTCAACCGTCTCTTTGAGTGCAATACTTTTAGCCTTGTTTATTTTATTGTGTCATTAAATATTACATTATTTGGATCTTTTTTAGTGATTTTCTTTTATGTTTCTTTGCAGGACTGTACAAAGTTACCTGAAAGATGTACAGACATTAGCATCACTGTGACAATGACACAAGATGCAGCTACTCTAATGCCGCGTACACACGGTCGGACTTTTCGTCTACAAAAGTCCAACGGACGCTGACGGACTAAAGGTGGCTGGTAATCCGATCGTGTGTGGGCTTCTCCGGACTTTCAACGGACTTTTTTAGCCTCAAATCCGACGGACTTTAGATTTGAAGCATGCTTCAAATCTTTACGTCGTAAGTACGACGGACCCCGAAGTCCGCTCGTCTGTATGCTAGTCCGACGGACAAAAAAACGACGCATGCTCATAAGCAAAAACTAAACGGAAGCACTCGGTCTAGTAAAACTAGTGTTCGTATTGTAGGTAGCACATTCATCACGCTGCAAAATCTGTGATCGTTCAATGCAGCGCATTTTATTTCTTCTTTACGAAGGCTCTAAAGAACGAAGGTGTTTTGCTGTTCATAATCAGAGTTCTCCCAAACTGATTTCTGGATTCTTTTTCTCTTTGATCTCATGAATGATATAGTATGCCTTTTTAAAACAATGTTTCCATACTAATAATACTTTTTCCCCTTTTTATTTTTTATTTTTTTTTTTTTTATTTTTTTTAGGTTTGTAAAGTTAACACAAAGAACCCATTATTATTTTTTTTTTTTTTTATAGTGTTTATTTTGTAGTTTTTAGATAAAGTTAACCCAAAGCACCGTTTTTGGTTACGTAATTTTTTGGATTTTCAAGACTTACCACTTGAACATTATTAACATTAGTAATGTATTTTTGGTGTGTTTTTTTTCAAACTCAATGAGATTGTTGTCCCTTGTTAATTTAACATTGTGTGTAAAATCAATGATTTCAAAGAAAACACATAAAGTCTTTTGCTAAACTCAAAAAATATCCATTTATTCATGGTCAAAATAAAATAAAGAGGAAGTCAACGCTGGAAAAAGTCGGTGTACCAGAAAATTGGGATCTTGAGGAGTCCATATAAGAGGGAGCACAATCTGGTCCAAGAATCCCAGAGATCAACAGCACCAGCAGATGATCTAGATGTCCCCAGACTGTGGTCCTACAACAGCCTGCGTCTTCTGTCAGACCAGACTGAACCCAGGTCATCATTTTCTTCTCTTCCCTGCAGCCTTTCCTCCACGCTGCCCTGCAGCCTTCCCTGTAGCCTTCTTTTGAGGCTGTGGCTCTGGTGTTTCAGTTGTGGCAGGAGGAGGAGGAGGAGGAGGAGGAGGAGGAGGAGGAGGAGGAGGAGGAGGGGGGGCTGCCTCATGTAGTTGGGTGTTTTGTGTTAGCGTGCCCTGCAGCCCCTTATGGATTGTTTCCCCAAATAGGCGCTCACAAATGAGGCGCTGCTCCCAATCCATCTGAAGAAGCCTGCTGGCTAAGTAGCAGCCATAGGATTCTTCCGCTTCGGGGGGGCTTTTTAAAAAACGGGTGGCCTCTTGCATGAGGCGCAGGGATGCGTCCTGTGTGACCATCCCCTTCCTGGCCCTTTTTTTGGGAAGGTGGAGGGGAGGCACTTGGGATTCGGTCAGGCTTCTACTGGGCCCAGCCACCTCGCTTGGCCCAGCCACCTCACTGGGAGCAGCCACCTCACTGGGAGCAGCCACCTCACTGGGAGCAGCCACCTCCTGCCTGACACTGGGCCCAGCCTCCTCCAGGATGATGGTGAATCCGGCCTCCTCCAGGCTGTCCATGGGCCTGGTCTCCTCCTGCCTGCCACTTTCCCCACATTCCTCCTGGATGGACTCATCCTGTGTATAAAAAAAGGACAATAGTTTGAGTATATTTTTTTGGCTTCATCAATGACACACAGTTTGCTTCTCATGAATAGCAAATTCAATGTGAATACTTCTCTTTAATAAAAGAGTCTAATCAGACACCATAATTATTTCAAGCAGGTGCCAAACATATTTAGCCACTACTGTCAATTGATATGTATACCCAATTTTGAGTGCCAAATTATTTTAGACAATTATAACATCCAGTTAACATCATTAATATTAGTACAGTAAATATTTGTTAAAATAATTTACCTGACTCCAGATGGTCATATCTGGTTCATCCAGGATGGAAGACCCAGCTTGCTCCTCATCAGCCTCTGCTGGGGTGGAGGGAAGGGTGGAGGGAAGGGTGGAGGGAAGGGTTGAAAGTGATGGCCTGGCTTCATTCTGGTCATCCAGAAAACGGAGTTGATTGTAGTACCACAGCCTGGGTACATAAACATCATCTGCTGATGCTCCTGATCTCCTTGATTCCTGGATCTTCTTATGCTCCCTCTTATACATGTTCCTCAAGCCCCCAATTTTCTTGAGCAATGTCTCCATTGTTGCTTCCGGGATGGTCGCCTGGACAAAGGCCAGAAGTCTCTCCAGCGTTGACTTCCTCACATGCTTAGCATAATACTGAGGGTGTTTCACCTCCCACAAATTCCTCATCTCTCGATATTTGGAAATAAAAGATGTAAGGAACTCTGGATCCTTAAATAGGGGATTCATTATATCTGGAAAAGATGAAGTCACAAGACAAAAAACACTTTTCTTATAGGTTTCGGCTAACCCCTCATCATCTTCTCCCTATGTAGGCCTCATCAATCTATCAAGCCATATAGGCCGCTTGCTACAAAGTCATGACCATAAAAACCAAAAAAAAAAAAAAAAAAAAGAATATATCTAAAATTACCTTCGTTTTGTAACGTCCAGGTCCACTATCACCTACCACAGAACGTACGTACGACACGTGCGCAAGGCCCCTCTTTATACACTACGCATGTGTGAAACTCCGCCTGCGTCGCCCGCCCCTGACGTTCGAAATTAACTCATGTTCTCCGCCCCCTAATTCGACGCACAGAACGTACGTACGACACGTGCGCAAGGCCCCTCTTTATACACTACGCATGTGTGAAACTCCGCCTGCGTCGCCCGCCCCTGACGTTCGAAATTAACTCATGTTCTCCGCCCCCTAATTCGACGCACAGAACGTACGTACGACACGTGCGCAAGGCCCCTCTTTATACACTACGCATGTGTGAAACTCCGCCTGCGTCGCCCGCCCCTGACGTTCGATTTTAACTCATGTTCTCCGCCCATTTTTTGTTACGGCGCGTAGTGGAGTTAAAGAATGGCGGAGACACCTGAAATGTTGACGACCTCAGGTAGTGGAGACAGCCCGGAGGCTGGAACGTCAACAAAATCTGTGAGGCCTAGATTTAAGGCCTCTAATATGAGTTTTAAAGAGATGGTGGAGATGGTGGCCATTCTTCACAAAGACGACTATGATGGGAAGTATGGGCCGTACGCACGGCCAAATTTGCGCAAGGCCAAAATAATGGCGAAGGTGGTGGAAACTTTGCAGGCATCTTTTGGGGTCCAGCGCTCCAAAGACCAACTGCGAAAAAGATGGTCTGACCTGAAACTCAGGGAGCCGGATCAATACCGACGTATCCGGAAAGTTCTTAAAAAAAGTAAGTACTTGTCGTGTTTTTATCTTGTGTTTATTACCTTGTATATTGCTCCATGTGCTTTTCCTTCCTATCCGATTTTTGTTTTCATCGTTTTAAACGATCTTTTAAGAAACCTCGTTAGTTACATATCTATAGATATATACATATACACATATATATACATATGTGTATATATATATATATATATATATATATATATATATATATATATATATATATATATATATATATATATATATATATATATATATATATACACATATATATATACACATATATATATATATATATATATATATATATATATACACACATATATACACATATATATATATATATATACACACATATATACACATATATATATATACACACACATATATATATATATATACACATACATATATATATATATATATATATATATATATATATACACATACATATATATATATATATATATATACACATACATATATATATATATATATAACTATATATATATATATATATATATATATAACTATATATATATATATACACACACATATATATATATATACACATACATATATACATATATATATATATATATATATATATATATATATATATATATATATACACATACATATATATATATATATATATATATATATATATAAACGAGAGAGAGAGAGAGAGAGAAATATATATATATAGAGAGAGAGAGAAATATAGAGATAGGTAGATAGATAGATATAGAAATTTAAAACATTCTTTTGGAAGATTTGAAGTTATCTTAATTTTTTGGCTTTACATTTAGTTAGATAGTTTGAGATTTTGTTCCAGATATAGAGAGAGATCAAAAGATTATTAACTATATTTTGAGATATTGATATCTATCTATCCGATATGTCTTTCTAATTTTAAATATTGAGGTAAAATAGGAACTCTACACAAACCACTTCATTACAAATGTTGGAAAATTACTATGTACTAAAATATCTGTGTGCTAATTAGATTAAAATAATTTTTTGTTTCACATAGGGGAAAAATCACTCAGCCAACCCAAAGCAAAACATGATTGGGAAATAAGCCCAAGTCCCATTGAGGATGTGGAGGAAGGAGAGGTGGGCGACATGGGCACCCCACCAGGTCAGTGTCTGACACACCAGCTTACGGTAATCTATGCATGGCTGCCTTTTATTTTATGTAATTTTTCTACTCTATTTTAGGTGATCTGGTTGTGCTGGAGTCAAGCAACAGCGCCACCCCCGAGGATGTTAATGAACTTTGCGACATGGGCACCCCACCAGGTCAGTGTCTGAGACACCAGCTTTATGGTAAGGTAAACTTATGTGTGCATATTTCTAAACATATTTTTTTTTTCATTCCACTTTAGGTCCAACTGACTATTTTACCCCAGACAGTGCCCAACGGCTAATTGCTCAAATCATGGCCTGGAATGGGGAGATCGATCAAATGCGGAATCGGCTGGATCGTATGCAGCAGGAAATGAAGGACATGATTGATGTTTTGGGTCGAATCTAAATGCCCTTTTTTAAACCCCAAAACATCAATCATGTCCTTCATTTCCTGTTTTGCTGACCCCATTCTGGGCCTTCTCTTTTTTGTTTTGGCCAGAACATAAATGGCTGTTTAAGCTAATGTAAAAAAGGAGGGCTGTTTCTTGTAAATACCTCACAAATCCACAAAAAAATAAAAATTGATTTTCAAAAAAACACAAAAAATCAAAAAAATAAAAAACTTGATTTTAAAAAACCAAAAAAAAGAAAAAACTTGATTTTAAAAAACCAAAAAAAAAAAAAAACTTGATTTAAAAAAACCAAAAAAAAGAAAAAACTTGATTTTAAAAAAACAAAAAAAAAAAAAAACTTGATTTTAAAAAACCCAAAAAAAAAAAAAAAATTGATTTTAAAAAACCAAAAAAAATAAAAAAATAGATTTTAAAAAACCAAAAAAAAGAAAAAACTTGATTTTAAAAAACCCAAAAAAATAAAAAAATAGATTTTAAAAAACCAAAAAAAATTAAAAAACATGATTAAAAAAAAAAAAAAAATTAAAAAACACTTGATTTTAAAAAACCAAAAAAACAAAAATATACAAACTTTATTCAAAAAAAATAAAAACAAAAATAACTTGCTAAAAAAATAAAAACATAAACACAAAAATTGCTTTAAAAACAAAAAAAAAAAAAAAAACACAAAACAAAACTTGATTTTCCCAAAACCAAAAAAAAAGCCTGTTTGTGAAAATCAAAAAGCCAAAAATATTTTTTTGTGGATTTAGGTATAAATATTTAGATATAATTATATTTTGCTACATTATTAAGATATCATTCTATTTTTGTCAATGAACATTTTATACTAAATGCAGAACTGAATGCATAACAACCATTAATAAAAACATCTCCTTATAGGAATTAAATAAATGTGTGGTTTGTTATTTCAAGGCTCAGTATCATTTTAGTTATAATTGTAAAAAAGTTGTTTACAGTGGCAATGGAGCTTATTTAGACATTTAAAATTACAATACAGTTGGCACTACAACTGCTCGACCATAACCTAGGAGACAGCCCAAAAGAAAGGCAAGCAATAAATATAATGCAAGATTTCATCAATAATTTTTTTATTGTCAAAAATTATATATCCTGGCCCATTGCAATGGCCCCCCTACCCATAAAATAATTAACATATTGCTGTCTAACTTGACGGGCACTTTGGGGGGCCAAGCCAGTACGGACAGTATCCAGGCCTGGAAGGTTGGCTTCTATTTGTCCGGCCTCAGGCCCAACTGTGCCTATATAATTTGGAGCATGCTTATTTAAAAAGTTGTGCAGAATGCAGCACGATAAAACAATAAAATTAAGTTTGTATTCCGCCAAATTAATGGCTGTTTGAAACAGGCGGAACCGGCTGGCCAGAATTCCAAACGCATTCTCAACCACTCTTCTAGCTCTGGCCAGCCGGTAATTAAAAACCCTCCTCTCCGGGGTGAGTGTTCTTTGGGGGAATGGCCTCATGAGGTGCTTGCTGAGAGCGAAGGCTTCATCGGCAATGAAGACAAAGGGGAGTCCTTCCACGTTATCCTCATCAGGTGGCAATCCCAGGCCACCACTCTGGAGACGCTGGCAGAACTCCGTCTGGGCAAATACTCCTCCATCCGACATCCGGCCATTCTTCCCCACGTCCACATATAAAAAATCATAGTGTGCCGACACCACCGCCATTAAAACAATACTGTGGAACCCCTTATAATTAAAATAATATGACCCCGAATGGGGTGGTGGCACAATGTGGACATGTTTCCCATCTATAGCCCCTCCACAATTGGGAAAGTCCCAACGGCTGGCAAAATGGGATGCCACAGTCTGCCATTCCTGTGGCGTTGAAGGAAACTGGGAAATCAAAAAAGAAAACCAAAATCAATTAATTTGTAAGCTAACATTGCAAGAAAATTAGACAATTAAAAACATTATTCCCCAGCATCAGTATAACATTCAATAATTTAATTGTTCTGGAATAACTAATATGGAAAGGCACACTTATCAGATTGCTCACCCCCTCTGATGGAACATTGATTACATTTTAGGGGGTTGTGAAATCCCTAAAAAAAATTACTTTGAGGACACGCAGGAATTTAGGGACTAAAAAGGCTACAAGACTGCAGTTGTCGCACTCTGCAGGTGCAGTTGCTAACCAGCTTACAGTAAATGAGGTAATGTAAAAAGGCATTCATGTTGCAAGGAGTACACAATCACATGCAAGGGCAATTAATGAAAACACTTTGAGGCTTGCATATGATTTGATGATGGAAATCAGCAGAGCTTCTGCTCATTTACTAAAGCACTGGAACAAATGCACTTGTAGAGTGCACATGCATTTTGCAAAGTGCCACATATATTTGCTTTAGACAAATCAACACCACAGAACATTCCAGCAAATTTTAACGAGGGTGGGGGTGGGGGGGTTGTGAAATCTAGATAATTGCTCATTAGCAGCAAACTATTTGGAGTGAGTTTAGGTGGGGGGGGGGGGTTGTGAAATCTAGATAATTGCTCATTAGCAGCAAACTATTTGGAGTGAGTTTAGGTGGGGGGGGGGGGGTTGTGAAATCTAGATAATTGCTCATTAGCAGCAAACTATTTGGAGTGAGTTTAGGTGGGGGGGGGGGGTTGTGAAATCTAGATAATTGCTCATTAGCAGCAAACTATTTGGAGTGAGTTTAGGTGGGGGGGGGGGTTGTGAAATCTAGATAATTGCTCATTAGCAGCAAACTATTTGGAGTGAGTTTAGGTGGGGGGGGGGGTTGTGAAATCTAGATAATTGCTCATTAGCAGCAAACTATTTGGAGTGAGTTTAGGTGGGGGGGGGGGGTTGTGAAATCTAGATAATTGCTCATTAGCAGCAAACTATTTGGAGTGAGTTTAGGTGGGGGGGGGGGTTGTGAAATCTAGATAATTGCTCATTAGCAGCAAACTATTTGGAGTGAGTTTAGGTGGGGGGGGGGGGGGGTTGTGAAATCTAGATAATTGCTCATTAGCAGCAAACTATTTGGAGTGAGTTTAGGTGGGGGGGGGGGGGGTTGTGAAATCTAGATAATTGCTCATTAGCAGCAAACTATTTGGAGTGAGTTTAGGTGGGGGGGGGGGGGGTTGTGAAATCTAGATAATTGCTCATTAGCAGCAAACTATTTGGAGTGAGTTTAGGTGGGGGGGGGGGTTGTGAAATCTAGATAATTGCTCATTAGCAGCAAACTATTTGGAGTGAGTTTAGGTGGGGGGGGGGGGTTGTGAAATCTAGATAATTGCTCATTAGCAGCAAACTATTTGGAGTGAGTTTAGGTGGGGGGGGGGGGGGTTGTGAAATCTAGATAATTGCTCATTAGCAGCAAACTATTTGGAGTGAGTTTAGGTGGGGGGGGGGGGGTTGTGAAATCTAGATAATTGCTCATTAGCAGCAAACTATTTGGAGTGAGTTTAGGTGGGGGGGGGGGGTTGTGAAATCTAGATAATTGCTCATTAGCAGCAAACTATTTGGAGTGAGTTTAGGTGGGGGGGGGGGGGGGGTTGTGAAATCTAGATAATTGCTCATTAGCAGCAAACTATTTGGAGTGAGTTTAGGTGGGGGGGGGGGGGGTTGTGAAATCTAGATAATTGCTCATTAGCAGCAAACTAAATACACTCAAACAAAATACATTCCAAATGAGTAGACTAGGTGGATATGTTCCCATCACTTCATGCTGGGAAGGTTATTGAAGGAAAATATACATGCATGACAAAAAATAACAGGAAAAAAATCCAGCATGTGTGAGGATAAAAAGGGGACATTCACACTATATTGCAATGATGGTAAGTAGTGTTTGAAGCAAGAAATACATTATATTATCAAAGATTACATAAAAGAACATGTGATGCTAATAAAAGAAAAATATCTTACCTTAATATAGTCCTTCTGCAGGACCTGTATGATGGCAGAACAGGTCTCTGGGATAATGATCCCCAGAGCCTGGGGGGAGATGCCTGTCGAGAACTTAAGGTCCTGCAGGCTTCTCCCTGTGGCCAAATACCGCAAGGTAGCGACCAGCCTCTGCTCCGGAGTGATGGCTTGCCTCATGCAGGTATCCTGCCTGCTGATATAGGGGGTCAGCAAAGCCAACAAACGGTCAAAAACGGGGTCCGTCATCCGGAGAAAGTTCCTGAAATCCTCAGGATTATTCTCACGGATCTCACGGAGCAAAGGCATGTGACAGAACTGGTCACGCTGAAGCAACCAATTCTTGGTCCATGAACTCCTCCTCGCCCTGTTCATGGACTGGTCTTGGGCTGAAGAATAAACTACAGCACCAAGCACATACAATGCACGAGCTCGACGACGAGTACGTACAGGTAACATGGCTTCAAAACGGTCGGCTGGTCAGAACGCACTAAACAGAACGCACTGAAGAACAGCAAGGCCTGTGAAGAACGACCTGAAAATCAGGAACGAGCGGCCAATAAAACAAAGATTTCTCAATGCCAACTGACCAAACGCACTGAAAAGCAGATACAAACCTCACAAGCACAGACTGAACAACAGTTAAAACGAACTGAAAAATACGAGTCTCACAAGCGCGAATCGTCTCTCACCAAACTTCTACTAACACGAGATAAACACGAGATTAGCAGAAGGAGCCCAAAGGGTGTCGTACGGGCTATTGAACTTCCGTTTTATAGTCTCGTCGGACTTGGTGTACGTCACCGCGTACTAGGCTGTCGTACTTTTGTGTGGTCGTGTGTGCGCAAGTCCGTTCGTAACAAAGTCTGCCGCAAGTCCGCCGAAGGTACGTCGGAAGTCTGTCGGACAGGCTGTCGGACTTTTGTAGACGAAAAGTCCGACCGTGTGTACGCGGCATAACTGAAGCAACTGGTTATAATAAAAAAAAGTCAAAGGAAATTGGGTTTTGGATAGAGTGAGGATGGACCCAAACCTCTGTTGAGTTTCTATTACTCCCTATGTCCCTGTTGGGAAAATGTTTTACTTATTTCTTGTCCATGTGGCAGAGGTCAGTGGCATAGTCTTGGCATAACCAGAATCAGTGGTGTGAAGTATGGTAACAGCTGACACAAATGCTAGTTCATTCTTTCTCCCATTTACCACCAATGTTGCAGTCTTCCTCACACTGACCCCAGTGTAGGAGCAGATTTCCTCTTACTGACCTCAATATAAGGGTCAGCTTTCCACCTGTGTACTTAAATGTAAGGATAGTTTTTCCTCCCACTGGCACTAATATAAGGGGTTGTGTTCCTCTTACTGACCACCAGGTTAAGGGGCAGCATTCTACCCAAATTACCACAAATATAAGAGGCTGTATTAATCCCACTGACACCAATAATTGACAGTCTTCCTTCCAATTGCCACACATTAAAGGTCAGTGTTCCTCTCCGAGGCCACCAATGTAAGGGGAAGTCTACCCACTAGCACTGACATTCTTCCTAGTGACTACCAATGTAAGTGGCATTCTTCTCCTCAGTGACCACCAATGTAGTGTGTAACTTTTTACTTCCACTAACCATCATTGTAAGGGACTGTACATAACACGTTCCTAAAATTACACACCTTGAGATCTATGCTATATTTTACATACTCCTTATCTCCATAAACTGTTCATAACTCCTACAGTATATATTATTGTGTATATACTATATCTGTTGAACTCTGCACGCTAGGCTGTCTATTACACATTTATAATCAATGCACTGTATATTCCATATCATATATTACATACCACTGCATATATGGGGCTATACATTATACACTCCAAGTAGTCCTTGAGTATACTGAAAAAGTTTAGGTTTTCAAAAATAATTCTTTGTTCACTTTTGGCAAACTAATTAATGCATGCTTTGAGGATACAAGAGCTGCGGCACTATTTAGTGTGATTGACCATGCCCTCCATACACAAGGTCACCTTTAGAAATCTTGGGGCCTACATGACAGGGAATCCCTTCCTTGCCTTGCTTGGTGTGACTAGTGTCAGTGTGGAACAGTACATTTAAAAATGTAATGTGCTTTATGCAGTGCAGGGCAGTGTAGCAGCAGAGCAGTCAATGAGCAGTATATAGTAAACAAGCAGTAAGTAAGCAGTATGTAGTGGCAGGGCAGTGAGCAGTATGTAGTGGCAGGACAGTGAGCAGTATGTAGTCATAGAGCAGAGAGCAGTATGTAGTGGTAGCACAAAGAACAATATAGCTTGATAGGACAGTCACTAAGCAGTATGTAGTGGTCAGAGGCGTACCTAGGGTCTCCAGCGCCCTTGGCGAGAATCTGTATCGGCGCCCCTCCCACCCCCCGGCACCCCCCCTTCATTTAAGAGTTAGAATTTCAGTTGTTCGTTTTTTTACATCAATTTCCTTTAATTTTTAATTGTCTGCATATCCATTAAAGATTCTGCCACATATTTTTTGTAAAAAAAATCCCAATAAGTGTATTTTGATAGGTTTGCGCAAAAGTTATTGCGTCTACAAACTAGGGGAAAGATTTAGATCATTTTTATTTTTTTTTTACTAGTAATAGTGGCAATCTGCAATTTTTAGTGGGACTGCGACATTGCGGCGGACAGATCGGACACCTAACTGACATTTTTGACACTTTTGGGGGGACCAGTGACATTACTACAGTAATCAGTGCTAAAAATATGCACTGTTACTGTAATACTGACACTGGCAGGGAAGGGGTTAACACCAGGGGCAATCAAAGGGTTAAATGTGTAGGGATGTCAATAGAAAGTTAACTACACCCCAGATCAGTTTGCATATCGCAGTGCGATCTGTCAGTTTTGGCAGGAATCGGATCGCATAGGTGTGAACACCCATGCAATCCGATTCTACTGCGGACCAAAAAAAGGTCCTGTGTGACTTTGGACCCAATGCAATGTAAATTCAGCCATACAATCTGTATGGCTGAATTTGCATTGCACAGACATAGCATGTGATTTACACTGCAGTGTGGTGCAAATCACATGCGATCTCGGACATCGCATATATGTGAACCGGTCCTAAATATACATTAGTTTATGCATCATTACATGCGTTTTTTTACATTTGATGTTTCTACCAGAGTCTCACTGTCACAAAGGTGTAAATTCAAATACAATTGTCAGTTCAGTTGTGACCTATCTACCTAACTTCACGGTAGTTGGCACTGACTCACTGGCACACCGAGACGAGTTCACTGACACTTGACTATCTAGTTCACCAATACTTGACTGTCTGTCTTCCCGGGCCTTCTCCACACCATGCTGCATGCTGGAGAAGAAGATGAAATCAGAAGATGGAGGGACAGGAGGAGGTGGGTGGAGCCAGCCAGCCTAAATCCACTAGGTGCGGAGGAAGAAGGTAAACCCTCCCTCCTCCGTTCTGATTAAATGCTGGAGGCTGGGGCCTTGGCCGGAAAGCGAGACCATGACTTCAGCATGCCATTCAGAGTGGAGGAGAAGGGTTACCTTGTTCCCCCTCCTCTCCGCATTGCGGTCTTAGACGTAGCGAGGACCACCACACCAGGCAGGCACACTCAGAGTCAGGCAGCCGCAGCAGGCTCAGGTTCTCAGGCAGCACTCTGATCTGTCAGTCTCTCAGTCTATCTGACCTAAGGACCTCTTTAAATTACACAGCCCTTGTACCTCTGGACCCCTTTACATTACACAGCACCTTGCACCTAAGGACCCCTTTACATTACAAAGCACCCTGCACCTCTGGACCCCTTTACATTACACAGCATCCTACACCTCTGGACCCCTTTACATTACACAGCACCCTGCACCTCTGGACCCCTTTACATTACACAGCCCTTGTACCTCTGGACCCCTTTACATTACACTGCACCCTGCACCTCTAGACCCCTTTGCATTACACAGCACTCTGGACCCCTTTACATTACACAGCACCCTACACCTTTGGGCCCCTTTATATTACACAGCACCCTGCTCCTCTGGACCCCTTAATATTACACAGCATCCTGAACCTCTGGACCCCTTTATATTACAATGCACCTCTGGACCCCTTTACATTACACAACACCCTGCACCTCTGCACCGGACCCCTTTACATTACACAACACCAACACCTTGCACCTAAGGACCTCTTTACATTACACAGCCCCCTACACCTCTGGATCCCTTTACATTACACAGCACCCTACATCTCTGGACCCCTTTACATTACACAGCACCCTACACCTCTGGCCCCCTTACATTAGATCGCACCCTGCACCTCTGGACCCCTCCCTTTACATTACACAACACCCTGCACCTCTGGACCCCTTTACATTACACAACCCCCCACAGCTCTAGACACCTTTATGTTACACAGACCCCCCTACAATACAGAAATTGAAAAAAGGAACTGCGGAGGGGCAGGAGGCGGAGCCTAGCAGAGCAGACATGCATTGTTAGAGCTCCACACCGCTGAGGAGAGAAGAGAAGGACAAAGCGGAGCCTGCAGGCTCAAAAGGTATCCATTTGAACCTTTTTGCCCCAGGGAACAAACTGTGAAAGTTTGGGCAGGAAATATGGTACTGGGAGGAAACCGTGGCAGAAATAAAAATCACCTCACAAAGAGCTCACAGGCACTCACTGCAGCTGAAGCAGCTCCAGTCACCTCACAAGATACAGCATCAGGGCGCTCTCACAGACAGAAAATGTCACAGCAAGACTCTCCATTTGAGTCAGATACAGAACAAATCCTCTCACAAACTTCTCCACAAGCCTCCTCAGTATCCCCAGTAATATTATTACAATTTGAAAAGATGCTTCATAAGGCTTTAAAACAAACCTCAGACCAAATAACAAAAAGCCTAACCAAAGAAATAAGAGAGCTGGGAAACCGCACCGCAGCCTTAGAAATAAAAATGGATGAAATTGAAATTACAACCCAAGAAAATATAACAGAATTGGAACAATTAAAAAAAGAGAATTTAATACTTCAAACTAAGCTCGAAAATTACGAAAATAGAGCCAGACGTTCAAACTTGCGCATAAGGGGAATACCTGAAACTGTGACAGACCTGCAATCTACTATTACTGCTCTATTACAAGAACTAAAGCCAGATATCCCTATTGAACGTTTAGAACTGGACAGAGTACACAGAGCCCTCACAGCCAAAAAGAAAGATGGACCCCCACGTGATATAATCACAAAATTTCATTATTACAGAACGAAAGAACAAATACTAATTGCTGCAAGAGAAAAAAAGGAACTTAATTTTCAAGGACACAATTATCAAATTTTTGCTGACCTATCCCAACTTACTATTACTAAGAGACGATCCATGAAACCCCAACTAATGGAACTGCAACGCCACAACATTATGTATCAATGGGGCTTCCCCTTTTCAGTCAGATTTAACTACCAAGGTACAATTTACAGAAGCAGATCAGCAGATGAACTACAACAAACCCTTTTAAAATTAAATCTGACAGAACCCACAAGCAGCAACACTCCCACACGCAGAAGAATGGCGTCATCTTCACCTTCAGGCAGCACCCAGAAAATTTCAGAACAAAATGGGAATCATCATTCTCACAAAAGAGGCCGTTATGCCACATCATCCATGGACCAAGAAGATTCAATGGACTGACATCCTAATTCCTGATATCTCTTCATTTATTATACTAAGAGATGGTTCTCTATAAAAAACCTATATTTATAACTGAAAGTAACTGCATTCTGATAGTCACACACTGTGTGGGATCATGTTACATTCCAGTTATATTTCTTATTACTTCTGATTCATATAGCCTTAGAATATATAAGTGAAATAAGGAAATTCTTGTTCAGTTATATATTATCAGGTAATAACAATAGATTTATTACTTTTTAGGACAAATATGTTCAATAATCCAGAAGTAATGGAAGATTTTTCTTTCTTTTCTTAAAACAAATATATTATTACCTAACTAGTCCCTAGAATTATGTTTTTGTTTATTCTAATCTGAAGCAATACAACCTCAATTTTATGAGTTAACATATCTAAACAGTTACATATGAATAAAATATGTAATTGTTTACTCTAAAAGGGTTAAAATCCCAAAATAATTCAAACTATCTTCATCAATACCAAAGTTATTAATAGTACCTTTCTAACTGAATTATTTAGCCTAGGGCAAGACTAACCATATACAACCACCCTGGAATAAATAATTTCAACAAAAACTATATTCTGCACTCCAATTAATGAAACATTATTTTGATGTCTTTTGACATAGCACTTCTCTCCTGTAAGCGGAAGATCCGTGTACCCCCATTAGCCCTCCTCATTCTCCCAACCATATTATGTGGGAGTGTGACGAAGGCACTTATTCCCCTGAGAGAGATATTTATTCTCTTTCATGGGTAAATTGTGATTACTTGCAAAAAATAATTTATACAATGTATCATCTAATCTCATATGTTTTTTGTTTACTCTTTACTCCAGAATTCACTGGTTTCTTTTCTATCTATTCATCTCTTCAGTCCACACAGGTTGATCTGTGCAGTCAGCTCTGCATAACAAAAAGTAAGTCAAAACTATTTGATCTATTGCCATGGCACCACTGAATATACTTTCCCTGAATGTTCAGGGAATAAATGTCCCTCAAAAAAGGACCAAAGCCTTCCGTACTTTCCATAACAAGAAGGCTCACATAGTATGCCTCCAAGAAACACACTTCACCAAAGATTCTACTCCAAAATATATTTCTCCTTTTTATCAACAAATTTACACAGCTTCTGCCTGTACCAAGCAAAGGGGAACTCTAATTGCATTTCACCGATCCACACCATTCACCTTATCATCAGAAATTAAAGACCCAGAAGGTAGATACCTGATACTCATGGGTTATATAATGGATACAGCAATCACGGTGATTTCCTACTACGCTCCTAACAAACAACCTACACCATTCCTCTCACATATATTACAAGTGATTAATACACACAAAATAGGAACAGTGATAATGTGTGGGGATTCGAACCAGGTCCTCCTCCCATTTCTAGATAAATCACCTTTTACACCATCCAAAATAACCTCTAGATTACCTTTTTCTCAACTTCTTTCCAAATACAATCTGGTAGATTCATGGAGAGAAAGTAACCCAATGAAAAAGAAATTCACTTATTTCTCGCACCCTCATCAAACCTTCACCAGAATAGATCATATTTTTCTAACAATAGGAATGATACCAGAAATTATTGCATCAGATATAATTCCGATTCCGTGGTCTGACCATAATGCAGTATACACTACTATAGCCTCAGCCATACCAAAAGCGCATGACCCAACGTGGTACTTACCGGACATAATGCTCAAACACCCACTACATCAGATGGCCATTGAACAAGCTTTAAAGGAATACATATCAATTAATAATACAACAGACATCTCCCCAATAACACTGTGGGAAGCTCATAAGCCTGTCTTGCGTGGTACAATACAAAGACAAATGGCACTATTTAAACGGGAACGCAAAAATCTAGCAAAAAAACTAGAACTCAATTTTAATGCAGCCTACATATCATTTCAAGATAATCCATCTCAGAGTACAAAATCTCATCTGGAAAAATCTAGATTGGAATACGATCTATTTCTCACTGAGTCAGTTGATAAATCCCTCAAACGCTCCAAACACAATTTCTACATGAATACAAACAAACCAGGTACATATTTGGCTCGGGCATTAAATTCAACTAACAAATCTTTCAAACCAATACGTTTGAAATTATCCAGTTAAAATAGTCCATAAATTTCACTCACATCTCGCAACTTTATACAAGACAAACAATGAATTTAATCCTACAGAGGCTGAATCCTTCTTCTCAAAAATAACCTTACCTGAGTTATCTCAGAATCAAAAAAGCAGTTTGGATGAGCCTATAACTATAGATGAAGTTGCTAACGCCATAAAAGACCTAAAACTTAACAAAAGACCAGGCCCAGACGGCTACTCGGCTTTATACTATAAAACATTCTCAGAAATACTCTCTCCCATTCTCACTGAAACTTTTAACAAACTTCTAGATGGACATTCTTTTCGGCAAGAAACACTAATGGCAATTGTTTGTATGATCCCAAAACCCCTTTCTGATGATACTTCCTGTGTGAATTATCGGCCTATCTCTCTGTTAAACCTCGATATTAAATTATTAGCAAAAATAATAGCAAAACGCCTCAATAGCATTATAGGAAAATTAATACATAGAGATCAAGTAGGCTTCATGCCAAATAGACAGGCAGGCGATAATATACGCAGGGCAGTGTTATTGGCACATATTGCTAAAAAATGGAAAATCCCTTTATGTTTTCTATCTCTCGATATTAAGAGGGCATTTGACACAGTATCCTGGCAATATATGCAATATTCATTACAAAAATGGGGTTTTGGACCCCACTTTTTAACATGGATCAAAGCATTATATAATAAACCCAAAGCCTATATAAAATATGCTGGATACAAATCTGAAGCCTTTAATATCGAAAGAGGTACCCGACAGGGTTGCTCATTATCTCCCTTATTATTTGCCCTTATACTCGAACCCATGGCCCAATACATCAGAACAAACCAAACTATAACTGGCATTGAAGTAGGAGGTATTACACACAAATTATGTATATTTGCAGACGATATATTACTTTTTCTATCATCACCACAGGTCTCTGGTCCTAACTTAATACCAGCTCTTGATGGATTTGCAGCCCTATCCGGCCTTATGATTAATCCTAAGAAATGCCTAGTGCTTAATATTTCACTCACAAACATGGAATTGATCCCGGCTAGGGCTGCACTCCCATTCACATGGGCAGAAAAATCAATCCCATACCTTGGAATTCATTTAACAGCATCTCATTCTGACTTATTCTCAACCAATTATCCTCCTGTATTAAGACAGATCACAAATCTAATAAAACAATGGTCGCAACTTCCTTTATCCTGGATAGGGAAGATTAATGCAATCAAAATGACTATTCTACCCAAATTGCTTTATCTATTCAGAGTCCTCCCTATTCCAATTCCTTCCTATTTTTTGAGAATAGTACAAAAAAGAGCAACTTCGTTTATATGGGGCTCTTCTAAACCACGTATACCTATACACACACTACATCTTCCCAAAAATAAAGGAGGCCTGGGATACCCTAATTTTACTAACTACTACAGAGCAGCACATTTGGTCAGTCTGTCCAAATACCATGCAAAACAGGAAATCCCATTATGGGTATTTATAGAGGCTTCAGAAAATGACCCTCTATTAATATCAAATTTATTATGGCTTGATCCTAAAGACCGCTTTAAAATTCATAATCCCATAACTAAACACTTCTTATCTCTCTGGGATAAACTAAAAACCAAATATCAGTTACAATCTCCACACAATCCTCTCCTTTCTTTTATCAGAAATCCGGCCTTTTATCCGGCATGGATCTACCCAAATTCTTTTAAAGCTTGGACAACATCAGGCATTCAGACACTAAATGACTTCATAGTATCTAAATCATTCCTTTCATTCCCATCGCTTAGAGAAAAATATGATCTACCAAACTCTGAGATATTTAGATATCTCCAAATCAAAAATTTCTATACACCATTCCTAAAGGGGGATACACCATTATCCCAATTATCCATTTTTGAATCAATCTGTACAAAAGATCCATTTGCTAAAGGTACAATTTCATCACTTTATAATCAATTATATGGAGTAGCAAATCTTAATAGACCCTCTTACGTTCAGAGGTGGGAGGAGGACCTGGGACGAACTTTAGAAGACACGGACTGGTCTAATATATGGCTCACATCTAAGTCATCTTCACCCAACATCTTAGCACTGGAGACAAATTATAAAGTCCTAACTCGCTGGTACCTTGTACCCGCTAGAGTGGCAAAATATTCACCTAATACCTCAACTCTTTGTTTTCGAGGATGCCCAGAAATAGGCACATATTTACACATATGGTGGACGTGCCCAGTAATCCAAACCTTCTGGAAGGAAGTCTTCGTGATTGCATCTAAAATATTTAAAAAAATAATACAACCAGATCCATATTTAACTTTACTTAATCTAAAACCGGAATGGTTAACACTCTCTCAATTCAAACTTATGATCCAACTAATAACGGCTGCAAAACAAACAGTGGCCAAGGCATGGAAATCTCCTACATTGGTACTAGCAGAAACAATTCACAGAATGAATAATACAATGTCCCATGCTAAGATGGTAGCCATCGATCAAAATCAAATTCCAAAATTTGAAAAACTTTGGCATCCTTGGATAAAACAACAGTTCCTGTCAAATTTCAATGACTCTGTCCTGTTGCCATGGTAACAGATTAAATGACTTACAGAGACACCCATTCTAAGGCTTCAAAGAGAACTAAAAAGAATAATAAACTGACGAGCGGGACAACCTTGTGGACCATACCTCTACCTTTCAACCCTTTTTCTTCTTTCTCTTTCCTTTTCTCCACCTTACGATTAAAGCTCATTATCAGAATTTATTTGACCTATATACACTCTACTTGTAAACAATATGTATAGTAGGTATAAATCATTTAAATACCTACAAAAGTAACTAAGGAAATGATATATATCTTTAATTTAGGTTTACGTGAACCCAATGTTTAATATTTGAAATTTCATGATATTTACCTATATAAACCCTACTGTAAAACAATGACCTTACTTTATAGATCCTTGTAAACTTACTTTATGTATCTTTATAACATTGTATACTCAATAAACTTCTTTTGACAAGAAAAAAGGAACTGCGCTTAGGGCACGTCTATAGGGTCAGAAGCCACAGGTTGCTGCCTCCCTTACACAAAGCACCCAATGAGGTGCTTTGCAGAGCGTGTTACAAAATTATTAGATATGGGTGTAATGGCGCTACCTTTGACTGGGATAGCCTTAAAAGTGACAAACCCGTACCATTGATTGTATATCTATAAGTACTAGACATTAAGGGGTGCGTCCCCCTTATATTATGAGTAATACTTCAAATATATAAGTGTATTCACAATGATGTACACTTTGGGAGGAATATAGTACAATCATTCAAGTGTCGCACAGCAAGAGATTGTCTTACCGCATCTGGTGGTAGAGCCAGAGGCCGTACTACCTACAGTGCATTTATTGAAACCGTATTCCATATACTATAAATAATTTCTATATGTAATAAGTACACGCATCAGCAGTATCATGGAAAATGGAAAATGTGTTATCAATAAACCAGTACACGTACTATGTATATAGGTCAAATCGCCTTGATCAATAACCATATGTGTGATAAATCCTGGATTAAAATCGTATGCATGCAAGACAAGAAATATATTAGCAAGAAAATTCCAACAATTAAATCTCAGATAAAATATGACAGTCCCATAGGTTAGTACTATGTTGGCTTTATGAAATTCCCAATGGTGACTTTGGTGCTGTAACAGTTGTCTGGGGTTTGGGGAGCTGATCACCTCAAAGGCACCTACTACAGGAAGCAGCAAGCAGAGCAACCCAGTCTAATATACTACAGGCGTACTACACCTGTTGGGGTTCCGGGAGCTGGTGAGTAGGCAACCATAAGGGGGAGCACTACAGTCACCAGACAACTGTTACAGCACCAAAGTCACCATAGGGAATTTCATAAAGCCAACATAGTACTAACCTATGGGACTGTCATATTTTATCTGAGATTTAATTGTTGGAATTTTCTTGCTAATATATTTCTTGTCTTGCATGCATGCGATTTTAATCCAGGATTTATCACACATATGGTTATTGATCAAGGCGATTTGACCTATATACATAGTACGTGTACTGGTTTATTGATAACACATTTTCCATGATACTGCTGATGCGTGTACTTATTACATATAGAAATTATTTATAGTATATGGAATACGGTTTCAATAAATGCACTGTAGGTAGTACGGCCTCTGGCTCTACCACCAGATGCGGTAAGACAATCTCTTGCTGTGCGACACTTGAATGATTGTACTATATTCCTCCCAAAGTGTACATCATTGTGAATACACTTATATATTTGAAGTATTACTCATAATATAAGGGGGACGCACCCCTTGATGTCTAGTACTTATAGATATACAATCAATGGTACGGGTTTGTTACTTTTAAGGCTATCCCAGTCAAAGGTACCCCCCTACAATACAGACCCCCCTACAGTACAGACCCCCCTACAATACAGACCCCCCTACAATACAGACCCCCCTACAGTACAGACTCCCACAGTGCAGAGCCCCCTACAATACAGACCCCACTACAGTTCAAACCCTCCCTACAATACAGACACCCCTACAGTACAGACACCCCCTACAGTGCAAACCCCCCTACAGTGCAAATCCCCCCTACAGCGCAGACCTCCTCCTACAGTACAGACCCCCTAAAGTGCAGACCCCCCCTTCAGACCCATAATGTACCTCAGCTCAGATCAGCATCAGCGCGGGACAAGCACAGTCAGCACTCAGCACGTGTAGACACAGGAGGGGGAGGCAGCTTCACTCTGCTCGGCTGTGTGAGACAGTCACAGCCGAGACTTATCATAGCTGCAGCCACGAGAGCTTGTCAAACCTGCCCGCTGTCTCCGCTGCAGTCGTGGAGGGGGGCATTGGCCTGACACCCCCTAGTGTGTGGCACCATGACCCGGGGCGGCCCGCCCCCCCCCACTTAGTACGCCACTGGGCCAGCCCACTAGCCCAGCAGCAAGCCGCAGTTCTCGGCGCCTGTGCTGAAGTGACTGAAGAACACTGCCAATTGGTGCCCCCCTCGGCCTGCACCCCTGGCGGGCGCCAGTCTCGCCAACCGCTTGGTACGCCCCGGGGAGTGGTAGGGCAATCAATGGGCAGTATGTAGTGATATGGCAGTCAGTGGGCAGTATGTAATGGTTTGGTAGATTGGTCAGTGAGTAGTATGTAGCAAGCAGAACAGTCAGTGAGTAGTAAGTAGTGGCAGGGTAATGCAGTATGTATTGGTAAGGCAGTCAGTCAGCAGTAGGCAGTGGTAGAGCAGTCAATGATCAGTATTTAGTGGCAGGGCACTCAGTGAGCAGTATGTAGCAGGCAGAGCAGTATTTAATGGTTTGGTACGGTGGTCAGTGAGTAGTATGTAGCAAGCAGAACAGTCAGCGAGTCATAAGTAATGGCAGGGTAATGCAGTATGTACAGGTAAGGCAGTCAGTCAGGAGTAAGTAGTGGTAGAGCAGTCAGTGATCAGTATGCAGTGGCGGGGCACTCAGTGAGCAGTATGAAGCAGGCAGAGCAGTCAGTGAGCAGTATGCAGTGGCAGGATAGGGCAGCATGTAATGGCAGGCCAATCAGAGGCAGGAACAAGTGGTAAGCTAGGACAGTTAGTGAGGAGTATCCAACTCATATTATGATGCAAGGGAAGTTCTCCAGCCATCTGCTTGTGTGCAGTGTAGCAGGCAGATCAGGGGCCCCAGGGTGGGATGGATGAACCAAATTTCTGCTGGGAAATTTATTGCCATTAGTTACATACAGCATGGCTGGGGAAAAAAGACTTGCATGGATGCTATATCTGCCCCTCCTCCTTCCCCATCTTCAGCTACTGAATCAGTGAGCAACTGTATAAGGAGGGGAATAGGTGGTCACACCCTTGGCCCTGCCCATCACTTTTGGCTGCCCGGACAAAAGCTGCTGAGCATTGCCTGGCTTTTGGCCTCAGGATACTCATGGCACTTCGAAAGGGACATCCAAAACCCCTGTGAGGGGGTGAAATATGAACTCTGGGGAGAGGAGAAAGCCACAGACAACCCCCACCAGGCCCCCAATGACTCAATGGGGCATGGGTTTGGTGCAGAAGGAGTGCCTTACCTGCCTATCAGCAGCCCTGTCTGTACAGCTTGACTTTCTCTGTATTCCCCTAGCTGTCTCAACTGTGTGCCTAAAGGTCTCCAGGTATTTTACAATCCTAGCAGTTATAATTGCAAGGTTGCAAGATATGCATTGGGATAGCAGCAGAATGAAGACACAACACTTAAGTGCATACTTATAGCAGTTGTTGTGAAGTTTCCCAAACTTTCAACACTGGTTAATGTATCACTTTATTTAAAATACATGTAACAGGAAGATATACCTGCAATTAATATTTAGTGAATGTCACAATTACTGCTTTATCAATATACTCCTCAATCCCCTCCCATGCCTGGCTATTGGGAATTAAATACTCATTGGCAGAGCAGACACAAAACACAGGTTGGTCCTGGTGAAGTAGAGAGAAGACATGGGGCAGAACAAGGAGAAAAAGATGTTGGTAAGCCAACATCTCCTCCTCCATGCAAGCGTGTCTTTCTTACTTCTGCTGTAATCATTTCTACAAGGGAATGTGTAGAATAGATTACAACAAAAGAAGTAAGAAAGACACATTAGGAAGGAAGAGACCAAAACTCAAAATTTGATCCTGACACTGACACATACTGTATACAATACGTATTGTACAGGATGGCAGGAATGTGTCCTTTATAGCAGGTATGTTTCCCCATTATTTTAGTTGTGGTTCCTTTAAGGGGGATCATAAGAGACCTTTTTTAGTACTCAGGGCTTTCACTTAAGCACCTGCAGGCTCTTATGTTCATGTAACTGGTCCCCAAAGCCTATGCCTGGCAACCACAGTTGTGAAAAGACACACTTGACAAGGGATAAAATATGTAGTAAGTAGGGATGAGCCGAACACCCCCCGGTTCGGTTCGCACCAGAACCTGCGAACGGACCGAAAGTTCGCACGAACGTTAGAACTCCATTGACGTCTATGGGACTCGAACGTTTGAAATCAAAAGTGCTCATTTTAAAGGCTAATTTGCATGGTATTGTCCTAAAAAGGGTTTGGGGACCCGGGTCCTACCCCAGGGGACATGTATCAATGCAAAAAAAACTTTTAAAAACGGACGTTTTTTCGGGAGCAGTGATTTTAATGATGCTTAAAGTAAAAAAAAAAAGTGAAATATTCCTTTAAATATCGTACCTGAGGGGTGTCTATAGTATGCCTGTAAAGTGACGCGTGTTTCCCGTGTTTAGAACAGTCCCTGCACCAAATGTCATTTTTAAAGGAAAAAATCTCATTTAAAACTGCTTGCGGGTTTAATGTAATGTCGGGTCCTGGCAATATGGATGAAAATCAGTGAGACAAACGGCATGGGTACCCCCCAGTCCATTACCAGGCCCTTTGGTTCTTGTATGGATATTAAGGGGAACCCCGCACCCAAATTAAAATAAGGAAAGGTGTGGGGCCACCAGGCCCTATATACTCTGAACAGCAGTATACAGGCTGTAGGTTTGTTGTTAAGTAGAATCTCTTTGTAATTTTGAACGGGTACATTTTTAACGTGTTTAGCTCCAGCCAAAAAATCTTTTTTAAGCTTTTTGGAAAACATAGGGAAGGGTTATCACCCCTGTGACATTTGTTTTGCTGTCTTTCCTCCTCTTCAGAAGATTTCACCTCACTTTTTGTCCCAATGGATTGGAAAGCATCAGTGGAAAGGAGAAATGTTTTTCCCATATTAACTCTTACAGGAGAGAATTTCCCTTCCTAGGGGTAGATTTATTCTCACTTCCTGTTGTCTCCTTCCGTTTGCAAGTAGGAGTCGTTTGTAAGTTAGTTGTTTGAAAGTAGGGTCCTGCCCTATATACTCAGCAGAAATTTGGGCCTTAGGTGTTGCTGTGGCCACAACACTGTAAGCCCTCACAGGGCTCTGCTGTGAAATATTAGATCAAGAATTGTAATTACATGCCCCTGTTGAACAGGAGCTGAAAAATTAGGCCTTAGGCACTGGTGCTGGTGCCACAACACTGCAACCCCTCACAGACACTCTAGTTGGAATGCAGGAACGAGCCCTGCTGCAAAGTATTGCATCAAAAATTGTAATTACACGCCCCTGTTAAACAAGGGCTGAAAAATTGGGCCTTAGGCACTGGTGCTGGTGCCACAACACTGCAACCCCTCACAGACACTCTAGTTGGAATGCAGGAACGAGCCCTGCTGCAAAGTATTACATCAAAAATCGTAATTACACGCCCCTGTTAAACAGGGGCTGAAAAATTGTGCCTTAGGCACTGGTGGTGGCACCCAGAACCAAAAATGTTCTTACAAGCTATCAGCGTGATGATTGAGGAGGAAGAGGATAATTACTCAGGGATAGTCACTCAGCATCAGCATAGGCAGTCTTTGAAGGGATCTGAGATTTCAAAAAAAATTATTCGGTTACATCAGCATCAGGTGCTTGGTAGCTGGTGGTGATCCAAGACTCATTCATTTTTATGAAGGTCAGTCGATCGACCGAGTCAGTGGACAGACGCACCCTGTGATCGGTTACCACGCCTCCAGCAGCACTGAATGTGCGTTCCGAAAGAACGCTGGATGCAGGACAGGCCAGTAGCTCAATTGCATACTGTGCAAGCTCTGGCCAGTGATCCATCCTCAAGACCCAGTAACCCAGAGGATTTTCGGTGGGAAAGGTGTCCAAGTCTGATCTTGCCCCTAGGTATTCCTGCACCATGTAAAACAGACGCTGGCGATGGTTGCTGGAACCGATCATACCTTGGGGCTGCGGACCAAAAAATTGTCTGAACGCATCGGTCAGACGGCCACCTTCTCCACCGCTCCTTCTTTGACTGACCGAAGCCTCAGCAACACGTTGTCCAGAAACAGGAGTTTGTAACCTCCCAGTCTCTGGGAACGCGTTGCACAGACCTTTCTGCAAGGCCTCCCGAAGATGTTTCATCCTCTGCTCCCTCTGCGATGGCAAGATAAGGTCCGCAACCTTACCCTTGTAACGTGGATCAAGGAGGGTTGCCAGCCAGTATTGGTCCTTCTCCTTGATACCACGAATACGAGGATCCTTACGCAGGCTTTGCAGGATCAGGGAGGCCATGCAGCGTAGGTTTGCTGAGGCATTCGGTCCGGAGTCCTCTGGGTCACTAAGGACGACATGGTCCGCAGCCACCTCCTCCCAGCCACGTACAAGTCCATGTGTTTCTTGGGACTGATCCCTTAAAGACTGCTGCTGATGCTGAGTGCCAGGCTCCACCTCCATACTGACACAATCTTCCTCCTCCTCCTCCTCCTCTTCCTCCTCGTCCTCTTCTTGTGTGATCAGCGGGCACGCAGGAACACTGTCTGGATAAAGGGGGCCTTGAGAGCTAAGGAAGTCCTCCTCTTCCTGCCTCTGTTCTGCCTCAAGTGCCCTGTCCATTATTCCACGCAGCGTGTGCTCCAACAGGTGGACAAGGGGGACAGTGTCACTGATGCATGCACTGTCACTGCTCACCATCCTCGTGGCCTCCTCAAATGGTGACAGGACAGTGCATGCATCCCTGATCATGGCCCACTGGCGTGGGGAAAAAAACCAAGCTCCCCTGACCCTGTCCTGGTGCCATAGTCGCACAGGTACTCATTGATGGCCCTCTGCTGTGTGTGCAGCCGCTGCAGCATGGCCAACGTTGAGCTCCACCTGGTGGGCATGTCACAGATTAGGCGGTTCTTGGGCAGGTTAAACTCCTTTTGGAGGTCCGTCAGCCGAGCACTGGCATTATATGACCGGCGGAAATGCACACAGACTTTCCTGGCCTGCCTCAGGACATCCTGTAAGCCCGGGTACCTGCCCAAGAACCGCTGCACCACCAAGTTAAGGACGTGAGCCAAACAGGGCACATGGGTCATTTGTCCCTGTCGGAGGGCAGAGAGGAGGTTGGTGCCATTGTCGCAAACCACCATTCCTGCCTTAAGTTGGCGTGGCGTCAACCACCTCTGAACCTGCCCCTGCAGAGCTGACAGAACCTCTGCCCCAGTGTGGCTCCTGTCCCCCAAGCACACCAGCTCAAGCACCACATGGCATCTTTTGGCCTGCGTACTTGCGTAGCCCCTTGAACGACTACGGAGCACCGCTGGTTCCGAGGAAGAGGCAATGGAGGAAGAAGAAGAGGAGGGGGTGGAGGAGAGAGGTGTGTCACAATCATTAGCATTTTGGAGGCGTGGTGGCGGAACAACCTCCAACACTACTGCACCTTGTCCTGCATCCTTCCCAGCTGCCAGCAGAGTCACCCAATGCGCCGTGAAACTTAGGTAACGTCCCTGTCCATGCCTGCTGGACCATGAGTCAGCGGTAATATGCACCTTACCGCTGACCGCCCTGTCCAGCGAGGCATGGACATTGCCTTCCACATGCTGGTAGAGAGCCGGAATCGCCTTCGTGAGAAAAAGTGGCGTTTGGGTACCTGCCACTGAGGAACCGCACATTCCACAAACTCACGGAAGGGGGCAGAGTCTACCAACTGAAAAGGCAGCAGTTGAAGTGCTAGCAATTTTGCCAAGCTAGCATTCAACCGTTGGGCATGTGGATGGCTGGGAGCAAACTTCTTTTGGCGGTGCAGCAGCTGGGGCAGGGAAATTTGCCTGGTACAATCTGACGTCGGTGTACCAAAATCAGATTGCCCACAAGTACGTGGCTGTGACACACCTAATTCTACACCTTCATTCCTCTCAGTGCAGGTCTCAGAGAGGACTGAAGGTCTAGTGGGGTTGGAAATCTCAGCTGATGAGGAGCAAGCAGAGGTCCTCTTTGTTCTTTGGTGTGGGTCTTTTAGATACGCTTGCCAACGAACTGCATGGCAGGTCAACATATGTCTGGTCAAGCATGTGGTACCCAAGCGGGAGATGTTTTGGCCATGCGAGATACGCTTGAGACATATGTTGCAAATAGCAGCCGTGCGATCTGATGCACTCGTCTCAAAAAAGGCCCACACCAAAGAACTTTTTGAATAACGCGCAGAGACTGCAGCGCCCTGCACATGTGGAGCTTTGGGGTGTGATGCAGTCAATGTGCTGCCCTTAGGCTGGCCCCTGGAGGGCATCCTGCCTCGTTGGTGATGTGCCGCCTCCTCCTCCTCCTCCTCCTCCTCTCTCCTATCAGGCACCCACGTTGAGTCAGTGACCTCATCATCCCCTCCCTCCTCATCACTGGAGCAAACCTGGCAGTATGCTGCAGCAGGGGGAGCATGACTGCCAGATTGCTGTCCTTCTTGGGCACCCCCTCTGTCCGTGCTCGTGTTACTGCCTTCATCGAGCTCAGTATCATCATCAGAGCCTTCCAAACGCTGGGCATCCTCCTGGAGCATGTACCCAACACTGTGGTCAAACAGTTCGAGGGACTCCTCAGGAGGACATGGTGGGGCTAGGGAAGGAGTCACTGATGACATTGAGCCGAGGGAAGAGGCCGCTGCTTTGCCAGACAAAGTACCCTGGGCATGGGTGAGAGAGGATGAGGAGGATGAGGACGGCTTGGTCATCCACTCGACCAAGTCTTCCGCATGTTGCGGCTCAACATGGCCAGCTGCCGAAAAAAAGGCCAAGCGTGTCCCATGGCCACGTGCTGATGAGGATGCACCGTCTCCACGACCAGCACTAGACACAGAGCCTGCTTGCCCTCTCTTATTGGCTTGTGACTGTCTGCCTCTCCTTCTTGGCCTTCCAGACATACTAATGGCCTGTAGCTGCACTAAGCTGGGATATATATATATATATATATATATATATATATATATATATATATATGTACTGATACTGCAGCTAGCAAAATCAACTGCCTGCCTGTAGTATGAGAACACCACCAACCTTCTACAGGTAGCTTTAGCTGAACACTGTGAGGTGGACGCACCCCACTAACTTGTAGGTTTAGCAGAACACTGTGAGCAGGACGCACTGCACTAACTGTAAATAGTCTAGCTGCCTGACTGTGGTACTAATAGGATCAAAAGAACACCAGCAATTTTCTTCAGGTAGCTGTATTTACTGTAACAAGACAAGCCTGCCTGTCAGTAAGAAGATAACAGAAACGGATCTAGCTGAACACTGTGAGCAGGACGCACCCCACTAGCTTGTAGGTTTAGCTGAACACTGTGAGGTGGACGCACCCCACTAACTTGTAGGTTTAGCTGAACACTGTAAGCAGGACGCACCCCACTAACTTGTAGGTTTAGCAGAACACTGTGAGCAGGACGCACTGCACTAACTGTAAATAGTCTAGCTGCCTGACTGTGGTACTAATAGGATCAAAAGAACACCAGCAATTTTCTTCAGGTAGCTGTATTTACTGTAACAAGACAAGCCTGCCTGTCAGTAAGAAGATAACAGAAACAGATCTAGCTGAACACTGTGAGCAGGACGCACCCCACTAGCTTGTAGGTTTAGCTGAACACTGTGAGGTGGACGCACCCCACTAACTTGTAGGTTTAGCTGAACACTGTGAGCAGGACGCACCCCACTTACTTGTAGGTTTAGCAGAACACTGTGGGCAGGACGCACTGCACTAACTGTAAATAGTCTAGCTGCCTGACTGTGGTACTAATAGGATCAAAAGAACACCAGTAATTTTCTTTAAAATACTGTAACAAGACAAGCCTGCCTGTCAGTAAGAAGATAACAGGAACGGATCTAGCTGAACACTGTGAGCAGGACGCACTGCACTAAATGTAAATAATCTAGCTGCCTGACTGTGGTACTAATAGGATCAAAAGAACACCAGTAATTTTCTTCAAAATACTGTAACAAGACAAGCCTGTCTGTCAGTAGGAATATAACAGGAACGGATCTAGCTGAACACTGTGAGCAGGACGCACTGCACTAAATGTAAATAGTCTAGAAGATAACAGGAACGGATCTAGCTAAACTGAATACAGTGTATATATATATATATATGCAACACCTGGGATGCATATATATACACAATACACTTTAAGTGCAGCTAACTGACTGACTGTCCTGCCTAATCTAGCTAACTCAAATGAAATGACACTGTCTCTCTCTCTCTCTAAGCACACCGGAACACACTGCACAGGGCCGCCGTGCAGGCAGCCTTATATAGTGTGGGGCGTGTACTAAATCCCCTGAGCCATAATTGGCCAAAGCCTCCTTGGCTTTGGCCAATTATGGCTCTCTGTTAAGGCGGCGCTGTGATTGGCCAAGCATGCGGGTCATAGTGCATGCTTGGCCAATCATCAGCAAGCAATGCACTGCGATGCTGCAGTGAATTATGGGCCGTGACGCGCCACACGAATTTGGCACGAACGGCCCATATCGTTCGCAATTCGGCGAACGATCGAACAGCCGATGTTCGAGTCGAACATGGGTTCGACTCGAACACGAAGCTCATCCCTAGTAGTAAGTAATTGTTCCTAGTACTCTGGACAAAAACAAGCATTCAGCTCTTGCAGTACAGGGGGAGCCCCACTTCAGGAGTATTTGTTCCTTAGAGTTCAGATTTAAATATTTGTCACTCATGATTGCCTTACTAATTAATTTTGTATTTTATTTTGTGTCACTTAAAAAGTGTGGTGACAATTGGACCACAAGGTGGGGATCATTTTTTTTCTGACCTGATCTGAGTTGTGGTTATTTGCAAAAGCACAGAGGATATAAATTGTATTTGTATTCATCAGTGTTTTTATGAGGTAGCATTATCATGTGGTTTGAATTTCTATTTAGACTATTAATCATGGCTCCATAATAGAGGTAAAATTGAGTTCATTATTTTGTGCTTGTGTGGGTCTTTTGGATGGCTTAGCTTTTCTAGGTTTTGAAGATATTTACCTATTTCCCTGCAAAGTGTAAGTTAACAGATTTTGGGTAGGGCGGGACTTTCATGTCTGTTACAAACCCTTGTAGTATATGGTTCCATTATCACATACCCTACACAAGGTTTAACGTTTCCAGTAAAACATTTGACCCTTTGAAGTTCATATTCTTTTAAGCTTATCTACATTATTTACTGTTTTTATTGCACCCAGAAAAGGTTATATACCATGGCAAATGTTTGCAAATGTTTACTTAGCTCTGTTACAAAACAAATAAAAATCCTCTATCACAAAACAAAATACCTGAAGATACAATTTCCTGACTCTAAAGCATGGTACACATGTTTTCTATTGAACCGGCCAATGCAGCCCAACATTCGGCTTGTGTGTACTACCGTGTTTCCCCCTAAATAAGACCTACCCTAAAAATAACACCTACTGTGATATTTGGGGAGGGCTGCAATATAATCCCTACCCCAAAAATAAGCCTTAGTTTAAAGTCATTAGGGTACTTCTGGCTGAGAGTGCTGACCTGAGTGTTCTGGCAGGAGGGCCATCCCCCTGTCAGAGCACAATAGCTCAGCAGTTGAAATCGCTGTACTAACATCTCATAGTTAGTACAGTGGCTCTTCCGGAGCTGTCAGGTTTTTTTTGTTCAGCCCTGCTGGGTTGAATAAAAAGAAAGACCACTAGTGTGTTCTAGGCTAAAGACTGAAATATTTATTGTAAAAAAAAAAGACTGAAATAGCACTCTTGTTCCAATCTTAGTAGCATGATCTAAGGAATGGGTGCTTCTCTAAGTGCCTTTCAATCAGGTGTTTTTTTATCAAATCAGGTCCCTTTTAAATGACAAACATTCATAGATAACCTAGGCTGTCCGACAGTCTGTCAATCTGGATGGTATACAATGTCTTCAGGCTGCACTGCACATGTTTAATAATGTGAACAAAGTTTCTGAAAATTCTTCATTTGCATAAAAAAATTGCAGCATGCCAGCTGGCATATCTGAAACCAGCAGACATTCAGAACTGTTTTCTTTTAATTCATGAGACCATCCTTTTTTTTTTTTAATTGCAAGTAACTAGGAAACTAGATATTTTATTGATAATCTGCAGATTGCAAATAAATAATTTGGAACAAGTTAATCCTGCCTACCTCCCCACTCTATTCTTTTTAGTCTTCTGAGACACAATGACTTTACAAGAAATAATCCATGTATTTAATGTATTCTAGAGGAAACATAAGGTATTTTTTCTGCATATCTTTGACATAACACGATTCTGTCATTTTTGGCAATCAACAAAAGGTTTTTGAGAGTTTCGTGAAAATCTCACATCTGGAAGCAAAGCAAGCCCCTGAAAACACTTTGCTTCTTGCCAAGGAATAGCTAATTAGAATATATTGCTACCCATTTTAGAATCCTAAACGGTATGAATCAAACTGAACTGCAATAATAAATAATGCAAATATAAATGCCCATTATGCTGCCACAAGGGCACACAGAGCTATCTGCTTGAAGGAAAGTATTTCAAGAGAGAGAGAGAGAAGGCATTAAAATGCATTAAGATATACACTGATAACAGAGAAAATCTTGAAGAATATGAAATATGGATCTTAATTGCAGTCTATAGCATTTGCAATTGCTCCTTGCTTTAAATTTCAAAGCAGTGGTAATCTAAGGTTATTTTAGTCCAGGCTTTATCGTTGAATTTTACACTAATATTAGAGTTCTGTAATATTATGTGTCAACCTTCTCACACGATCACATACGTATTTATATAATTTAGTTTAACAAATTCTGTTATGAAGTGGGTGTCAAACTCTTTAAAAATTGCCAGATTGTACAGTTGAAAAAAATACAGCATATAATACATCTAAGTATTTTTCTTTCTGTTAAGCTAAGCAGATTGGAGGTGTTGTTTGTAAACTGCTACAAAAGCCTGATAAATAATGTGTACAAAGATCTTGAATCTGTTGCTCATTTTAGTACTTGAGTAATAAGAATTGTTATGCTTTCTGTTTGTCACTAGATGGCAACTGGAATCCTGTTTCAAGAGACAAAATTCCTAATGGGCTTTAGGTAAAGATGTCAAAGATAAAAACATATGAAATATGAAATATTTGATTATTGGTACAATCTATATCAGATATATGCTGTGAATGTAGTTCCGAGTTTTCAGTTGTTACAGTTGGGCTTTCCAAAAAGTTCCAGTCTGATTGTTAATTTGTCTCAAGGTTTTTAATGATGCTAGTGAACCAAAATTAGAGCAGATTTTTGCTAAACGCTAAATACATCTACATCTATTAGACACAAAACATAAACCCATAGCAATGTTAATATCCTCTTTTTGCTTTGGACTGCGTTTCTTATAAGTAGAGTTCTAAATGAGTAATACCGCCTTGAAATATTCCTTTGTTAGAAAAAGAAAAGTTTAAAACTCGCACTCAGGGTATGAAACTGTAATGCCCCGTACACACGGTCGGATTTTCCGACAGAAAATGCACGATCGGAGCTTGTTGTCAGAAATTCCGACCATGCGTGGGCTCTAGGGATGAGCCGAACACCCCCCTGTTCGGTTCGCACCAGAACTTGTGAACAGGCAAAAAATTAGTTTGAACACGCGAACACCGTTAAAGTCTATGGGACACGAACATGAATAATCAAAAGTTCTAATTTTAAAGGCTTATATGCAAGTTATTGTCATAAAAAGTGTTTGGGGACCTGGGTCCTGCCCCAGGGGACATGGATCAATACAAAAAAAAAGTTTCAAAAATGGCCGTTTTTTCGGGAGCAGTGGTTTTAATAATGCTTAAAGTGAAACAATAAAAGTGTAATATTCCTTTAAATTTCGTACCTGGGGGGGTTGTCTATAGTATGCCTGTAAAGGGGCACATGTTTCCCGTGTTTAGAACAGTCTGACAGCAAAATGACATTTCAAAGGAAAAAAAGTAATTTAAAACTACTTACGGCTATTAATGAATTGCCGGTCCGACAATACACATAAAAGTTCATTGATAAAAACGGCATGGGAATTCCCCACAGGGAACCCCGAACCAAAATTATAAAAAAAAATGACGTGGGGGTCCCCCTAAATTCCATACCAGGCCCTTCAGGTCTTAAGGGGAACCCCGGCCAAAATTTTTTTTAAAAAATGGCTTGGGGTCCCCCCAAAAATCCATACCAGACCCTTATCTGAGCACGCAACCTGGCAGGCCACAGAAAAAGAGGGGAGGACGAGAGAATGGCCCCCCTCCTGAACCGTACCAGGCCACATGCTCTCAACATTGGGAGGGTGCTTTGGGGTAGCCCCCAAAACACCTTGTCTCCATGTTGATGGGGACAAGGGCCTCATCCCCACAACCCTTGCCCGGTGGTTGTGGGGATCTGCGGGTGGGAGGCTTATCAGAATCTGGAAGCCCCCTTTAACAAGGGGACCCCCAGATCCTGGCCCTCCCCCCTGTGTGAAATGGTAAGGGGGTACAAAAGTACCCCTACCATTTCACAAAAAAACTGTCAAAAATGTTAAAAATGACAAGAGACAGTTTTTGGCAATTCCTTTATTTAAATGCTTCTTCTTTCTTCTATCTTCTATCTTCTATCTTCCTTCGGTTTCTTCCTCCATCTTCTTCTTCTTCTTCTGGTTCTTCTGGTTCTTCTGGTTCTTCCTCCGGTGTTCTCGTCCAGCATCTTCCTCCGCGGCGTCTTCTTCCCTTCTTCTCCATGGGCCGCTCCACATCCATGATGGCATGGAGGGAGGCTCCCACTGTGTGACGCTTCTCCTCTTCTGACGGTTCTTAAATAACGGGGGGTGGGGCCACCCGGTGACCCTGCCCCTCTCTGACACATGGGGACTTGAAGGGGACTTCCCTGTGGCATTCCCCTGTGACGTCAGAAGGGGGCAGGGTTATGTAACGGGTGATCGGCTCATCCCTAGAGCCCACACACGGTCGGAATTTCCGACAACAAGCTCCGATCGTGCATTTTCCGTCAGAAAATCCAACCGTGTGTACGGAGCATTACAGTTTTGCATATAAGCCTTTAAAATTAGCACTTTTGATTTCTCCCATAGACTTTTAAAGGGTGTTCTGCGGCTTTCGAATTTGCCGCGAACACCCCAAATTGTTCGCTGTTCAGCGAACTGGCGAACAGCCGATGTTCGAGTCGAACATGAGTTAGACTCAAACTCGAAGCTCATCCCTACTTTTTCCATCGGAATTTCCGACACACAAAGTTTGAGAGCAGGCTATAAAATTTTCCAACAACAAAATCCATTTGCATCAATTCCGACCGTGTGTGGCCAATTCCGACGCACAAGGTGCCACGCATGCTCAGAATAAATTCCGAGACAGAACTGCTCGGTCTGGTAAAATTAGCGTTCGGAATGGATATAGCACTTTCGTCACGCTGCAATGTTTTAAATTGTTTAATGCAGCACACTCTCTTCTTCTTTATAATGCTAGAAGAATGAATTTGTTTTGCTGCTCATATTTACACAGAGTTCTCACAAACTTCTTTCTTTATTATTTATCGTGATTTCATCAATATAATATTTAGATTTGTCACATCTACCGAAAAAAAAAAATTGTATGTTTTTAGATTAAAATTTTTTCTTTAGGATTTTTTTTCCTGATCTTGTTTTTTTTTTAATAACTCCAGAATAGTTTTGGGTGTGTTTTGTGTGTCAAGTTACCACAACACCATTATTATCTTGTTTTATTTAATCTCAAGGAGATTGTTTGGTGTTGGTGTCTCTTGTTAATTTCACATTGTATTTTTGAAATGTACCTGCCTCCTCACAAACAAACTGTCCTTTTTGAATGAAAACACATAGGCGAGTATAATAGAAAAAAAATACCTTTATTAAGGGGTCATAACCAAACAAAGAGGGAGGCAACGCTGGATAAACTGCAGAAATTGGCGAAGCCTTTGGCCCCCAGGGAACACATCAATTATTTTACTTCAAAATTGGTGGCCTGAGGAGTCCATATATAAGGGAGTACAATCTGTTCCAGAAGTCCAAGAGATCATAAACAGCAGCAGATGACATACATGTCCCCGGGCTGTGGTCATACAAGAGCCTGCACCTTTTGTCAGACCAGACTGAACCCTGGTCATCACTCTCTTGTCTTCCTTAGATACTTCCTCCCAAGCTGTGGCTCTGGTGTTGGAGGTGTGGCAGGAAGAGGAGGAGGAGTACCTGGAGGAGGAGGAGGACCATGGATGAGCTCACAAACGTGGCTTTGGCTTGTAAGTAGGCCCCTCAACCTGTTATTTAGGGCTTGGAAGATGAGATACTCACATATTAGGCATTGGCCCTCCTCCATTTCCTGCATTTTGCAGGCTGTTATATATGCAAAGTCCTCTTGAACACTTTGGGGGGTTCTGAGGGCCTCAGTAGCCTTCCAAAATAGGCCAATTGCTGCCTCCTCCAGGGTACTCCTCTTCCTGCCACTTTTTTTTTTTAAGGTGGAGGGGAGGGACCTGGCTATCCGGAAGGCTACTGGGCCCGGCCACCTCCTGGCTGAGACTTTCCTGTGTATGAAAAAGGGACATCGTTTTAGTTTTTAGTTCATCAATCACAATCATAAATTAGTAATCCAAACTAACATAGATTTAACATCATTAATTGCACCAACAGAAATATTTTGAAGAATGCTATACCTGGCTCAAGCTGAGCTCCTCCATATGTTGCTGCCTGGAAGGCCCAGGTTGGGCGTCAGAAGCCTCAGCTGAGGGGGAAGGAAACATGGATGTAAGAGTGGAGAGTGCTGGCCTGGGTTCAGTCTGACCTGCCAGAAAATACAGTCTGTCATAGCACCACAGCCTGGGGACATAAATGGCATCTGCAGCTCCCGATCTCAGAGAATCCTGGACCTTCTTGTGCTCCCTTAGATAAGTGCTCCTCATGCCACCAATTAGGGCCTTCAAATAGGTGATGTCTGCCGTGGGGATCACTGGCTTCACAAATTCCAGCAATTGATCCAGCGCTGCCTTCCTCTTTGTTAGATTTTTATAATGTGGGTGGTTTACCTGCCACAGACGGCAGCTCCCTGAACATATCAATGAATATGGGGATAAAGTCCTGATCATTCAATATATCCATTTTCTCTGCAAGACACAACACAGGACAAACCCTAATGTCAGGCTAAAGTCTCCTAATCTTGTCCCAATATAGGCCTCAATTTCTAAGCAGTATAGGCCCAAGTTTAAATGTTATCACGATCAGCGCTTCCTCTACTTCCTCCACTCACAGATCGTATGTACTACACACGCGTGTTACGCTTTATATACACTGCGCATGCATGAAACTCCGCCCCCCGACATTCTTTCTAGTCTATTCCCTGCCCCTTCTTGTTCGGCACAGTGGGGAAGAGCACATGGCGGAGACAGAGCAGGTGCGTACTAATTACAGCAACAAGGAGGAGGAAGAGGAGGAAAGGCCGGAGCCAGAAACATCACGATACCAGAGGAGATGATTTAAGGCCTCAAATATGTCCTACAATCAAAATTATCAGGGCTCAACTCAACCCACGGGTTTTCAGAAACCAAGGGAAGAGTACCCAGGAAATATAGAAAGAAAAGAGGGACCAGAGGGGGGTGGAGGGTCCAAGGCCAAAAGAAAAAGAACTTAAAGGGGACTGGTATATTCAATCTCAGCTCTGTCATTTTGACAGAAGCTGAAAAATTAGTTCTAGATAGAGGCCTTAAATTTGTCCCCCTGAGACCCCTTAATAAATTCTCCACCTTTATTGACATCTTAAAGTTTACGCGTAAGCTGAACATACAGAGGCATTTTTTGGCACGACCAGTGGGGCCTCCCACTTCCAATTCCGTCCCTCTACATACAGTTGTCCCTCCTACCATCCACACTCAGGATAGGGTCCCGTCATGTACGGATGTGTTCACATCTGAGACGAATTACACACATTCGGGATTATCCAACCCCTCTTTATTTAACCCTCCAGGTACAGTGGCACCAGCAATTCAGGTTTTTAAGAATCTTGTTTTATCAGATTTAGAGAAATTAGCTAAGTGTAGGAAATACACGTATGTTAAACTGGAGATTAAGACCGGTCTAAAACTACTATGTGAAAGGAAGAACCTCATAATACGTCCTGCCGACAAAGGCGGTGAAATTGTCGTTCTTGACAAAGACAAATATCTAAGTGAAATTACTAAAATTTTGAAGGACTCAGATACATATAGCCATATTCCCACAGATCCCACTGCAACCTTCAAAAAGGCCTTGGTTGAATTAGTGGATGAAGGGTTTGCATTAGGAATTCTTAATAAAAAAGAAATAATTTTTCTAGTTCCTCAGGTTCATTCCTGCTATCTACTACCTTCCAAAGGTCCATAAGGACCCTATCAATCCCCCTGGCAGACCTATAGTTAGCGGGATTGACTCCGTCACAGCTCGAATTGGAAAGTATGTGGATTATTATTTACAACCACTTGTCCGTTCTACTCCCTCCTATTTAAAAGACACCAGAGACACCATTAAATTATTGGAGTCAGTACATTTCCATGAAGGGATGCTTCTTGTTACCGCCGATGTGGTGGCACTCTACACGTGCATACCTCACAATATATGTTTCGATGCAGTGGAGAGTCATTTGTCCAGAGATAACAGACTCCCCTCCCTGCAGCGGAACTTTATTATGCAGTTGTTGAGATTTGCCACTCGGCATAACTATTTCTGGTTTCAAAACCAGTTTTTTTCTGCAGAAGAGGGGGGTAGCTATGGGGGCCAAGTTTTCCCCCAGCCTTGCCAACCTCTTCATGGCCCAGTGAGAAGAGGATGTCGTCTATGCTGCTCGGAGACCGGAATTGGTTCTCTGGGCTAGGTACATGGACGACATCCTCTTCCTATGGGATGGAGATCATGGGTCTTTGAGTGATTTCATGGTTGCGCTGAACTCTAATGATAGAGGTATCTCCTTGAGTTATGAGGCCAGCGCATCCATGGTTCATTTTCTTGATTTAGAAATATTTGTGGTAGAACAACATTTAGAGTTCTGGACATATTTTAAACCTACTGACCGGAATGAATACATTCCGGTCGACAGTTGCCACCAAGATCAATGGCTCAAATCAGTTCCCCGCAGCCAATTTTTAAGGCTGTGTCGTAACTGTACCAGAACTTCTGACTTTTTATCACAATCCCAGGTCCTCAAAAACAGATTTCTAGAGAAAGGCTATAACTCTGATTTACTCGAGACTGAAATTAATAATGTTCTATCAATAGAAAGAAGTTCCACCTTGACGGAAAAAACAAAAACGAGTCCAAATAATAGATTTCAATGTGCCTTTATCACAACTCATTCCACCTAATCGAAACAAATTAGGGAAATTGTGAGAAGACACTGGAAGGTGCTCCTGAATGACAGGCTTCTTGGCCCGGTTCTTCCGGAACGGGCAGCGGTCATTTTTAGAGGGGCACGATCCATTCAAGGGCAAATAGCCCCTAATGTGATAGACCCACCCAAGAAGGTTTCCTTCTTCCAAGAGTGCAAGGGCTACTATCCTTGCCGTAAATGCAAGGTGTGCCTTTGCAATGTTGGAGGAAGATGTAAAAGTACTACATTTAAGTCCACTATTACTTCCAAAATATATTGTATGAAACACTTTACTACCTGTTCATCACAATATATCATGTACTTGCTTACTTGTCCCTGCCATAAGCAGTACGTGGGCCGTACGATTAGAACCTTTTCCATCCGAGTCAACGAACATGTGACCAGTATTAGAAGAGGGAAAAGCAAGCATACGGTACCACGTCATTATTTGCAGTATCACAACAAAGACCCATCTGGGACTCTCTTTCAAGTGATTGACAGATTTGTTCCTCATTGGAGGGGTGAGTCGCGTCTTCGGGGCATCTCGCGCCTTGAGACGTACTAGATATATGAGCTGAGGTCCTTTTTCCCGTTCGGTTTGAACATGGAATGGGACCTCAACTCTTTTATTAATCAATCCTAGAGATTTTTCCTTATCACATATTTCATTTATCTCCCATATTTTTAGGACAAACAGGAGACGTTTACATTTATACATGTCTGGTATTTTCCATTTTTTTATTTTATATGCTACCTTTCAGGTTTGAGTATTGGAGTATTTTCCCTTTATTCTTGATTGGTGGTATCTTCAACATGATTGCCTTGTTTAATCGTGCAACATATTTTTTCTATTTTCATAACATTCTTATGACATTTTTTATCACCATTTCCGGTTTGAACTAATTTGGGTGACAGCTTTGTGTCACGCTGACTGTGCACGCTTCTGGGTCGGGACGTTCTGTGAGATCACGGCATTGGGCGTGTAGCCAGATCCCTTCGTGCATGATCACGCCTCCGTCTCTTGTCACATGACGCGGTCATGACGTCGGAGGTGTCATGTGACCCCTCCGTACGTGATCATGTCCGGTCTCTGTCCTCTGTCACGTGGTTCAAGTCGGACGCTGGGCGTGCCACTGCATGCAATGTTGGAATTCAGTGTTCGACATGCTGACCTTCGGCCATAGACATGGATATTGCGGTCCAAGTCGATTGGCCATTAGGGCTGCTTGTCCTTTACCACGAGGCTTAAGATGGACATTCAGTGCCGGATGTCATATCTTTTGTTTGGCACGTGTGATTCGGGGTTTAAACATTACATGTTTCCTGCTGGCTTACAGATTGGCTGCCTGGCCCATTTGTCTTCCCTTGCAGGATATTATTGGCTGATTTGTGCACGGCTTCTCATTTCCTGATCAGCTGACATATATCGGTCCAATTACATTAAGCCATTCCCTCCTTTTGTGATTAGTTTTTATTTGTATGTACTATTTATAAATATTGGCAACTTTGAGTTGGTGGTTTATGCCCCAGTAGAAGACCTATGGGTCGAAACGCATCGGACTTCCTTACCTTCACTCATGTTCCCCCTGACTTTTATAGTGATCACTTTATTTTAATGTATCTGTTTTTTTAACAATAAAAGATACTTTTTTTATCTGCACCACGGGGAAGCTTTACTTTTCTTTTCGCATAACACCGGGAAAGAAGTGAATGCCCCACCTCCGTCACATGCAGTATATCCCAGCTGGCAGAATCCCGTCTGCATCCATCAAGAAGATTCATCTGATGATCCTGCGAGTACTTGGGAAATTGGCACCTGCTAGCCCTGATGGTCTGGATATTGGTTTATATGCCCTGAGTGACACAATGTCTTTATGACTCTATGTCATAGACAGGGGAGTCCACTGGATCCGGTAAGAGTTCATGCCTACCATTCTCTGATTTGATGCCGTTGTTGGTTGAAGTGGTTCCTATGTACCGACTAACCTAGTCCCTTGTCCACATTTGGAACATTCCTATTGCCAGTGACTTTTTTCATGTGCATATTCACTTGGAGATTTTCACTTTTTTCACTTTTTCTTATGATATATGGACTTTCTAATATTTTTTGTGGTATTTACTACACCCGGTCAACAGATTTGGGGCGTTTGTGACTACATTGTATCATCATTTTTTGTTTCTTCATGCACTACATTTTTTATAGAGTTTATATTGTTGTTTGTCACACTGTATGTAGCTGCTTTTTTCACCAGTTAGCGCAGTGTTTCTTTGCTATTTTCACCTTGGAGATGGTCGACATACTGAAGAGGGCCAACTATAATGGGAAGTATGGACCTTACCCCAACCCCAATGTGAGAAAGGCCAAGATCAGGCGAAAGTTGTGAAGAGTCTGCACAGAAATATTGGGGTACGGCGATCCAAGGATCAACTCAGGAAGCGGTGGTCAGACCTCAAATTAAGGGAGCACGATCAGTATAGAAGGATCAGGAGAGTGCTGCAAAAAAATAAGTAGTTGTCCTGTGTTCCTATTCTCTCTTTTTATTACGTTCGTGCTGCTCCATGTGCTTTTCTTTACTGTTGTACAGTTTAAAATGGCAACTTTCATGTTCATGGGCACATTATTAGTTCGTAGGAAACATTGTTCGTTCGGCCAATAAAACACCATGTTTTGTCCAGATGCATTTCAATACATTATTTCTGCCCTACTTCTCTTAAAATAAGTTTGTTGTCTAGATGGATTTGTAACTAGAATGAAATGCAAACTAGATTCTGTGTAAGGAGAGGACACTCAGCAGCTGTTTACACATCTGGACGCTGGAGCACTAGTGTGGGACACAAGAACACCCTTTTTATTAGGGGGCCCACACAGGTGCTCCAGTGGATACTATAGGGGTGACTCCATCTGTGAAGCTTGTAAAAAACAGGTAAGTATTCCAGCTTGACAAAGTAATAAAATATTTCTTCATCTTGCAACTCTGCCAAAATAGACAATTGTACACCACTTCCAAGCAATGTTTCATATTCCTATTTCTGCCATCAAATATCTGTGTGCTAAGTATACCTTTTTTTTTGTTTACATAGGGGCGAAAAGACTCGGAGGACACCACTCATCAGAGGAGACAACAGACCCCCCCACCTCAGGAAGAAGTGGAAATCCCACAAACACAACAGGAGGAGGAGGGAGACGTTGTGGAAATTTCAACCACAACAGATGAGTGTCTGCGACCACAGGCTCAGGTAAGAGATGGATGCCGGCATATTTATAATACATGGTGTATTTTTTTCTATATTTTTAGGTGATCGTGATGTTGTGGATGAAGGTCATTTCACCAGTGAAAGTGCCCAGATCCTGATCGTGCAACCCCTTCCTCAATAATAAAGTAGCTGAGAGGAAGGGGTTTCACCCACAAAACGTCCATTGATCCCCCATGATGGCAGCTAGCACAGGTTGACATTCTGCAATTTGTCTGCATCTTCAAAATTTGGCTTTTCCAGAGGTGACTTCACCCCATCTGCTGAACGTAATATCAAACACAGTTTTTAAATACTCATGTCTGATATTGCCTTTAATTTCTACAAAAGCTGAACTTTGTAAGTTCCAGCGTTTTGTATTTCTTGTTGGTTTGCAACATGCCTGTTTTACCTTAAAAGGAAATTTGTATTTTTTTTTAATGTCACCTAAAAAAATGTTATACAACAAACATGTTGGTTTGTTTTAAAAACCTTTTAAAAATGCACATGTGATTGTGCTTTCATTAAAAAGATTGAGAATCAACAATATGTGGCTTTTTCTTTCAATGCTCAAAAGCATTTTTTTGTTGTAAAGTTGGTGTTTTCAGTGGCAATGGGGGTTATTTACTAAAGGCAAATCCATTTTGCACTACAAGTGCAGTTTCAGTGCAGTCTCCAGTGCACTTGTAGTGCAAAGTGTATTTTCCTTTAGTAAATAACACCCACAGTGCTTTCTAATTTTACACAATCACGCCATTTTCAGGACTCCCCAAATTTCAGTCAGGGTCAGCTAAAAGAAAGCCAAGCAGTAAATCTAAGCAAATATTTGTTCAGTTTAAAATATTTTTTTATTTAAAAAATGTCTCAGACATTGTCTGGCATATTGATGGCCCCCCTACCTGCAAAGTATTCCATGTATCTTAAACGGACCTCACAGGCATTCTGGGGGGGCAAGCCAGGACGGCCAGCTCCGAGCGCCGTCAGGGTTGGTTCATTTAGATTATTTCCGGCTTCAGGCCCAACTGAGCCAGCATAGTTCACAGAACTTCTCCTTAAAAAGTTGTGGAGAATACAGCAAGCCAGGATGATGTGATTGAGTTTATACTCTGCCATGTGTATCGGTGTAAGAAATAGGCGGAACCGGCTGGCCGTTATTCCAAACATGTTCTCCACCACTCTTCTGGCTCTGGCCAGCCAGTAATTAAAAACCCTCTGCTCCGGGGTGAGGGTCCTCATAGGAAATGGCCACATAAGATGGTCCCCCAGCGCAAACGCTTCATCTGCAATGAAGAAGAATGGGAGTCCTTCCGCATTGTCTTCTGGAGGTGGCAAGTCCAAGCTGCCATTCTGGGGACACCTATAGAACTCCGTGTGGGCGATGACTCCACCATCTGACATCCGGCCATTCTTCCCCACATCCACATACAGGAACTCGTAAGTAGCCGACACCACCGCCAACATCGCAATACTATTGAACCCCTTGTAGTTGTAATAGTATGACCCCGAGTTGGGTGGTGGGACAATGTGGACGTGTTTCCCATCAATTGCCCCTCCGCAGTTAGGAAAGTACCACCGCTAGGCAAAGTGAGAGGCCACAGTCTGCCATTCCTGTGGGCTGGAAGGAAACTGTGGAGTCAAACAAGAAAAATAAATTAATCAATTGGAACATAAACATGGAAAGCAGATTAGACACAAACATTGTTGGCCAACATCAGTATAACATTTATTTTAGGGAGTATTTAAAGACAAAGGTATAAGGTCCACCTATCAGATTCCCCCCCTACCCTCTCATGGGCCAGTTTCTAAATATTAGGGGGGGATGTTTTGGCCAGGTAACCCTCTCCACTTCATTGAGAGATGAATGCCTAAATAATATATATTACTTTGGCCAGCACCTCCTTACTTACACTATTGGCAGCCCAGTGGACAGGTAAGAAGTGTCATAATACAAAGATATAAATATACACTGTACACATTTTAGCACATTTTTACATTCTGATATTACCAATCAAGATAATAATAGGATACAAAAACTTTGAACATTACCATTTGAAAGTATTCAGGCAGGCCCTTGCACTACGTGCTTTGGGGAATTCATCCATAAATATGACCACAAAAGAGGTGGGTATAGTGTGAGTTAGCAGCTGGGGAGAGGGAGGATTCCAAATGATTTTGGGACCCAAAAATAAAACCTCAAGCACAAATCACATTTTAACACATTTTAGGGGATGTTTAGCACTACTATGGAACTGACAAAATACATTGTTAATTGAGTAGATGAGGTGGATATAGGGCCAGGAGAGCATGCTGGGGAGGTAAGTGAAGGCAAATATATATGAAGGACAAAAAAATTCCAAAAAAATACAGCATGCATGTGGACAAAGGGGACATTCACAGCATATTACAATCATGGTAATTAGGGAATGAGGAAAGAAATACAATATATTAAGAAACATTAAATACAATAACATGTGATGTTAAAGGATAAAAATCTTACCTTAATATACTCCTTCTGCAGGACCTGGATGATGGCAGAACAGGTCTCTGGGATAATGATCCCCAGAGCCTGGGGGAGATGCCTGTCGGGAACTTGAGGTCCTGCAGGTGAAAGAAAAGTATAAATATCTAATAATTCTAGATATTATCATTCTCATTCTCAGGGGCGTTTCTGGATGTATAGCAATGTCTTTGTGTTATGTTATATATATCAGTAACCTCTCTCTTAGAGGGTAGAGTGTATAGGAGATATGTTTCTGTACTTTGTCCAAGGCCGCATTTCCAACTTACTTTTAGGAATTAGTTTCTTAGTAGAAATTGAAGAATCCTTCGTTCATACGATGCTTCCAGAAAGGTTGTTTATTTGTTCAGAAAGATAAGCAAAGACAAGACTGGCTTGTGGTAACATTTGACATGGTGATGGTCTCAGAAGGAGGAGGAGGAGGCGACATCTTGATGTTACATTCTCCAAAGTGTTGGGTTACTTCTCTCTTGTTAACCCTACTCCATTCCTATTCTACCATAAATCTCATCCATTCTTATACTGTTACAAAATGTTATGTCAGCATATCCTAGTAACACCCATATTTGCATATATACTTTAAATGGCTATAGTCTAAAGATAAGCAACATTACTCCACCCATTGTCCTGACATAGCAACTCAAAATAGAAATATCTACCCAGCTAAATCACTCCTCTGTCCTCTGTCCTCCATACTGTTAACCTTCAGAAACCATCACTAACATTTATGTGTTTCATATATTTTTTCAGAAACTTTTATCACTTAAAATAATAATAAACTTAAAATCTTCTAACAGCAGGCTTCTCTCCATCGCCAAGTACCGCAGGGTGGTGACTAGCCTCTGCTCCGGAGTGATGGCTTGCCTGATGCAGGTATCCTGCCTGTTAATATAAGGGGTCAGCAAAGCCAACAAACAGTGAAATACGGGATCCGTCATCTGGAGAAAATTCCTGAAATCGTCAGGATTATTTTCACGGATCTCACGGAGCAAAGGCGTGTGATAGAATTGGTCACGCTGGAGCAACCAATTCTTGGTCTATGAACTCCTCCTCGCCCTGTTCATGGACTGGGTTTGTGTCAAAGTAAGGACCCCAACACCAAGCCCCCGCTCAGAATGAACTCTACGATGAGTACGTATACGCAACATGGCTAGAAAACGGTCGGCTGCTCAGAACGAAGTAACAGAATGCACTTAAGAACAGCAAGGCCTGTGAAGAGCGACCTGAAAATCAGTAACAAACGGACAAGAACACAATGATAAATCAATGGTACTCGCTGCACGCACTGAAGACCAGATGCAAACCCACAAGCACAAACTGAACAGCAGAAATACGATCTGAAAACCACAAGTCTGAAAAAGCGCGAAATGTCTCTCACCAAACTTTTACTAACACGAGATTAGCAAAAGGAGCCCAACGGGTGCCGCGCTTGGTACTGAACTGCCCTTTTATAGTCTTGTCGTACGTGGTGTACGTCACCATGTCCTTGGCATTTGGAAATTCCGACAACTTTGACCATATGTATGCAAGACAAGTTTGAGCCAACACCCGTCGGAAAAAATCCATGGATTTTGTTGTTAGAATGTCCGATCAATGTACGACCTTTTGTACAGGGCATTACACTCACAAATGTCTGAATACAGGACATAAAAAATGAAATCAAGCAAAAATAAATGTGTGTGTCCCCTTTAAATGCAATCACAAAGTGAAATAAAACCAAAAAACATCAATAATAAAAGAAAAACATAAATACAGAAGTGCTAAAAATTATATCAAAAGTCCACCAGTGACTAAAGGTGCTTTCAGTGACATTCAAAACATTTAAAGCAGTTGTAAATCGCTGGATGTTTTTTTTTTCTTACCTACAAGGCAAAGCCATAATGTGCAAGTATACTAGGACATTATGTGAAACTTACCTGAAAACAAACCCTTCCAGCGATGCAATGTCATCGCTGGAGACAGCTTCCATCTTCACCTGTCTTGCTGGCTCTGTGACTGTTTGGAGCCACAATGACGTCACTCTAGCGCATGTGCAAGGGAACCACCAGTCTTGGCACAGGGCTCTAAAAGAAGGGCATGGGTGGCCGTTCCTTCAGAGCGCATGTGCCAGTGATGTCACTGGCTGCATGTACAGTAAATATCTCCTAAAAGGCGTAGGTTTAGGAGATATTTACACTACCTTTAGGTAAGCCTTATTGTAGGTAAGATTCAATGCTGGAAGTTTACTTACTTGTTGCTTCCAGTGTTCAGTTGCCACTCCTCCATGCACAGCCTTTTACCATAGAAAAGATCACTTTATCATTAAGGTCAATGGCACAACCATTGGTCACTCCACATATGCCAGGGTGCTGGTTGTAATTCTAGACTCTGACCTCTCCTTCAGCCCCCACATCCAATCAATGGCTACATCATGCCGCTTTAACCTCCGCAACATTTCCAGAATTTACCCCTTCGTGACTAATGACACCACAAAACAACTTATTCACTCCTTGGTTATTTTCCGCCTCGACTACTGCAAAGCTCTCCTCACCCGCCTACCCTTACACAGGCTATCCCCCTTCAGTCTATTACAGTGGTTCTAAACCTGGGGGTCTAATGACGATTTGCCAGGGGTCACCGAATCCTGGGCTGTTCATGAAGCCCACGCTGCTATCCCAGCCTTTTTGTGGCTGCCCAGCTGGGCTGCCCACTCATGCCACTGATCCCATCCCCCACCAGCACTGCCACTCATCCCAACTCACCACCAGCACTGACACTCCTCCTATTACCCCCCCCCCCCACCAAGGAGTAAGAGGTGGAATAAAAATTGAGAATACATGGAAGGGAGAGGAAAAGAGGGAGATGAACAAAGAAAAAGGGAGAGGAAAGAATAAGAGAAATAACAAGAAAGATGGCTAGAGAGAGAGGGATGGGGGAAAAACAAGAAATTGGGCTAGAGAGAGATAAAAGGAGAACAAAGAGAAAGAGTGGTACATCCTAAAATGTACCATAAGGGGTTTTAATACTGTACGAGTGGAAGGGACTCAGGGAGCGTTAAATGTCCATGGGTTAGGGGCGCAAATTACTTGTCTTGGCTTAGATGCTAACAACCCACTCTACAAAAAAAATTTTACTATTGGGGTCCCAACAACTTGGGAAATTTTATCAAGGGGTCATGGCACTAGGAAGGTTGAGAACCACTGGTCTATTATGAATTCTGCTGCTAGACTCATACACCTTACTAACCAATTTGTGACTGCTCCCCCTCCCTGCCAGTCCCTTCACTGGCTTCCACTACGCCACCGTATAAAATTCAAAATACTAACCACAACATACAAGGTCATCCACAACATCACCCCCCAGCTACATCACTAAGCTAATCTGCGGATATCTCCCAAATTGTCCTCTCTGCTCCACTCAAGACCTCTCTGTAGCTCCCTTGCTAGCTCCTCCTATGCTTGACCCCAGGACTTCTCCAGAGCCTCTCCCATCATCTGGAACTCCCTACCCCAGTATGTCCGTTTAGCCCCTACCCTGTCCACCTTTAAGCGATCCCTGAAACTCATTTATTCAGGGAAGCCTACCCCACCTCTACCTAAGAACTGTACCTGAGCCACCTCCATCAGATCATCCCCTGCAGTTATTACCTTTTGTACCGCCTCCCCCTCCCTTTAGATTGTAAGCTCCATGAGCAGGGCCCTCCTGTCCTTTCTGTATTGAACAGTATTATAATTGTACTGTCCCCCCTCCACGTTGTAAAGCGCTGCACAAACTGTTGGCACTATATACATCCTGTATAATAATAATAATCACAGAGTGCTTTGAATAATACTGAGAGTCTCAGCATTCAGCTCAGTGTGATCAGTGTGATAACAACAGAGGATATTTGTCTCCTTATCCCCCACTCAAATCCAAAGATAATGGCCAAATTAAACAAAGGAGAAGTCTCTTAGTGCAATAAAGCTTAAAACATAAATGTATTTAAAAGGTATTTCAGTTACATGTTCAGAGGGAGAAAACAAATGGTAAAGAGTATACACAGTACCGCCGTCGTGTGAGTTGACGTCACAAAGCAACGCCACACAATGTGTTTCCCCCCAACAGGTATCCTCAGAAAAGAAGACTGGCCTGTAACGTCAGGTGCATCCACTAAGTGGCGGCCACAGTACAAAGAAGGAGGGACAAACAGCAAAAATTGTAAAAAAATAAGGAAAATGAAAAACCAAAAGCACCACATTACATGAAATGTAATCCATCATTGGGCCAAATATAAATTATTCAAAAAATATCAAAACTAAAAAAAAAAGATATGTATATACTCGAGTATAGGTCGATCCGAGTATAAGTCGAGGCCCTAATTTACCACAAAAAAATGGGAAAAACATATTGACCCGAGTATAAGACGAGGGTGAGAAATGCAGCAGCTACTGTAAGTGGAAAAAGAGGGTCAACAATGCCCTTCTGCAGCTGTATACCTCCCTGTGTCCTGTGCATGTGTCCTGTGTATATGTGCATGTGTCCTGTGTATATGTGCATGTGTCCTGTGCATGTGTCCTGTGCATATGTGCATGTGTCCTGTGTATATGTGCATGTGTCCTGTGCATGTGTCCTGTGTATATGTGCATGTGTCCCTGTGTATGTGTCCCTGTGCATGTGTCCCTGTGTATGTGTCCCTGTGTATGTGTGCATCCTACCTGTGTCCTGTGCATGCCTCTGTGCGCTGCTCTGCACCGATCAGCGTATCATAATACGATTCGACCATTCTACTGTTCAAAAGCCGCGCCTCCTCCTCGTCCATGATAGGCAGAACACTCAATTTCCCTGCAGTCAGCGGTCAGCCACATGGACAAGAATGAGAGAATGTCCGTGATAGGCTGTACACTGACTGCTGGGAAATGGAGTTTTCTGCCTATCACAGATGAGGAGGAGGCGTGGCTTTTGAACAGTGAATGGCTGCCGAATTGTTATAGCACACGCTGGCCGCTGTCTGCCTGCATGACACGCTGATCATGTAGGCAGATGGCGGTGACTCGAGTATAAGTCAAGGGGGGCACTTTCAGCCCAAAAAAAAGGGCTGAAAATCTCGACTTATACTTGAGTATATATGGTATATTCTACTGCCCATTCACTCAAATGGAAAACACACCAGTGTATTTAATGCCATCTGATGGACAAAAAATATTGTAGTTAGTAGGGATGAGCCGAACACCCTCCGGTTCAGTTCGCAGCAGAACATGCGAACAGGCAAAAAATTTGTCAGAACACACGAACACCGTTAAAGTCTATGGGACACGAACATGAATAATCAGAAGTGCTAATTTTAAAGGCATATATCCAAGTTATTGTCATAATAAGTGTTTTGGGGACCTGGGTCCTGCCCCAGGGATATTATTTTTTTAAAAAACTGACGTTTTTTCAGGAGCAGTGATTTTTTTAATGCTTAAAGTGAAACAATGAAAATGAAATATTTATTATATATTTTAGTCTATAGTCTTAGTCTATAGTATGCCTGCAAAGTGGCGCATGTTTCCCATGTTTAGAACAGTACCACAGCAAAATGACATTTTTAAAGGAAAAATTGTCATTTAAAACTGATCTATAATGAATTGTCGGGTCTCGGCAATATAGATAAAACTCATTGAAAAAAAGAGCATGGGTTCCCCCTAGTCCATTACCAGGCTCTTTGGGTCTGGTATGAATATTAAGGTGAACCCCCGAACCAAAATTAAAAAAAAAATTGCATGGAGGTCCCCCTAAAATCCATACCAGGCCCTTCAGGTCTGGAATGGAAATTAAGGGGAACCCTGCGTCAAATTAAAAAAAAAGGCATAGGGGTCCCCCTCAAAAACCATACCAGACCCTTACCTGGCAGGCAGCAGGAAAAGAGGGGGGATGAGAGATCGCCCCCCCATCCTGAACCGTATCAGGCCACATGCCCTCAACATGGTGAGTAGGGATGAGCTGAACACCCCCTGGTTCGGTTCGCACCAGAACTTGAGAACGGACCAAAACTTTGCACAAACGTTAGAACCCCATTGAAGTCTATGGGACTCGAATGTTTGAAATCAAAAGTGCAAATTTTAAAGGCTAATTTGCCTGGTATTGTCCTAAAAAGGGTTTGGGGACCCGGGTCCTGCCCCAGGGGACATGTATCAATGCAAAAAAAAGTTTTAAAAACTGACATTTTTTCGGGAGCAGTGATTTTAATGATGCTTAAAGTGAAAAAATAAAAGTGAAATATTCCTTTAAATATCGTACCTGGGGGATGTCTATAGTATGTCTGTAAAGTGGCACATGTTTCCCGTGCTTAGAACAGTCCCTGCAAAAAATGACATTTTTAAAGGAATAAAAGTCATTTAAAACTGCTTACGGCTTTAATGTAATGTTGGGTCCTGGTAATATGGATGAAAATCAGTGAGACAAACGGCATGGGTACCCCCCCAGTCCATTACCAGGCCCTTTGGGTCTTGTATGGATATTAAGGGAACCCCGCACCAAAATTAAAAAAAGGAAAGGTGTGGGGCCCCAGGCCCTCTGAACAGCAGTATACAGGCGGTGCAAACAAGACAGGGACTGTAGGTTTGTTGTTAAGTAGAATCTGTTTGTAATTTTGAACTGGTACATTTTTAAAGTGTTTAGCTCTAGCCAAAAAAATCTATTGTAAGCTTTTTGGAAAACATAGGGAAGGGTTATCACCCCTGTGACATTTCTTTTGCTGTCTGTGCTCCTCTTCAGAAGACCCAATGTCAAATGTTTTTTGAAAATTTTGGGTCTTTAGTGAAACAGGATTGGTGATAAAGCATCAGTGGAAAGGAGAAACGTTTTTCCCATATTAACTCTTACAGGAGAGAATTTCCCTTCCTAGGGGTAGCTTTCATCTCACTTCCTGTTGTCTCCTTTTGTTTGCAAGTAGGAGTCGTTTGTAAGTTGGATGTTTGAAAGTAGGGGCCTGCCCTATATACTCTGCAGAAATTGTGGCCTCAGGTGTTGGTGTTGCCACAACACTGTAAGCCCTCACAGGGCCCTGCTGTGAAATATTAGATCAAGAATTGTAATTACATGCCCCTGTTGAACAGGGTCAGAAAAATTGGGCCTTTGGTGGTGGTGGTGGTGGTGCTGGTGCCACAACACTGTAAGTCCTCACAGTTACTCTTGGTGGGCACAGAAACGGGCCCTGCTGTGAAATATTAGATCAAGGATTGTAATTACATGTCCCTGTTGAACAGGGGCAGAAAAATTGGGCCTTAGGCACTGGTGCCACAACACTGCAACCCCTCACAGATACTCTAGTTGGAGCGCAGGAATGAGCCCTCCTGCAAAATATTGCATCAAAAATTGTAATTACATGCCCCTGTTAAACAGGGGCTGAAAAATTGGGCCTTAGGCACTGGTGCTGGTGCCACAACACTGCAACCTCTCACAGATACTCTAGTTGGAGCGCAGGAACGAGCTCTGCTGCAAAGTATTGCATCAAAAATTGTAATTGCATGCCCCTGTTAAACAGTGGCTGAAAATTGGGCCTTAGGCACTGGTGCTGGTGCCACAACACTGCAATCCCTCAAAGATACTCTAGTTGGAGTGCAGGAATGAGCCCTGCTGCAAAGTATTGCATCAAAAATTGTAAATACACGCCCCTGTTAAACAGGGGCAGAAAAATTGGGCCTTATCCACTGGTGGCGGCGCCCAGAACCAAAAATATTCTTACAAGCTATCAGCATGATCATTGAGGAGGAAGAGGATAACCACTCAGCATAACAGGATAGTCATTCAGCATCAGCATAGGGAGTCATGAAGGAATCTTACATTTCAAAAAAATTATTTGGTTACATCAGCATCAGGTGCTTGGTATCTGGTAGTGATCCAAGACTGATTCATTTTTAAGAAGGTTAGCCAATCGACCGAGTCAGTGGACAGGCGCACCCTGTGATTGGTTACAAAACCTCCAGCAGCACTGAATGTGCGTTCCAAAAGAACGCTGGATGCAGGACAGGCCAGTAGCTCAGTTGCATACTGTGCAAGCTCTGGCCACTGATCCATCCTCAAGACCCAGTAACCCAGAGGATTTTTGGTGGGAAAGGTGTCCAAGTCAGATCTTGCCCCTAGGTATTCCTGCACCATGTAAAACAGACGCTGGAAATGGTTGCTGGAACCGATCATACCTTGGGGCTGCGGACTAAAAAATTGTCTGAACGCATCAGTCAGACGGCCACCTTCTCCACCGTTCCTTCTTTGACTGACCGAAGCCTCAGCAACACGTTGTCCAGGAATAGGAGTTTGTAACCTCCCAGTCTCTGGGAACGTGTTGCACAGATCTTTCTGCAAGGCCTCCCGAAGATGTTTCATCCTCTGCTACCTCTGCGATGGCAAGATAAGGTCCGCAACCTTACCCTTGTAACGTGGATCAAGGAGGGTTGCCAGCCAGTAACGATCCCTCTCCTTGATACCACGAATGCGAGGATCCTTCCGCAGGCTTTGCAGGATCAGGGAGGCCATGCAGTGTAGGTTTGCTGAGGCAATCGGTCCGGAGTCCTCTGGGTCACTAAGGATGACATGATCCGCAGCCACCTCCTCCCAGCCACGTACAAGTCCATGGGTTTTTTGGGACTGTAAATAATCACTTAAAGACTGCTGCTAATGCTGAGTGCCAGGCTCCACCTCCATGCTGACACAATCCTCCTCCTCCTCCTCCCCCTCTTCCTCTGTGATTGGCAGGCACGCAGGAACACTGTCTGGGTAAAGGGGGCCTTGAGAGCTAAGGAAGTCCTCCTCTTCCTGCCTCTGTTCTTACTCAAGTGCCCTGTCCATTATTCCATGCAGCGTGTGCTCCAACAGGTGGACAAGGGGGACAGTGATGAAAGCACTGTCACTGCTCACCATCCTCGTGGCCTCCTCAAATGGTGACAGGAAAGTGCATGAATCCCTGATCATGGCCCACTGGCATGGGGAAAAAAAACAAGCTCCTCTGACTCTGTCCTGGTGCCAAAGTCTCACAGGTGCTCATTGATGGCCCTCTGCTGCGTGTGCAGCTGCTGCAGCATGGCCAACGTTGAGTTCCACCTGGTGGGTATGTCACAGATTAGGCGGTTCTTGGGCAGGTTAAATTCCTTTTGGAGGTCAGCCAGCCAAGCACTGGCATTATATTACTGGCAGAAATGCACACAGACTTTCCTGGCCTGCCTCAGGACATCCTGTAAGCCCGGGTACCTGCCCAAGAACTGCTGCACCACCAAGTTAAGGACGTGAGCCAAACAGGGCACATGAGTCACTTGTCCCTGTCGAAGGGCGGAGAGGAGGTTGGTGCCATTGTTGCAAACCACCATTCCTGGCTTAAGCTGGCGTGGCGTCAACCACCTCTGAACCTACTCCTGCAGAGCTGACAGAATCTCTGCCCCAGTGTGGCTCCTGCCCCCCAAGCACAGCAGCTCAAGCACCGCATGGCATCTTTTGGCCTGCGTACTTGACCCTTGAATGTCTACGGAGCACCGCTGGTTCCGAGGACAAAGCACAGGAAGAGGCAATGGAGGAAGAAGAAGAGGAGGGGGTGGAGGAGAGAGGTGTGTCAGAATCACCAGTAGTAGCTATTTGCCTCGTTGGTGATGTGCCACCTCCTCCTCCCACTCCTTCTCCTCCTCCTCTCTCCTATCAGGCACCCAAGTGGAGTCAGTGACCTCATCATCCCCTCCCTCCTCATCACTGGAGCAAACCTGGCAGTATGCTGCAGCAGGGGGAAAATGACTGCCAGATTGCTGTCCTTCTTGGGCACCCCGTCTGTCTGGGCTCACGTTACTGCCTTTCTCTAGCTGAGTACCATCATCGGAGCCTTCAAAACGCTGGGCATCCTCCTGGAGCATGTACCCAACACTGTGGTCAAACAGTTGTGGGGACTCCTCAGGAGGACATGGTGGGGCTAGGGAAGGAGTGACTGATGCCTTTGAGCTGAGGGAAGAGGCCACGTTGGCAGCTGCTTTGTCAGAAAAAGTACCCTGAGCCTGGGTGAGAAAGGATGAGGATGAGGACGGCTTGGTCATCCACTCGACCAAGTCTTTCGCATGTTGCGGCTCAACATGGCCAGCTGCCGAAAAAAAGGCCAAGCGTGTCCCACGGCCACGTGCTGATGAGGATGCACCGTGTCCATGACCAGCACTGTTGTCTCTAGACACAGAGCCTGCTTTCTCTCTTTTATTGGCTTGTGACTGTCTGCCTCTCCTTGTTGGCCTTCCAGACATACCTGCAGTGAGATGTAGCTGCACAAAACTGGGATATATATATATATATATATATATATATATATATATACCGATTATACTGCAGCTAGCAGAATCAGCTGCCTGCCTGTAGTATTATTAGTATGGGAACACCTTCACTTGTCTTCAGGTAGCTATACTGTAGGTGCATTTGTGCAGGGTACACAGTACACTAACTGGAAATACTTCAAGAGCCTGCCTGTGCTATTAATAGTATCAGAAGAAGCACACAAGCACCTGGCTTCAGGTAGCTATAATGTAGGTGCAACTGTGCAGGGTTACACAGTACACTAACTGGAAATACTTCAAGAGCCTCCCTGTGCTGTTAATAGTATTAGAAGAAGCACACAAGCACCTGGCTTCAGGTAGCTATACTGTAGGTGCAACTGTGCAGGGTACACAGTACACTAACTAGAAATACTTCAAGAGCCTGCCTGTGCTATTGATAGTATCAGAAGAAGCACACAAGCACCTGGCTTCAGGTAGCTATACTGTAGGTGCAACTGTGCAGGATACACAGTACACTAACTGGAAATACTTCAAGAGCCTGCCTGTGCTATTAATAGTATTAGAAGAAGCACACAAGCACCTGGCTTCAGGTAGCTATACTGTAGGTGTAACTGTGTAGGGTTACACAGTACACTAACTGGAAATACTTCAAGAGCCTGCCTATGAAATTAATAGTATCAGAAGAAGCACACAAGCACCTGGCTTCAGGTAGCTATACTGTAGGTGCAACTGTGCAGGGTACACAGTACACTAACTGGAAATACTGTAAAAACACCTGCCTGCCTGTCAGTATATTAGGAAGAGAATAACAGGTATGGATCTAGCTAAACTGAATACAATATATATATATATATATATATATATATATATATATATATATATATATATATATATATTTATATATATATATATATATATATATATATATATATATATATATATATATATATATATATATATATATATATACATACATATACATACACACACACACAACACCTGGGATGCATATATATATATATATACGCAATACACTGCAAGTGCAGCTAACTGACTCGACCTGCCTGCTCTATCTAACTTAAATCAAATTACACTGTCTCTCTGCCTATCTATCTCTCTCCACCGCAACACACTACACAGGGTTGACGTGCAGGTGGCCTTATATAGTGTGGGGCGTGGACTAAACCCCCTGAGCCATAATTGGCCAAAGCCTCCCTGGCTTTGGCCAATTACGGCTCTCTGTACACACGGCGCTGTGATTGGCCAAGCATGCGGGTCATAGTGGATGCTTGGCTAATCATCAGCCAGCAATGCACTGTGATGCCGCAGTGAATTATGGGCCATGACGTGCCACTCGAACACGAAGCTCATCCCTAATGGTGAGGGTGCTTTGGGGTCTGACCCCAAAGTACCTTGTCCCCATGTTGATGGGGACAAGGGCCTCATCCCCACAACCCTTGCCCGGTGGTTCTGGGGTATGCGTACGGGGGGCTTATCGGAATCTGGAAGCCCCCTTTAACAAGGGGACCCCCAGATCCATGCCTCCCCCGGTATGAATTGTTAATGGGGTACCATTTCACAAAAAAGTGTCAGAAATGGTAAAAAAGACAAGAGACAGCTTAGGACAAGTCCTTTATTTAAAAAAAAGAATAAATGTCCAGCAATGTAAGTTCACGCCGCCTCACGGACCGAAAAAAAAAAAAAGAAAAGCTGTAACCGATCACATGGGAGGCTCCTGTCGACTGACGCATTTTCTCTGTGTTATATAACTGAGGGCGGGGCCACCCGGTGACATAAACGGGAGACCCCGCCCCCTCTGATGACATGGGGAAGCCACAGGGAAGCCGAGGCAGACCGGTTGTGGCTTTTTTTTTCGGTCGCTCAGGCGGCGTGGACTTACATCACTGGACATTTTTATTTTTTATTTTTTAATAAAGGACTTGTCCCAAGCTTTGATGCGAACACCGGGCTCATCCCTAGTGGTTAGTCCCTGAGATACAATACATAAAAAATGCAGTGAATATAAAAAGCGATACACGTACTCAAAATAAAAAATATTACCAAATGTGCATATTTCTCACAGAAACATATAAAAATATTAATTTATGTAAAAATGTGTTATTAAAATGAAAATAATGTTCTTAAAATAAAAAAAAAACCTTTTTTTATAAAAAATATTTTTCATTTTATTAATAAACCTAAAAAAAAGATGAATTATAAAAACTATAGATGGAAAATAAATTAAACACCAGATAAATAAAGCACTAGGGGCTCAACTGTTATTAATATAACAATTAATTTTGCTTGTCAATAGGTTTTTATTTGTCACAATGTAACAATTACAAGGTTAACAGAATAACAATTGCAATTGTTGCAATTGCAAGTAATGAATAACATGTGAAAGAGCAGGCTTGTATATATATATATATATATATATATATATATATATATATATATATATATAAAACATTGGAACCAAATGTTTAAATGGGAGAGCGATGCTTGGGAATGATTTCAACTGTGGAACGCAAATAATTGTTGGGAGTCGGCCTGCCCATAGCGAGTAAGTCCCTGACACAAAGTGCCAGAGACAGGCTGTGGCAGGGAGTGGGACTGTTAGTCTGATTGTGATTGTAATAAGAAAGTGACTGGGGATGCGATCAAATAAAAAGAGAGGAAGAAGAGGGGGGGTAGCAAAGATGAGAGATGGGAGCAATCGAGTCTGGTTTATGGGAAAGATATATGCTCCGGTGTAGCTAAGTCCGGATTTTGCTGGCATAAAGGATAGACCATGGGGGAAAGGGACAGGAGGAATACAGAAGGAGGTAGGTTTTACCTTGGTCGGTATTGCGGTTCAGGTTCAGTAGCTGGTGCTGTTGTTCCAAAGCAAGGATAAACAAGAAAAAGAAAGCCGATTAAGGCAATCTTCATCATCTAAAGAAGACACACAGGGGATTCATTGAGGCTGATACAGTAACCTGGTCAGAATCAGTCCATGGAGACCTCAGTGGATGCTGCTGGGTTGTCAAAGCGACTGCGCTTGTAGAGGTTTCCATGGGTGCGGGCTGGATCCGCGGCAGCATTTTTCTGTGGAGAATGGGAAGATGAGCATCTGCGGGAGGAATCTTTACTCGCGGTATGATCCAGCAGGTCCAAATTTGCAGGGCTGTCTGTAGCTCCTCAGCTGTGCGGCAGACATATTTGGTCTCAAGGTGCGTGAAGCGAATGGAGAAAGGGAATCCTCAGTGGTAAGGGTTCTTGTGTCGCTGTAGAATCTGGAGGTGAGGTTTCAGGGTGCGTCTCTTTGCCACTGTGAGGGGGGAAAGGTCAGCAAATAGTTGATATTTGTGACTGTGAAATGACAATGTATCCTTCCCTCTGGCTGCTGCAAGGAGCTGCTCCTTTGTGTGGTAGTAGTGGAATTTGGATATTATGTCCCTGGGGGGACCATTAGTTTTGCACGGGGCCAGGGCCCTGTGTACTCTGTCCATTTCCAGCCTTTCAACAGGGATGTCAGGTTGCAGTTCCTGGAACAGGGCCATCATAGTAGCTGGCAGATCTAGCACTGTTTCTGCTATCCCTCTGATTCTCAGGTTTGAGCGCCTGTCCCTATTCTCCTGATCTTCTAAGCGGGACATTATCATAGAGTTTTCTTGCTTGAGGTTCTCAAATTCAGCAATATAGTCCTGAGTATGGTTCTCCAGGTCATCTACCCTCACTTCAAGCTCTGCAGTTCTCTGACCCAACTCCCTTATCTCCCAAGTCAGCTTGTCTGTGATCAGGGGCGGATCCGGGGGGCAACGGGGCAATTGCCCCCTCCGAGAAATGCAGGGGAGTGAGCCGGCGAGCGGCTCCGTAATTGAGAGAGCCGCCGGGCGGCTCGGCGGCTCCATAGGTGAAAGAGCCGCCGGGCAGCTCCGAAGAGACAGACAGCGGCAGTGGTGTTGTTAGGTGGGTGCGGGGGTGTGCGGTCCGCACCCGGGTGACACCCGCTAGAGGGGTGACACCCGTAGGTAGCGGTGGCACGCACCGCTAACACCTCCCCCTGACCTGATCTGCTCTCAGGTCTTGCGCTGTGTGCCTCAGCGCAGCGGACTGAAGCCGCCTCCCCCTCCTCTCTGTTTACATTCACACAGGAGGAGGAGGAGCCCGAGGGACATGGCTGTGTGTATCGTCCGGTCTGCGCTGTTCTGAGGTCTATATTAATGGGGGTTCTGCACTGAGGGGGATTCTGTACCAATGGGGGGCTCTGCACTGAGGGGGATTCTGTACCAATGGGGGGCTCTGCACTGAGGGGGATTCTGTACCAATGGGGGGCTCTGCACTGAGGGGGATTCTGTACCAATGGGGGGCTCTGCACTGAGGGGGATTCTGTACCAATGGGGGGCTCTGCACTGAGGGGGATTCTGTACCAATGGGGGGCTCTGCACTGAGGGGGATTCTATACCAATGGGGGGTTCTGCACTGAGGGGGATTCTGTACCAATGGGGGGCTCTGCACTGAGGGGGATTCTATACCAATGGGGGGCTCTGCACTGAGGGGGATTCTATACCAATGGGGGGCTCTGCACTGAGGGGGATTCTGTACCAATGGGGGGCTCTGCACTGAGGGGGATTCTATACCAATGGGGGGCTCTGCACTGAGGGGGATTCTGTACCAATGGGGGGCTTTGCACTGAGGGGGATTCTATACCAATGGGGGGCTCTGCACTGAGGGGGATTCTGTACCAATGGGGGGCTCTGCACTGAGGGGGATTCTATACCAATGGGGGCTCTGCACTGAGGGGGATTCTGTACCAATGGGGGCTCTGCACTGAGGGGGATTCTGTACCAATGGGGGGCTCTGCACCGAGGGGGATTCTATACCAATGGGGGGCTCTGCACTGAGGGGGATTCTGTACCAATGGGGGGCTCTGCACTGAGGGGGATTCTGTACCAATGGGGGGCTCTGCACTGAGGGGGATTCTATACCAATGGGGGGCTCTGCACTGAGGGGGATTCTGTACCAATGGGGGCTCTGCACTGAGGGGGATTCTGTACCAATGGGGGGCTCTGCACTGAGGGGGATTCTATACCAATGGGGGGCTCTGCACTGAGGGGGATTCTGTACCAATGGGGGGCTCTGCACTGAGGGGGATTCTGTACCAATGGGGGGCTCTGCACTGAGGGGGATTCTATACCAATGGGGGGCTCTGCACTGAGGGGGATTCTATACCAATGGGGGGCTCTGCACTGAGGGGGATTCTGTACCAATGGGGGGCTCTGCACTGAGGGGGATTCTGTACCAATGGGGGGCTCTGCACTGAGGGGGATTCTATACCAATGGGGGCTCTGCACTGAGGGGGATTCTGTACCAATGGGGGGCTCTGCACTGAGGGGGATTCTATACCAATGGGGGCTCTGCACTGAGGGGGATTCTGTACCAATGGGGGGCTCTGCACTGAGGGGGATTCTATACAAATGGGGGGCTCTGCACTGAGGGGGATTCTATACTAATGGGGGGCTCTGCACTGAGGGGGATTCTATACCAATGGGGGGCTCTGCACTGAGGGGGATTCTATACCAATGGGGGGCTCTGCACTGAGGGGGATTCTATACTAATGGGGGCTCTGCACTGAGGGGGATTCTATACCAATGGGGGGCTCTGCACTGAGGGGGGATTCTATACTAATGGGGGGCTCTGCACTGAGGGGGATTCTATACTAATGGGGGGCTCTGTACTGAGGGGGGTTCTATACTAATGGGGGCTCTGCACTGAGGGGGATTCTATACAAATGGGGGGCTCTGCACTGAGGGGGATTCTATATTAATGGGGGCTCTGCACTGAGGGGGATTCTGTACCAATGGGGGGCTCTGCACTGAGGGGGATTCTGTACCAATTGGGGGCTCTGCACTGAGGGGGATTCTGTACCAATGGGGGGCTCTGCACTGAGGGGGATTCTATACCAATGGGGGGCTCTGCACTGAGGGGGATTCTATACCAATGGGGGGCTCTGCACTGAGGGGGATTCTATACCAATGGGGGCTCTGCACTGAGGGGGATTCTGTACCAATGGGGGGCTCTGCACTGAGGGGGATTCTATACTAATGGGGGGCTCTGCACTGAGGGGGATTCTATACCAATGGGGGGCTCTGCACTGAGGGGGATTCTATACCAATGGGGGGCTCTGCACTGAGGGGGATTCTATACTAATGGGGGCTCTGCACTGAGGGGGATTCTATACCAATGGGGGGCTCTGCACTGAGGGGGGATTCTATACTAATGGGGGGCTCTGCACTGAGGGGGATTCTATACTAATGGGGGGCTCTGCACTGAGGGGGGTTCTATACTAATGGGGGCTCTGCACTGAGGGGGATTCTATACCAATGGGGGGCTCTGTACTGAGGGGGATTCTGTACCAATGGGGGGCTCTGCACTGAGGGGGATTCTATACTAATGGGGGCTCTGCACTGAGGGGGATTCTATACAAATGGGGGGCTCTGCACTGAGGGGGATTCTATACAAATGGGGGGCTCTGCACTGAGGGGGATTCTATATTAATGGGGGTTCTGCACTGAGGGGGATTCTATACCAATGGGGGGCTCTGCACTGAGGGGGAGTCTATGCTAATGGGGGGCTCTGCACTGAGGGGGGATTCTATACTAATGGGGGGCTCTGCACTGAGGGGGGATTCTATACTAAAGGGGATTACAACATCTCTCTGCTGCCTGTCTCTCTGACACAAGAGACCACCTTAGCAGGTGGCAAGTGACAATCTTCATCTGGTGACAGGCGACTTGGCAAGAGACAATCCGCAACATGTGGCAGGCGACGTGGCAAGTGACAATCTGCATCTGGTGACAGGTGACATGGCAAGTGACACACTCGGGGCTCCCACTGATTCTGCATTATGGTGAGTTAAACTATTTAATTTTTTATAACAATGTAATAATAGTAATAATGCTCTTCAATCATCCTGACACCATAACAACCATGGTGCCGTGATGATTGAAGCGCCAACACCAGCCATTTCCCCGATAGATGTACCCCAAAAAAATATATTTTCTGGCAGTGCCCCTCCCGAGACTAGACTCTGGATCCGCCCCTGTCTGTGATGTGATCAGAAGTCTGTTTAAGGGCTTTCTGCAGCATGTGTTCAAACTGCTTGAACATGCTTGCATGAACCACTGTCTGTGTGCTGCCCATGTCAGAGTCTGAGTCAGCGCTACCAACCTGGGATAGCTGAGCTTGCTGTGAGGACTTGGCAGTGTGCGGTGTGCTGGGCAGGGATGAGGAAGCCGGCACCATCTTGTGAGGTTTGGGAGGCCTAGACAGGCTGTCCTTAATGTTTCTGGAGCGTTCCACTTTGAAGCCTCCAAATACCATGACTGTGTAAGCGGCGAGCTGCCTGTGATTAGAGAAGGCTGCAGGGTATAGTGCAGGGAGCCGATGCGTGGCCATGAGTTCCAGTGAGGTTCTCCCTAAGCAGGCCTGTCCGTCTCACTCAGAGTCCACGCATGCACCCCCAACAATTAATATCCCAGTCAACATTCAAACCCTATGAGCTGAATGTCCTGCTATCAAATATCCAACAAATTTCTCTCCTTGAGATAGTTCTCCTGAGAGGAGAATATTTCTCTATGTCTTTCAACTGTAGAGAGGATGAATTCCTGTTATGATATAAATGGCTTCAAAAAAGGGGCGTGTCCGGATGTGAGCCGAGAAGGACGTGCCACTGTGGAGCTCCGCACATCCTGATACTATCCACTACCATCCTCTGCACTGACCGACTTGGTGAGCCTCCAAATCAGCCCTGTGGGTCCCTGGGCATCCCCTGCCTCAATCGCAGCCTGTGTTTTGGATTGTGCCGGCCACTAGTGTTATCATCTGGCCCGTGGCCGGCTCCACACAGCCGGGACCCGCCGCCATCTTGCGGCCTACAAGTCAGCATACATCCCCCACACTTGAGCGCCGCGATACGCAGGACGAGCGGCGGCCCCACCATCATCCATCTAGGGCAGCTTCTCCAGAGGGGGTGGACCGGGAGTGAGCCATCGGAGGGCCGCCTGAGGACCCCCAGGGACGGGATCTACACGCCGCGGTCCGCCGCCATCTTGCGGCCTACGGGACAGCCAGCATCCTCCACGCCATCTACTGCCATCCTTTAAACCAACGAACCTGGTGAGCCTTCAAATCTGCCCCATGGGTCCCTAGGCGCCCTCTGCCTCGATCGCGGCCTAAATTGTGGATCCCGACCGGCCGATGGTGTTGTCATCCGGCCCGCTCCACACAACCGCCATCTTGCGGCCTACGGGACAGCCAGTATCTTCCACGCCATCTACTGCCATCCTCTACACCAATTGCCCTGGTGAGCCTCCAAGTCTGCCCCATAGTTCCCTGGGCACCCCCTGCCTCGATCGCGGCCTAAATTGTGGATCCCGGCCGGCCGCTGGTGTTGTCATCTGACCCGCTCCACACAACCAGGACCCGCAGCCATCTTGCGGCCTACGGGACTGCCTCCATCCTCTGTGCTAGAGTGCCTCAGCAGCCCCATCTCCATCTCCACAGGGTGACTTCTTTGGAGGGGGTAGTCCGGAAGTGTGCCATTGGGGAGCTGCCTGAGGATCCTAGGGGATAGACTCCCCTTACCTGCAGCCCATCTTGGGGCCTACAAAACCAGCAGCATCCTCCCAGGTTGGGCACTGTGATACGACCATACTCTCCTCCCTCCCTCCTGCCCAACTCCCTGGGTGAAAAAGACTAACTCATACTGCGGCTGGAGGGGTAGATGATCTGTGAGAGGGGGTGGACACGTCCCGCTGGAGATTTACCACCCGTCGGCACATTCGCATCCTCCATCCTACTCCGAGGACCCTGATAACTACACGCAGGCCCCCCCCCAAAAAAAACAAAACAAAACCTCCTTCATCGCGGGGCGGACCTCGGATGGGTCACCCTAGAACCCGCTACTCAAAACCTGGTCCGAAGACCTCTCGTACCCCCCCACCGGCGACCGTCTCCTCTACGAGGCGGCCCGCTACTGTGATGGCGGCGCATACACAGGCAGTTGCGGAGCCTGGGGCCGCGGTGGCTCCCACGGGAACGGAGATCCTGGCAGCCATTACAGCGTGCAAAGAAACTCTGACAACCAAGATCGACTTCCTGACCATAGATGTTGGTCTCATTCGTCAGGACATGGACAAATTCAGGTCCCGCATTGCGGAGGTGGAGGACAGAGTCTCCACAGTGGAGGATACAGTCCGGGCAGATTCCAGGGAGGTGAGGGCCCTGCAGCTCCAAGTGAAAGCGCTCCAGGAGCTTGCTATAGACACCGAGAACCGCCTCAGGCGAAATAACATCCGCATACTTGGATTACCCGAGAGAGCTGAGGGATCCAGACCAGCTGAGTTTACTGAACAATTACTGTCCACCCTGTTCGGCCTGGGTGATCTGCCTCCCACCTTCGTAGTGGAAAGAGCCCACAGGGTCCCGCCGCTCCCTCCAAGACCAGGGGCCCCTCCTCGCCCCTTCCTGCTGCGCTGTTAAATTACCGCGATCGGGATCGCATCCTGGCAGCGGCACGTACCATGCCTGAAATCAAATTTGAAAATACCAAACTGCTCTTTTTCCCGGATTTCTCTCAGGAAGTACAGCAACGCCGCAAGTCCTTTACTGATGTGAGACGCCGGCTCCGGGAGAAGGGAATACGCTTTGGTTTATTATATCCCAGCAGGTTGCGGATCACAGATGGTGACAACACGCGTTTCTTCGACACCCCGGAGGCTGCTATGACATGGCTGGATACCCGCTAACAACATACGACTAGGGAACCATGGTTGACTGCAACATGCTGGGAGCAGCTAAGTATCACACCTCCCCCGAACAGGACTACCTCCTGTCCCATGTTGACTCGCAGTATTACTCACTATCCAACCCTAGGTCTTTCCTCTCTGCTCTAGTCCATCATTACCCCAATTGGCTGTTCAATGTCCATTGTTGCATAGACTACCGCCCACTTCTCCTGTCTGAGGAGCTCCAGCAGCAACCACAGATTTATTTACTTTTTTTTCCCCCTTTCTTTTTCTTTTATTGAATGTGCTACTGTCTGGAACCAGCTTCCCCTACCGAAGAGCTTCCACAAGTGTTGAAATACAACACTGAACTGTTGCTAATTAAAGTCTAAAGGTTTACTGTTTTTGAGTTTTTGGGTATAGGCCCCATCTGATCACCCCCCAGGTTTTAGGGATGTCATCAGATGAGGGCAGGTTTGACACCTCGGTGTCATCACGGGTATTGTTTCTTAGTTATGTATGCATTCATGTTCGTTTGTCTATTTGGTCTTTCATGAGCCATAATTCCACCCGGTACAGGCTCCCTGGGTCCTTGCTGCTCCTGAGCTGTGCACGCGCACCTGCTTCATCCCTCCTTTCTTTCCCCGTCAGACCTCTGCACAATGACAGGACGTGATGCCCCCACCTTCAGTGTGCTGTCCTGGAATGTCCGAGGGCTCAATTCCAAATTTAAGAGAGCAGTGCTCTTCAAATACCTCAAATTACATTCCCCGCATATGGTAATTCTACAGGAAACGCACCTTATGGGCAGCAAACTATTGGCGCTGAAAAAGCCATGGATCCAGAGAGCCTTCCACGCCTCCTATTCCACATATGCCAGAGGGGTCACAATCCTGATCAGTAAATCCTTCCCATGTGTGATGGAACATGTTCACACTGACCCCCAGGGTAAATATGTACTTATAGTGTTCACTGTCTGGGGTGTCCGATATATTGTGGTAGGCGTTTACATCCCCCCTCCTTTTTCCTCCTCCACCTTATACACCATAATAGAGAAAATCACTCCATACTGCCCTGCCAGACTGTTACTCATGGGCGATTTCAACGCCATTTTGGCCCCAGACCTGGACAGACCTACCCCCCCCAAACAATTCTCTACTGACTTGCTCTCATGGGCAGAGGTGCTAGGTGTAACTGAGGTGTGGAGATGGAAACATCCCACGTCCAGAGCATACTCCTGTTTCTCCAATACGCATAAAACTTCCTCCCGCATCGACCTCGCCTTTGCCAACCCGACTATGCTGACAGATGTGTTAGACGCCTCATACTTGCCCAGCGGACTCTCAGATCACTGCCCCCTACTCCTTACAGTTCGCTCCCTGTCCTCCCGTTCCTCGCCCCTTTGGCGCCTAGGAACCCATTGGATCTCCCATGCCGACCTGGCAGATACTATTCCACCACGCCTAGCAGAATACTGGGATCTTAATACGGGGTCCTCCTCCACAGCGGTGACCTGGGATGCCTTTAAGGCCTTTACTAGAGGGCAATATATCTCTTCTATTGCTGGGATCCGGAGGGAGCAGGCAGCTATCACTATTGCCCTACAAACAGCTGCACGGCTTCAATCAGACACCTATGCAGCTGACCCTACTGACACACACTTTGACTCCCTCAATGCGGCGAAACGTGACTTACACCTCCACCTCACCGAGGTTAATAGACTAGACCTTTACCGAAACAAACAACGGTTCTTTGAACAAGGAGACCGTAATGGTCGCCTACTAGCGATGCTGGCACAACATGACAAACCCCTGACGGTGGTCCCTAGTGTGGTGTCCCCTTCGGGAGAATCGGCCTCCTCCCTGCCGGACATACTGGAGGCCTTCCGCCAGTACTACAGTGCTCTCTATACCTCGGTGCTACCCTCGGACTTCCGGCCACAGGACCTTGCACCCTGGTTGGACCCCTTGGCTCTTGGCTGGCTGTCTGACAGGGAAAGAGAGTCCCTGGTGGGGCCGATTACCCCGGAGGAGGTACTGAAGGCGATCGGGTCCTTCCCTGTGGGAAAGTCTCCGGGCCCAGATGGACTACCCATTGAGTTCTACAAGACTCATGGGGACCTGCTGGCCCCCAAATTGGCACAGCTTTATTCCCAATGTTTGGCTGATGGTGCCCTCCCGGCTTCCATGGGTCATGCCCATGTCATTCTTATCCATAAAGCGTCTAAAGACCCCACGTCCTGCGCCTCCTACAGGCCAATCGCCCTACTTAACACAGACTTTAAGATCCTCACCAAATTGCTAACCACGAGACTACAGCCCCTACTACCATCTATCATTGAGACTGACCAGACTGGTTTCATGGCCAATAGAGTGACAGACGTAAACTTGAGGCGCCTGTTCACCAACATACACACGCAACATCTCAATGAGGGATCTAGGGTGGTGGCCTCCCTAGATATCGAGAAGGCCTTCGACACGATCGAGTGGCCTTTTCTCTGGGAGGTCCTCCGCAGGATGGGGTTCCCCCTGCTCTTCATTAAATGGATGGAGGTCCTTTACCGTGACCCCACCTCGGCCATTAAGCTGGGAGGGGGCCTGTCACGGTCCTTCCATCTGTCCAGGGGCACGCGGCAGGGCTGCCCTCTCTCTCCAGCCTTATTTGCCATCGCGATGGAGCCACTTGCAGAGGCCCTTCGCACCTCTCCTCACCTTAAGGGGCTGCGGGTTGGCTGGCTGGAGGAGAGGGTCGCCCTGTACGCAGACGACCTCCTACTCTTCCTTAATGACGCGGGTCCATCACTCGAGGGAGCCCTGCAGGTCCTCAACTCCTTTTCCTCTGTCACGGGCCTCAGAGTCAACTGGACAAAATCTCTCCTGTTCCCCATCGACCCTGCGGCCCGTGACACAGCTCCCACTGACATCCCTCTTCAATGGGTCGAGAATTTTAAATATCTAGGGGTGGTGGTCTCCAGGCGGGCTTCTGACTACTTACCCCTAAATTTGTCCCCGGTAGTTCAGGAGACTCAGAAACGGCTGAAGTCATGGGAATCGTTGCCTCTTTCAATATTGGGACGCATAAATTTGTTTAAAATGAAAATACTCCCCAAATTCACGTACTTATTTCGCCACTCTCCACAGTGGATCCCTAAATCTTTTTTCATACATCTGCATCGCCTCCTCGCCTCTTTCATATGGGGATCCCAATCCCCTAGATACAGCTGGACCACATTGATACGCCCGACCTCCCAGGGTGGCTTGGCATGTCCGGATCTACACAAGTACTATCTAGCTGCCCAGCTGGTCACAGCTGCTTGGTGGTTCAATCCGGACATCTCCAACCCAGCTACCCAGGTCGAGGCGGCAGTGTTGGGATCCCTAGAGGCACTCAAATTTTTGCTCTTTCGAGGCCCTCGGGCCCCCTATCCACTGACACCCTCCATGCGCACCACGCTGCGTGCATGGGGGGCAGGTCTCAAAATTGAAAAATACCCTCAACAGGCAATCTCGCCCAATGCTCCCCTTTGGCTAAATCCAACCCTGAAGCACATCTATAAACTACCCGAGCCCCATGCCTGGACCAAATTTAACATAAAAACGGTGACACAGATTGTTTCCAATCAATCCCTAGTACCGCTCTCCAAACTGAACACCGATTTTAATATACCGCAGTCCTATTTTTTCAGATTCCTTCAACTCTCCCATGCCTTTGGCTGCCAATTCTCCAGCTCCCCTCCTCAACTAGTCCAATCTTCACTGGAAGGCCTTCTTCGGTCGGATTGTACAAAAAAACCCACTTCTCAATTATATTCACACCTGACTATCACCTCCCTCCCGACATTGGAAAAGCTAAGATCTAAATGGTCCCGTGACATCCCCGATTTTGACAGTGATGACTGGGATGATGTATGGGATTTCCCATTTAGCTCCCTGGTCTCTCTGAGAGATCACCTGATCCAATTCAAAATAGTCCATCGGGCATATTTCACTCCTCATAGACTACACAAAATGAACCCTGACTCCCCTCCCGAATGTTGGAGATGTGGTGGAACTCCTGGGGACTTCACCCACATCTTCTGGACCTGTCCGGCAATTGTCGGCTACTGGCGGGAGATATTAGACTTTATCACACAAATCACCTCTGTGCCACTACAACCATCAATGTCAATCTGCATACTAGGCCTGACTGAACAACTAATTCCTACGGTGGCAGGACGCACACTGGTGGGATTGCTCCTGTTCTATGCCCGTAAAGCCATCGCCCTTAGTTGGCGCAAATCAACCCCCCCTCCTCTTTCTCTGTGGAAACAATTAATTAACAATAGCTTACCTCTGTATAAAGACACATATGACAACAGAGGCTGTCCCAACAAATACAACAAAGTCTGGTCTAAATGGCTGGCAGATCCCTCCACTGCTTCGGAGACCTCTCAGTAGATCCCAATCACGAAATAACCCCCAAGCGGGTGCCAGGTGTACACAATGAATGTATAATATGATACCATATCATGTACAAATATGCATAGCATCATCTAGCGACCCAGTGAACTGTGCCGGTATAACCATTATCATACTAATGTATTTCATGCCAGATATCTACATATGATGCGGTGATAGCGTGACTCCTACATATAAGACCAATGTATGTTTGAATGTTTGTTCTCTCTTTGTTTTTTCTCTTTGAAAATCAATAAAAAGATTTAAAAAAAAAATAAATAAATAAATGGCTTCAAAAGACCATGTCCTTTAAAACCAAGATGTTCCCCAGTTCTCACATTGAGAGCCAGTGTGGCTCCCCCAACATACTGGAAACCACATGGACACCGAAGGAGATAAACTACCTTGTATGTCATAAATCTTTGAGGTAGCACATAAAGAAAAAGAAGTGGCGTGAATTGTATCACAATTTTTAAACACAATGACCCTCTTACAAGGAAAAAATCCTTTTAAGTTACCAACACAGTGACAGTGGAAGATGGATCTTCCAAAATAGGGGCAATGACCCCCCGAAGAGTGCGTGTTTTCCAAAAAATAGGGGGGTGATAAGGGGAGTGGGCTTGTTCTCTTTAAAAAGCAGGATTTTTTGCAGGAAATTGATAATATTCTATCTGACCTTAATACCGTTAACAGCTTGATAACATTATTCAGATTAAATACAGGGTTGGCATTGTTAATAAAAAAGAAAGATTATTTAGTACCCCTGTCCCTGGGGATTCCTATCATATATATTATTTAACAAAAATACATAAGAATCTTGATAGACCTCCGGGATGTCTGATAGTAAACGGTATAGACTCCCGCATAGGGAAGTTTAAGAATTCTTCTTGCAACCATTGGTGATCCATACTCCTGCAATTCTTAAGTATATCATGCAGATTATTAATGAATTTAGGTGTATAGAAACATAAAAAATTTACTGCAGAAAAAAAGACAGAGTAGTCCATCGAGTCTGATCTTTTTTTTTTTTTTTTTTTACATGTTTTGTATTTCTTTTTACTTTTTTGACTGAGTAGAGATCTATGTTTGTCCCAAGCACATTTGAAGCCATTTACTGTTGACTGGGTCTCTACCTCTGCTGGAAGCTTATTCCAAGCATTAACTACCCTTTCAGTAAAAAAAATACTTTCTAAGATAAGTATTGAACTTTCCTCCAGTTAGTTTGAGGTCATGTTTCTTGATTTTGGTTTCATATTAAAAATACTGCCCTCCTGAATCTTAATCACCCCCTTAATTATGTCTCTCCTTTCCCTTCTTTTCTCCAGACTGTAGCTCTCAATATTTATTCTTGCCCCCAGACCTTTCACCATTTTTGTTACCCGTCTCTAAACGCATTCTATTCTATCAATATATTTTTGTAATTGAGTTCTCCAGAACTGGACACAGTATTCTAAATGAGGATAATATAGGGGAATCAGAACCTCCTTCCAACACTGTCTACAAAACTGTACACTTGTACTCTCTCAAGGCATTATTTTTCCTTAGGTATATTATTTTACATTTAAAAACATTGAACTGCAATTTCCACTTCTTTGACCAATCTTCCAGCAATGCCAAATCATGTTTGATTTTAAAGACACCTCCAGGGATATAAACCTTATTACACACCTTTGTATCTTCAGAAAAAAGACATACCCTGCCCAACAAACCTTTAGTTATATCACTTAAATATAGATTAAATAAAATAGACCTGTAAATAAGTCTACTATGGGATCTAAGAGTCATTAGATCCCCATTGTTATTTGTGTTAATTAACTCTGCTATTGTGTGAAGAAGAGTCTATGTTGATTGTGATAATGTTGATTGGATTTTCTGAACTACAAGATGGCCAGTCTGGCCTAACGGTCATGTCTGAGTCATCTAGGCTGTCTAAAGGGATTAGTTAATTGCTCATGTTAATTAGGTTTATTAGGTTACAGCTGTATTGTTAGAGTAATATGAGCAGGAGGTCTGCACCTCCACTTTGAGTGTATAAAAGCCTGTATTTTGCAATAAAAGAGATTCCTGGTTGAACTTACATACAGTCTGCCTGGTGTTTGTTCTGAGCTACACAACTGGGTTAGAACGGCACATAACTGAAGTTCTAATCCCGGAGCATTGGATGACCGAACCATCAGACGTTGCAATCTGATTCAATAGCTGCAGAGGAGTGTCGGGAGAGTGGAACCGAGCAAGCAAGGGGCTCGTTACATTGGTGGCAGCGGTGGGATTTGCTCTCCAGTTACTGGGACACTCCAAACCAGCCTGCAGGAGAGCCACGCTGAAAGACTTACTTGAGAGCCATGGAGGGAATGGTGGGATCGTGCTTCCTTGCCGTGAACACATCCAAACCATCACCTGGATCCAAGGTAGCAGGATAGCAGGAGAGGAGAAATACCAGCCACCATGGATAAGGAATTCAGAAGGAGGTTGTGAGAGGAGATACAGCACAGAGGACCAGTATCAGAGCAGGTCCTGCTAGGATGGTTTGATTCTATCCGCTGTGAGCTCTGGAAGGAAGCGCTAGCCCGTGAGCAGCGACACCAGGGAAAAGTTCTCCCCTCTGTCCATGTGAGGTACTGGCCGCAGTATGAAGTGCGAATGCTGTTTTTGGGGGAACAGCCGAACCAGGAGTGGACAGCCCAGTTAAGCAGGCTGATCCGGGCAGAAATGCGGTTGGACGAGAGCTACAGAGCCCTCCAGTGGTATGTAGCCCAAGTGTGCCCATGGACAGCAGATGACAGCCCCACGGAAGGCTTTGACTACGATGGCCTGGGATTGTTATACTGGAGGCTGTCCAGGGACCCTGACTTTGGAAATAATGGAGCACAGAGAGCGGAGACTGAATGTCTCAGAAGTGCACTGGGCACTGGAAGATTTGGAGTTTCTGGCCGTTCAGGAATGGGAGTTGGAGATCGCCTACAAACAGCTGTTAGACTCTGCTCAGCAGCAGGGTGGTTCTCCCTTTGCCTGGGACTATCAGGAAATACCAGTTGACAACTCTTAAATCCTGGCTGAAGAGTTGACAATGTGGCAGAGTAACAGTGTGCTTTGCCAACCTGTACCCGCAGCTATGGAGGCGGAGGTCTTATGGTGGATGCAGCAAGTGCTGACTGACCTTGATGAACCTGTTTCTGCATTGGATGATCTTGGATGGAGGAATGTGCCTGTCCAGCAGAATGCCAGAGAATCGGCAGTGGAAAATCTGAAGATTGCCGTCCCCAAACCTGAAGTTCTGACAACAGGGCAGAGCTCTGCTAACCTCTGCCCAGCACTGATAGCATCTTCTGGGTTCCACGGAGAGGAGATGGTGAACCTTTATCCCCAGACACCAGTTGCAGAGACAGGGGATTTGATATACTTTTCTGCTGAGGAAGAACAACCTGGTGAGCCTCCAGCAGAAGAAGAGCTGTTATTAGGGCCAAACTTCACTGTGCTCTGCCCAGAACTGATAGAATCTTCTGGGTTCCAGGGACAGGAGATGGTGAACCGTTATACCCAGACTCCAGTTGCAGAGACAGGGGATTTGATAGACTTTTCTGCTGAGGAAGAACAACCTGGTGAGCCTCCAGCAGAAGAGGAGCTGTTATTAGGGCCAAACTTCACTATGCTCTGCCCAGCACCAACAGAAGTATCTGTGAAGTCACAAGGAACTTCCCCAGCTGAAGCACTGGCAACCGGACAAAGGGTCCAAGATCTCTGCCCTACACCTGCGGCGGTTCCGGAGGCTCAGGGTGAGAAGGAGGTGGTCATGTCCCAGCAGCAGATCAGGATACAGGGGGAGAAGGGAGAGGAGGTGTTCGTCCTCCCTCCCCAACAGTTAGCTGGAGCAGATGGTGTGGGGTTTCCAGCAGAAGGGCTGGCAACAGGGCCGAGTACTACTGGACTCTGCCCTCAACTAACAGAGGATGGATGTCCTGCGAAGGTGGATGGGACTTAAGTCTCCACCTGTATACCCCAGGGATGCTGGGCAGTCGGCCCAGATCCACAACAGCATGACGGAGTGAGCCCAGACACCCTGTCTTCTCTCCAGTGGCAGAAAGGACTCCAGGGAGAAGGGACAGTCCAGGCCTCTCCCCAGCGACAGATATGTTCTCTGAGAGAGGCAGAGGTTGGCTGGGTGAGTAATACTTTGTTTGGAACAATTTGTTTGGGGTACTGTGTGGGTACAGGCATTAGAGGACTGGAACTACTGACTAACTTCGGAGTCAACCCGTCTGGGGTCTCCTCCTGTGTTAGTCTCCTGCCGAAAGGGGAGAAATGTGACAGACCTAGCCGGGAAAGAGACTTTTGGAGGGGACTGTATGCTAGCCTCTTGCCGATCGATCGGGGGCCCTTGCATTTGGGGGAATGGTGCTCTTTGTGAGCTGTATGTCTGGGGACCCTGGATTTGCCATATTGGAATAGTGGCTGATTCATAATGCTGGGACAGATACTGTTAGGAGATGCTGATGTAAATTCCAACACCTGTCTGTCTATTGTCTGCTAAAATGTGTATTGTAAATAAGTCTACTATGGGATCTAAGAGTCATTAGATCCCCATTGTTATTTGTGTTAATTAACTCTGCTATTGTGTGAAGAAGAGTCTATGTTGATTGTGATAATGTTGATTGGATTTTCTGAACTACAAGACGGCCAGTCTGGCCTAACGGTCATGTCTGAAGTCATCTAGGCTGTCTAAAGGGATTAGTTAATTAGCTCATGTTAATTAGGTTAATTAGGTTACAGCTGTATTGTTAGAGTAATATGAGCAGGAGGTCTGCACCTTCACTTTGAGTGTATAAAAGCCTGTATTTTGCAATAAAAGAGATTCCTGGTTGAACTTACATACAGCCTGCCTGGTGCTTGTTCTGAGCTACACAACTGGGTTAGAACGGCACATAACTGGAGTTCTAATCCCGGAGCATTGGATGACCAAACCATCAGACGTTGCAATCTGATTCAATAGCTGCAGAGGAGTGTCGGGAGAGTGGAACCGAGCGAGCAAGGGGCTCGTTACAAGACCTAATACAGAACCTTGTGGTAATATATTTTTGGTGGGAGATGTATTACTGGGTACAGTGAATGTCTCCTCCCTTTACACTAGTATTCCTCATCCCAAGGGGTTTGAGGCTGCTGATCACATTTTGAGTTCTGACGAACCTATTTCTTTTGTCCAAGAAATAGGTTCTGGAATTTTGTGATGGAGCATAATTATTTTTACTATGGCGGTAATTACTTTTTACAATCCACAAATATTACTATGAGTGCGAAGTTTGCTCCAAGCCTTGCCAATTTATTTATGGTGTGGTGGGAGGAAGAGATTTTATGTAGAAATTTTACCAATAATTAATAATCTGGAGGTGTTATATTGATGACACATTCTTTATGTGGAGAGGGGATGCAGAATCCCTTCATGCATTTATGTAATTCCTGAACAATAATACTTGGGGTATTAAATTTGTTATGAGTGGACTGATGTACAGGTTAACTTTTTAGATCTGGTTATTTTTAAGGAACAGGATTAGCTCCTCACAAAAACCTTTTCTAAAACCAACCACTGAAATATGTTCTCCGTGGTGGAAAGCTGTCACCTTCCTTCATGGTTGAAAGCTATCCCTATGGGACAATTCCAAGAGAAGGTCAAGAAGGAGAGGTTTCCTCAGAAGTGCTATCAGGAGGAGGTATTGGATATATGATGGATAATGTGTCCAATATTGAATGAAATTCATTGTTAAACCATTGGATTCAGAATAACTCAGGACCTAATAGACATGAATTGGCTTTTTTGACCGTTTTCTCCAGTCAACATCATTGGGTCAATAATGGTACTGGCAATACATTGGAATATCTGAAATGACAAGATTTTGGGTTCAGCCCTTCCTGAATGCCCTAATGTTATTTTTAGGAAAACGCGTACTCTATTGGATGTTATTGCCCCTAATTTGGTAGATCCACCTCCCACTGTGACTATGCTTGATAACTTAAAAGTTTTTTTCCTTATAATGGGGCAATGTGTGTAAAAGTTGTGATACTATTCGCACCACTTCTTTTTCTTCATGTGCTACCTCAACGTTTATGACATACAGGAGTGCATTACCTGCTCTGATCAGGGGGGTAGCTTATCTCCTTTGGTGCCTGTTTGTTTTGCAATATGTGGGGCAAAACACATGGGCACTAATTGTGAGCATTGGGAAACATCTGGCCAACATTCATAAGAGATTTAAAGGACATAGTCTTTCAAAGCACTACTATTTATATCACAACAGGAATCCATCCTCTCTGCAGTTGATAGGCATAGAGAAATATTCTCCTCCTTGGAGGAAAAGTAATCTCTGGATAACTATCTTGAGGAGAAAAACTTGTTCAAAATTCGATCTCAGGACATTCAGCCCATGGGGTTTGAATGTTGACTGGAAAATGAATTGTTATATTAATAACAGTTGAGCCCCTAGTACTTTTTATCTGCTTTTTTTTTACTTTTTTTACATATATAATTTTTCTATTTCTGATTTTTTTCTTAGATTTATTAATAAAATGTAAACTATTTTTTATATAAAAAGTATTTCTTATTTTTAAGTATTATTTGCATTTTGATAACACATTTTTCTACATGATTTATATTTGTATTTTTTGAATAAATGTTTTAAATGTTTTTTAAATGTATTGTATCTCAGGAACTAACCTCAATTTTTTTTGTCCAGCAGATGGCGCTTAATACATTGCTCTGGTTCTGTTTCCTTTTAAGTGACTAGGCTGTGGTATATACAGTGCCTTGCAAAAGTATTCACCCCTCTTGGCATTTTTCATGTTTTGTTGCCTCACAACCTGGAATTAATATGGATTGTTTGAGGATTTGCATCATTTAATTTACAGAACATGCCCACAACGTTGAAGATTTTTTTATTGTGAAGCAAACAACAAATAGGACAAATAACAGAAAAAGCCAATGTGCATAACTATTCACCCTCCTAAAGTCAATACTTTGTAGAGCCAACTTTTGCGGCTATCACAGCTCCAAGTCACTTTTGATGAGTCTCTATGAGCTTGCCACATCTTACCACTGGATTTTTGCCCATTTCTCCTTGCAAAACTGTCCCAGCTTCTTCAAGTTGGATGGTTATATCCCTGTATTTAGCATCATCCATATTCCCCTCAACTCTGACCAGTTTTCCACTCCTGACTGCTGAAAAACATCTACACAGCATGGTGCTGCCACCACCATGTTTCACTGTGGGATGGTGTTCTTTGGGTGATGTGATGTGTTGGGTTTGCACCAGAAATAGCATTTTCTTTGATAGCCAGAAAGTTCAGTTTTACTCTCAACAGACCAGAGAACCTTCCTCCATGTATTTTGGGAGTCTCCCACATGCCTTTTCGCAAACTTAAAACGTGCCGTTTTGTTTTTTGCTGAAAGTAATGGCTTTCTTCTGGCCACTCTGCCATAAAGCCCAACTCTATGGAGCGTACAGCTTATTGTGGTCCTATGTACAGATACTCCAGTCTTTGATGTGGAACTCTGCAGCTCCTCCAGGGTTATCTTAGGTCTCTGTGCTGCCTCTCTGATTAATGCCCTCCTTGCCCGATCCATGAGTTTTTGGTGTGCAGCCATCTCTTGGCAGGATTGCTGTTGTGCCATTTTCTTTACATTTGGTTATGATAGATTTGATGGTACTCCTAGGGATCATCAAAGATTTGGATATTTTTTTATAACCTAACCCTGACTTGTACTTCTCAACAACATTGTTCCTTACTTGTTTGGAGAGTTCCTTGGTCTTCATGGCAGTGTTTGGTTAGTGGTGCCTCTTTTTTTTTTTTAATTGTATTTTTATTGAAGTATTGAAGAATTAGTACAAAATTGTATCAAGATGTACAGTGCACTATCAACATAAGTGCATTATAAACAAACATAATGAAAAGAGAAAACAAAATGGAAAAAAACAAATATAAGTGACAAAAGAATGTTCACAGAAACAAGGCACATATATGCATTAAATCAAATCTTTATGATGTATGCGATAAACGCACTATGGGAGAATACCTAGAATCCTGCGATCAGTTTAGATACACAGACAACGTAGAACTAAATTAGGTTAGGATTAGGGCATATTTGGTAGTACGGGGGTCCCGAGTTCCGAAAGATCCCATGGTTCCCATATTTTATTAAATTGGGGGGTGCAGTCATGTACCGAAGCCGTCAAAAACTCCATTGTCCGAATCTCAGCCATTAAATGCAGAAACCCGGACCACGGGGGAGGTGTATTGGATAACCAGAACAGTGGGATAATCCTCCTGGCAGCTAGCAATATATAGGATATCAGTTTGTTTGTCTTTTTTGGTACCCCCGAGGGGGGAAGACCCAAAAGGTAGTTCAAAGGATCCAACGGAAGAGACACCCCAGTCACCTTATGTATAAGTAAATGTACATCATTCCAAAAAGATTGTATCAAGGAACATTGCCAGAAAATATGGAATAGTGAGCCTATGTCAGATCGACACCGCCAACAGAGCTGTGAAACTGAAGGATCATACTTGTGAATAACATCGGGAGTTCTGTACCAGAACATGAGAATCTTAATGGTCGTCTCCCTCTGAGTGACACATTTAGAAGATTTAAAGGTAGAGGACCAGATCCTATCCCACATTTGTATTGTGATAGGGCGGCCCATCAACTGAGACCACTTGCGCATATAATGGTGTAATGTTTCCGTAATTAGAGTCGGCTCATGGAGGATACGATAGATACAAGAGATCAAGTGTAGTTGATTGGGGCCCTGGGCACACAAGTGATCAAAAGTAGTTGGTTTATCTAGGGTCAGGGATGACGATTTAGAATGAAAAAAATGTCTAACTTGTAAGTAAAAGTGGAAGAAATGTGGTGGAAAATCAAATTTCTCTCTTAAAGCGTCAAAGGAATGTAGCTTCCTAGTTATGGGATGAACTAGATTCTGCAGCTGGAAGAAATGAACATTTATCCATGGAAAGATCCTGCCCAGGGACATACTATCCGGAATAAGAGGGTTAAGTAATACATTTATAAGAGGAGAGCAGGGGGACATGAGAGGATAATGTTTGAGGCAACTACGCCAAATGGTTAAGGCTAGTGTCATTGGACCAGTGCACTGACGTTTGTAAATAGGGTCTAAAAGAGGGGGGGTGCCCCACACCAAGGAGCTCGGGTGAACCGGATAAAGTACCCCCTTCTCAATGGCAGACCATTGGTTAGGTGCATGTAAGGAAGTCCAAGAGGTGATGGCCCTTAAGTGTGTTGCATGATAATATTTAGTGATATCCGGGGCTCCCACGCCTCTTCTGGACCTAATGGAGAACATCACGGAGCTAGCTATGCGGTGAGCACCACCATTCCATATGAATTTCAAAAAGGACCTTTGAAGCGTCTTTAGTTGTGAGGCAGGTACAGCTACTGGGAGAGTTTCAAAGTAATAAAGCAGCTTGGGCAGGATAGACATTTTTAACACATTAATTCTGCCCAATAGGGACAGGGGATATTTGGTCCAGAACGACAGAGACTTATTTATATCCAATATCAGAGGAGGGAAGTTTGTGCTATAAAGGGAGGAGTAGTAAGGGGTAAGTAGAATACCCAAGTATTTGAGAGAGGTACTACACCATTTATATGTTGATTTTATGTATTTTTATGTATGATTCTTTGAGATGGGATAGTAATAGCTCTGGAATGTGTATAGGAAGGGCTTCAGTTTTAGAATTGTTGACTTTATACCCAGAAATAGCACTAAAAGAGGTCAATAATTTATGTAATGAGGGAAGAGATATCAGCGGGTTGGTGATAGTTAACAGTATGTCGTCTGCAAATAGCGATAATTTATATTCCCCCTCATCACCACCCCATGAATATCTGGATGTACACAGATAGACTCGGCTAGGGGTTCTAGGCACAGAATGAAAAGCAACGGCGATAGGGGGCAACCCTGACGAGTTCCATTTGTCATGGGGAAGCTAGGGGACAGGAAGGATGACATTTGCACCTGCGCTGAAACATTTGAGTATAAGGCCTCTAAAGCTTTTAGAAAAGGACCATCGAAACCATATATTTTTAAGGTGGCAAACATTTAGGGCCAACTTAGCCTATCAAAAGCTTTCTGCGCATCTAGGCTCAAGATCAATGCAGAACGTGAAGTTCTATCTAAAAGGTCTATTGTATGTCGAGTGTTATCTCCTGCGTGTCTACCAAGGACAAAACCCACTTGATCCCTGTGTATCAGTTTGGGAATAAATGCGGAGAGTCGGATAGCAAGTATTTTAGTAAATATCTTGTAATCCGAATTTAGGAGGGCTATGGGTCTAAAGTTATCTGGGACAGAGGGATCCTTTCCAGGTTTAGGGATAACCAAAATAAATGAGTGGGAGAACTGAGAATGTGGAGGAGTTCCCTTAAGAAGGGAATCATATAAGGCTAGCATATGAGGAGATAGAATGTCAAAAAAAGATTTGTAGTAGGAGTAGGGCAATCCATCTGGGCCAGGTGATTTGTGTAATGGTAGTTTTTTAATTATAGCTAGGAGTTCTTCAGCTGATACTGTTACATTTAAACTCTCTAGGCCCGTTTTAGATAATTTTGGTAGTTTTATATTGGAAAAAAAATCAAAATTTACCTGCGTAAAATCAAAATGGTTCTCCAGAGTCAGACAATTATACAGTTTGTTGTAGAAATTAACAAAAATTTTGGACATCTCACGAGGGCAATGTGTTCTAGATCAGTCTGTCTGCAAAAGGAAGTCAGGCAAAGAATTGAATGGACGAGGGCATAACTTATTAACTAACATCTTGTGGGGCTTATTTGAAAATTCATAAAATTTCTGCTTCGTCCACAGTATGGACCTAGCTGTTTTGTCAAGTTTTGTTGATTTAATTTGTTCTCTAAGATGAATGACTTTACGTAGTTTCTGCACCGTGGGACCACCCAGAAGCCTCCGTTCAGCAGATACTAGAGCAGACGTTAAGGACTGCAATAAACTGTTTCTATCTCTCTTCAGTCGATAGCCCTCAGCTATACACGCACCTCGGAAAACGGCCTTATGTGCCTCCCACAGTGTAGAAACCTGAGATACCGATCCAGAGTTGAGTATAAAATAATCTTTCAAGCTATTTGCTAGGATAGATCGGGATACTTCAGATTGCAAAAGGTGATCATTAAAACGCCAGTGACAGGATTTGGTATAAGTCTGGGATAACATAAGATCTAGTGTAATGGGCGCATGATCCGACCATGTAATAGGTGAAATGTCTGACTCAACTACATAGGGAATAAGTGGAGCCGAGATAAAAAAATGATCAAGATGGGAGTATATTTTATGAGCTGGTGAATAAAACGTAAATTGTTTAACAGAGGGATGTTTTATCCTCCATGAGTCGAATAGTCTGTATGATCTAATACATTTACAGAATGCATTGGCTTGAGACAATATTCTTTTAGGTGAGGTAGTACTAAAAAGCGCTTGTCTGTCCCTGTTGGGTGACATGACCAGATTGAAGTCCCCACCAACTATCATAAAAGGTTGTGAGCGATATTGGGGAGTATCAAAGAGATTGTTGAGGAACTCAATCTGGCCCGTGCTTGGGGCGTACAAATTAACCAGTGTAAAAGAGGTAGACATGTATTCACATTCTAGAATAAGAAATCTCCCATGTGGATCTACATGTGACCTCCGAACCTTGACAGGACATGCTTTCTTGATCAAGATTGCCACTCCTGCCTTGCCCGTAGAATCAGAGGCAAGATAGGAGATGAGAAAAAACCTGGAGGCAAATTTTAACGATCCTCCTGCCCGAAAATGGGTCTCCTGGATCATCACTATGTCTGCGCCTGAGGCCCTGAAATCTTTCAGGGCCATCCAGCGCTTACCAATGGAGCCCAGGCCTTTTACATTATAGGACATAATTTTTAAAGCCATGGCTGCGGTTTATCTAGGAAGGCTAATGTAAAAGCATCTAATACTATAAGCCTGGGAATATCATGAGAATAGGAGTATACACATTGCAGTTTACAGGAAATTATAATAATAAACGTTTTCCCATCTCTAATTATTGAAAAACACCCCCCAAGTTGAATCTCCGTTAGAGTAAGGTGGTAATGACCGTGGGGTCTCAAACTGTGGAATACATCATTAGACATGTGTATGAACAGTAAAAAAAAAGGAAAACAAAAAAGAAAAATCAAAAGAGAAAAAGGAAAAAATTGTTCAAAATTCTGTAGACCTGAGAAAAAACAGTTTCTCAGGGAGCCCTGGGCATAGACCAGGGCCTGGAGGGGACGTGGGCGGATCTCCATCTGGCAATTCTGCTTGAGGAGATGGGAGGGAAACCGCTGCTCACCTTATGCATTTGGTAGTGGAAAAGATAAAAATAGGACCAAAAAGATTTTGAAGAAAAACCTGAAAGTCCTTAGGAAAAAGCAAGATTAACAAATATAACAGGTATGTTTGACACTTAAAATTTCAAAACCTTTAGTAAATGTATCTCATGGGATGAGAAATATTCTACCCCGAAAAAAGGAGCGAGGCAGATACAAAAACTAGAAATACCAAGACAGCAACATCGTTTCGTCTAAAAAATTTCGTCCAAAACTCTGAGATGAAACGAAAATGCATAAGACAGAGAAGAATAGAACCAAAAATAAGAGCGTTCAGAGGGAAACTCAAGGAGGTTGCTTAGAAGATCTCAGGTGTTGAGGTGTAGAAAGGTGCTTCTTCGATTTGCCCCGAACAGGAGTCCAGATGCTCGTAGGTGTAGTTGGAGGCAAACGGGCCTGTGTGTTAGGAGGAATTGTATCTTCTTCCGGTAAAGGGGGGAGACCCAGACTTTTTAGGAAAGCCTCAGCTTCTTGTAAATCACTTAGAGAATATTGGGCTCCATCTTTAGATACAGCTAGACGAAAAGGGAATCCCCAGTAGTATGGTATCTTGTGTTGTTGTAAGTGCGAGGTGAGGGGGCGCAAGTTCCTCCGTTTAGTGAGAGTGATGGGCAAAAGGTCGCTAAAGATCTGCAGCTTGGCGCCCTTATACGTAATTTGGGATTTATTGCGGGTTGCCAGGGTTAGTGCCTCTTTACTTTCAAAGTAGTGAAACCATACCACAACATCCCTGGGTCTAGCTCCAGTCGGAGGTTTTGGGCCCAGGGATCTATGGGCCCTGTCCAAACGCCAATCTATGTCCACAACTGAGGGAGCCAGATTATTAAAAAGGCTCAGAAGGTAGGGTCGGAGTTCAGAGTCACACACTGTTTCCGGAATCCCTCTGAATCGTAGGTTTTGTCATCTTTCTCTGTTCTCCAAGTCTTCCTGCTGTAGTTGGAGTTGAGATATGGAAAGGCGTAAATTATGATTTTCCTCCTCGATCGCTTGTACATAATTTATCATTTCGTCGAATTTGTTTTCCAGAGTGTCTGTGCGATCTCCAATTTGTGATATTTCCCCTCTTAATTCAGCAGCTAGCTTGCTCACCTCAGCCGAAACATTGGACGTAATCTGTTGAAGTAAAAGCTGCAGCTTGGAGTCCAGAATGTCAGGGGTGAGAATCATATTAGAGGGTAAAAGAGTGGTTGCAGGGTTCTGCGAGCCAGTCAGAGAGGAGCTTGCGACATCTTCGGAATCCAGGGAAGGATCCAGTAAGGCAAAAGGATTCGCGGAGGAATTAGAGGAGGCAAGCTGTGGTCTGGTAACATAACGCTCCATTGTTGGTTCTTCTCGTGGCACAAACAGTGGTTTGTAGTTTCGTTGCTGTTGGCCAATTTTGCCCATGAGGTACACAGAGGATTTAGTGATCAAACATGCAGGCTTACCTCCGATGCTGTATATTGCTAAAACTGCTGTACGGAGGTCTTGGTGAGCAGACAGGGATCCAGGGTTTATTTAGATAGCATCTCTCTCAGAGTAATGTTGTGCTCCATTTGGATCCTCAGATCCCCCTGATTACAATTCTACTTCCCCTTCCTATCAGCCTGGGGTGAGAGAAGCAGATCCTGTGATCCCCAGCACTTTGTAAGCAACTGTGCGGCTGAAGAAACAGAAGGGATGTCTTTAGGGTGTATATGAGAGTCCCAAGATGGCCGCCGGCCTCCAGGAAGGCCGAGCCTCGGTCTATCCTAGGAGGGGGCCGCCGAGGAAATAAACACGGCCGATCGTGGTCACTAGGGCACCCACGGGGGTAGAGGGATAGAGGATCGGGTGACCCGACGCCTCCCCGGGGCTCGACAACGGGCAGTCCTACTCACTGTGACCTGGAGGAGTGTCTGCAATCCAGTCCGCAGGCCACGTCAGGCCGCAAGGCCGCAGAACACCAAGGCCGACCGCCGAATGGCTCTCCACGGCCTCCTCGGATCCGCAGGCTGGTCGGTGCAGTCTTCAGGGTCAGAGCAGGCTCACTAACCGTCCAGCTGCCCTCCAATCCTCCAGTCCGTGGGCTCAGGTAGGAAGCGCCGCTGGTCAGCCTATAGGCCCCAAGATGGCGTCGGAGGGCCCCGATGGCAAGGGGGAAATCTCAGCCGCGAGCAGGATCTGGCAAGCCAAAGGTCCAAATAACTGTCTAGGGCAGATCTGCAGGAGTTCAGGACCAAGAATATGTAGTTTGTAGCTGTGGGAGCACAGTATAAGGCAACGGATGGTATTATATTAGTGTGAGTTAAGAGGAGCTCAGCTCACATGTGTCTTTCCAGCAGCAGGTCCAGACACGCCCCCTAGTGGTGCCTCTTGCTAAGGTGTTGCAGCCTCTGGGGCCTTTCAAAAAGGTGTGGATATGTAATGACAGATCATGTGACACTTAGGTTGCACACAGGTAGACATCATTTCACTAATTATGTTACTTCTGAAGGTAATTGGTTGCACCAGAGCTTTTTATGGGCTTCATAACAAAGGGGTGAATACATACACACATGCCAATTATCAGTTTTTTATTTCTGAAAAATAGTTTTATGTATATATTTTTCTAATTTTACTTCACCGACTCAGACTATTGAGTTCTGATCCATCATATATAATTCAGATTAAAAAAACATTGAACTAAAGGCTGTAATGTAACAAAATATGTAAAAAGCCAAGGGGGAGGTGAATACTTTTGCAAGGCACTGTACATATTGTATATTTTTTATTTAGTTTTGATATTTTTTGCATAATTTTTTATTTGGCCCAATGATGGATTACATTTCATGTAATGTGACACCTTTGTTTTCCTCTTTTTCTTTTAAGAAAATCTTTGTTAAACTGGCCATACACCTATAGATTATCTGCAGATTTTCTATGGTTAGATGGAAAAAGTGGGAGATTCCTCCATCCACAAAGTTTAGGGAACGTGGAGAAATCTGTTGCACTTTTTCCATCTAACCATAGAAAATCTGCAGATAATCTATAGGTGTATGGCCAGCTTTACTTGTCCCTCCTTCTTTGTACTCCAGCCACCCTTTAGTGGATGCACCTGACGTTACAGACCAGTCTTCTTTTCTGAGGATGCCTGTTTGGAGGAAACGCATCATGTGGAGCTGCTCTGTGATGTCAACTCGTATGCTGGCCAGTTCTCCAGTGGCGCTGTGTATACTCTTGAACCTTTTGTTCCCACTGAACAAGTGAGTGCAATACTTTTTAAATATACTCATGTTTTAAGCTGTACTGCAATATGAGACGTCTTCTTTGTTTCATTTGGCAATTATCTGTGGATGTGAGCTGAGGAGATGGATATCCTCTGTTGTTATCACACCTGAACTGATTGCTGGGACCTTCAGTATCTTTTTTGTGATCTTTTTCTCTGGTAAGAAGCTGTGCATGGGGGTGTGGCACCTGAAATCATTTATATTTGCTTAAATGTCACTTAACCACTTCAGCCCCAGAAGAATTTACCCCCTTCCTGACCAGAGCACTTTTTGCGATTCGGCACTGCGTCACTTTAACTGACAATTGTGAGGTCGTGCGACGTGGCTCCCAAACAAAATTGACGTCCTTTTTTTCCACAAATAGAGCTTTCTTTTGGTGGTATTTGATCACCTCTGCGGTTTTTACTTTTTGCGCTATAAACAAAAAAATAGCGACAATTTTGAAAAAAAAACGCATTATTTATTCCTTTTTGCTATAATAAATATCCCCAAAAAGTAATTAAAAAAACATTTTTTTCCTCAGTTTAGGCTGATACGTATTCTTCTACATATTTTTGGTAAAAAAAAATCGCAATAAGCGATTATTGATTGGTTTGCGTAAAAGTTATAGAGTTTACAAAATAGGGGATAGTTTTATGGCATTTTTATTAATAATTTTTTTTTTTTACTAGTAATGGCGGTGATCAGTGATTTTTATTGTGACTGCGACATTATGGCGGACACATCGGACATTTTTGACACATTTTTAGGACCATTGTCATTTATACAGCAATCAGTGCTATAAAAATGCACTGATTTCTGTGTAAATGAGACTGGCAGTGAAGGGGTTAACCACTAGGGGCGGGGAGGGGTTAAGTCAGTACTAGGGATGTGTTCTAACTGTAGGGGGGATGGGCTAGCTGTGACACGTCACTGATCTCTTCTCCCGATGACAGGGAGCAGAGATCAGTTACACTGTCACTAGGCAGAACGGGGAGATGCTTGTTTACATCAGCATCTCCCCGTTCGTCCTCTCCATGAGGTGATCACGGGTATCCCCGTGGCAATCGAGTCCGTGGGACCCGCGACCCGTCTCACGGAGCTCCCGGCTGGCGTGCGCCTCCGGTGGCATGCACGCAATGGCATGGCGGGAAATTCAAATGGGACTTACAGGTACGCCCATTTGCCCAGCCGCGCCATTCTGCCGAAGTACATCGGCATGCGCCGGTCGGGAAGTGGTTAAAGCACCTTTAGTCACTGGCAGATTTTTTATATCATTTTTGGACTTTCTGCCACATATGTATTTATGCTTTGCTCTTATTAATTTATGTTATGTTTTTTGGTTTTGTTTCACTTTGTGATTGCATTTAAAGGGGACACACTTATTTTTCTTTTATTGAATAGCCCTTTGTTATCAGGCCATTTAGCAGTTTTCAGCGCTGTCATTATTTGACTAACAATTGCTTGATCATGCAACACTGTACCCAAATAAATTGTCATTTTTTAGGCAGATTCTTTTGGTGGCATTTAATAAATCAACCACTGTGTTTTTTTTCTTTTATACCAAATAAAGGAAAAAAGGACCAAAAAAATGAGGAAAACAGATCTCCAAAATGACATTTTTTTTGAAAGTAGATAACTCAAGGTGATCTAAAATTTTGGACATATTATTTTTTATTTTAAATAAAAAAACATGCTGGCATTCAAGTGGTTAAAACATGGAGTTTCAAAATTGTGCGCTAGATACAACACACAATTAATGTAAAGGTTATACAAAGAGGGAGGGGGAGATGAATAATTTGAAGGTCACATACAGTGGGAGGATGGAGGTGAGGGGGTCAATGTGTAGGATAAGGGAGGTGATTATTATGAAAGCACTACAGGGATAGGCTGAGGATGAGATGTACAGGGAAGGAATAGGTAAAAGGGCTAAATAAGCTATATAGTAATCTCACAATAATATTTATTAACATCTTCCACCTTGAATCTGCTGGTATCTGTCTACGTCCCTTGGATCCCCCATTCATAAAATTCTCTTGCCTACATTTCCTCCATTTTGAGAGGAAGTGGAGGGCTCTCAAGTAGAAACAGTAGTGCTGTTTGGTTTTGTGATCACTGTCATTGGTTATTACAGGGATCACAAAGCATAGGCATTTTGCACATGATTGGCACTCACACAGGTGGTAAACAGAATGGTGTTTAAAAGCATTGCTCCAGAATACCATGTTCACCCTACCACCATTTTAAAATGTATGGCAACATTAAGTGGTTAAGGAATGATAGGGGGAAAATTATAAGTTTTTAATGAATACCTTAAATTAATGTGTGATAAGATTTTTCAACATTTTTCATTCACTAAGATATTTTTATTATTGTGTTAAACATATATGTTTGTAGATTAGCCACTAGATGGAGATCTCTGGAATTTAGTGCAAATATTCTGTCTCTTAACATTTGCTCCAATAAGATATACATTGAGCCACACAGTGAGTGCCTTGTTTGCAATGACAGGTTAACAGTCTATATTGTGAGAGAGAACAGTAAAGCATAACCATTGTGTAGTAGTAAAAAGCAAGAAGCAAAGCCTGCACCAGAAAATATGGCCTGTGCACATATTGTATAAAATAATATAACAAATTATACGTTAAAACATTATTTTTATTATTATTATTATTATTATGCAGGAATTATATAGGGCTTTATGACACAAGGGCAGAACGTATAATTACAATACAATTTAATAGAGTAGGAATCAGAGAACCCTGCTCATTAGAGCTTACAATCTAAGAGAAGGTCTTTAAAATATTAACACATATTGATAAGATTAGTTTTATATCTCTTGTACAGCCAGAAAACATTGAAATGGTTTTATATGTCCTGTAAAGAAAGCCCAAAGTGCTCATTCTGCAAATGGCAGTCTGAAGCTTTGAAGTTGTAAGTCCGACTTCTCCATCTCTCTCTTTTCTATATCACTTAATAGCGTTAGGAGTGACACCCCTGGCAGGTAACATGGACTCACCCAATGCACAGAGTTTAAGTGACTTGGTCTTCTCTACAGAAGGAGTGATGGATGATGACCCTAATGGCCCCAGAGCTACTTTTGCTGCAAGCTATCACTGAGTTGTGGCCTTCAGAATTTCTCCACCAAGGGGTCGCAGGGACAGAGTAGTTACAATGTTGAGACAGGGTAGGATATAGCAGGAGGTCAGAATCTGAGCAGAGGTCAGGACATGCTGCAGTCAAGAGAGAAATCATCGTCCAGGCAGAATTCAAGACAGGTGGCAGGCAAAAGAGTGCCCAGGCTGAGGTCCTGGAAGGGAGCAAGTATAAAGATAACAGGAACAGGCAGAGTCAGCAATGGGGAAAGGAAACAAGAGCAAGGTCAGGGGCTAGTAACAGGTGAAACAGGAACAACAATAATTTAACAAGGTACAAGGTAGTTGGCAAGAAGACATAGCACTGGCAAGCATAAGAGGAGTTGTTGAAAAAATGGGCCTGTGCGAAGCATCAGAAATGCACACCAATGTGCATCAACATGCTGATGTACGCTAATAGACTTGCACCAACACACTTGCATCTACACTCACAACCGAACATAGCCAAAGATCTGCAATCCAGCATGTGCATGACACACTGCACAGAGATAGGACAGACCAGGTCCCAGGATAAACAGATGTAGACTCTGGAGTAATTGTGACACAAGCCTCATTAATTAGGCCCACATTACTGAGCTGTGGAGGGACTGTCAGAACTCTGACTTAGGATTTGAATGTGGAAGTATGCATACAGAGAGTCCTGGAGCAGAGGAGCGAAGGGATCAGCGTAAGGACAGCATGACATGTGCGGACTGCACAGTCACGCTGTTAGTTAGTTCCCCTTTAAGATAAGGGGAGTGGCTGCAGCAAGGGAGGTGCTCAGCAAAGGGAAATTGTGAGGAAGGGGTAAGTGATGTCAGTGGTGAGCGGCGGGGAGTAAAGATTACATACGCTCCCACTGCTCAGTACATTTCCCGCTCTAGCATGGCGAATACGGCAGCGATGGAGGAACTAATAATGTGGCTGCGTGCGGCAGCTGCAGCGCAAGGGGCTGACTGGCTGCAAGCTCAGGTGGCAGCCATACTGCATGAGAGTGGAGCGGCGACGAACGGGGGGGCCCTGAGACTCCACGTGTACGCTGTTTCCGTCCGCTGGAGCGCTTCAACGCTGACACCGCACCTGGGGGTCAGAGGCCACTGCAGGAAAGGAGCCGTCCATCCACCCCCCAGCAAATGACAGCCACAAGGAACCATGGATGGGGACACAAGGAGGACACAGTGCAGAGGCTGGAGGGTATGGATGGGGGAGCCCAGCACAGCACACGGCTCTGCCCCCCCGGCTCGTCACAGATGCCAGGAGCAGGTGGCCGGAGATGTAATGGAGAGCCCGAGCACCCAGCCAGCCCAGCGGGTGACGACCGTGCCTCGGGAGGCTGGCCAAGTGGCCGGAGCGGCCAGCAGCCCTGCAACTTCCAGAGGGAGGAACGAGAGAAGCACAGTGACGCAGGTGAGTGGAGGCAGAGAGAGATCGACAGAATAAGAGCCTGCGAATAAGAGGGACAATGCCAGTGCGGGTGGAAAGGATGCATCCTTTCCTCAGTAGGTACCCCAACCGTAAAGCAGCCCAGTTGTTAGAATCAGGTTTCGCGTTTGGTTTTAAAATACCGTGCTCATTGACGGCGGCCCCTCCCATGGCGATGAATTTACGTTCAGCTCTGCTGCATCCAACGGTGGTTTCAGAAAAAATAGAGAAAGAAGTAAGTTTGGGGCGCATGTCCGGCCCTTTTACTTCGGTTCCTCTTCCGGGCTTTGTGGTATCCCCATGGGGGGTAGTTCCCAAGAAGGAGCCAAACAAATTCAGATTGATTCACCACCTTTCCTTTCCGAAGGGTGGGTCGGTCAATTGCGCCGGAGGAGTGTTCAGTGACATACACTTACTTTGACGCTGCGATATCATGGGTGCGTCGCTACGGGCGGGGGTCACTGATGGCAAAAACGTATATTGAATCTGCTTTCCGGCTTTTGCCAGTCCACCCGGACAGTTTTTGGCTGCTGGGCTGTGCATGGAATGGGGCATACTACGTGGATCGTTGCCTCCCGATGGGATGCTCTATCTCGTGCGCTTTCTTTGAAACGTTCAGATCATTTTTGGAATAGGTAGTTCGGGACGTCTCTGGGATCAACTCGATCATTCACTATCTGGACGATTTCCTATGCGTCGGCCCACTGGGTTCCAACATTTGTGCTGTCCCCTTAGGGACGCTACAGCATATAGTTGGGCATTTTGGGGTTCCGTTAGCTCCGGACAAAACGGAAGGCCCAGCATCTAACATCGTCTTCCTGGGAATTGAAGTGGATTCCATTGGAATGGAGTGCCAACTGCCGGTGGACAAATTGGAAAATCTCAAGGCAGAGGTGCGTGGGACCATCGGCAGGCGCAAGGTGCAATTGCGGCAGCTACAATCATTATTGGGGAAGCTAAATTTTGCTTACCGAATAATTACCATGGGTAGGGTGTTTTTCCGGCGGTTGTCGGCAGCAACCGCTGGGGTTCAGGCCCCCACTCACTTTGTGAGTCTTAACAAGGAGCACGTCGGGCAAACATGCGTGCACACAGGTGCACAAGAGGCTTTTCCAGGGCAGTTCAGCTGAATTCCCCACTGGGGGGGCGCCGGCGCGCTCACGCGTGCGCCCGTGTGCGCGCGCGCGTTTGTGCGCGCGCCTATTCGTACTAGCGCTGTTTGGCGCCAAAGACCCTTTAAAAGGGTGTCAGATGCTTCCATCAGGTGCTGTTCGTCTGCAGCTCTGCACCTGAGTTCCTGTATCCTGCCTGTTGTTACTATTTGCTATTGACCCGGCTACGTCTGACCATTCTACTGTCTCCTATCCTACGCGGCCTGCCTGACCTTGCTGATATCTTGTGACCTGTTGTCGAACACCTGCCTGCCTGACTATTCTGTGATCATCCCTTCTGCCATATGCTTGCCTGATCTCCTGCCAATACCGACTGTTTTACTCTGCTTTGCTTGTGTCCTGTGACGCTGCTTACAACCTGCTCTTCCAGCTCCAGGTTCTGCTGCTGCAATATCTTCCACCTGCCTGCTTACGGATGCGCTTCAGCTTACCTGCATCCGCAGTCCAGCTACTCCGGAAGAAGTCTCCTCAGCTCCTGTGTTGGTCACCGCAAGGACCTGCATCAGGCACTCCTACGCACTGTGCTCAGGAGACCACTGTTCCCACTCCAGTGGCTCCTGAACCAGCGTTTAAGAGAGGTCTCCTTCTACCAGTTGGGCTCAACTACCATGTACCTAACAGAGGACTTGCGGGTGTGGCATGAATTCCTGGAATCATTTAATGGGTGCGCCCTTTGGATGTCGGGTCCCATTAGTAATTGGGATCTTGAATTATTCACGGACACGGCAGGCTCAACGGGCTACGGGGCCATCTTTCAAAGAAATTGGAGCGCTGCCCGATGGCCCCAGGCTTGGGAAGAAGCTGGGTTCATGAAGAACCTTGTCCTCCTGGAACTGTTTCCAATTGTGGTAGCGGTGGAAATATGGGGGGGAATTCTTCCGTAACCTGAAGGTGCGGCTCAACTGTGACAACCTGGGGGTCGTCCAGGTGATTAACCGATTGTCGGCCAAGTCTATGCTGGTGGTCAGGTTGTTGAGACATTTGGTGATGTTGCTGCTTAAAATTGAATGTTTTCATCTATGCTGTACACTTACCAGGGGTTGAGAACACCTTGGCTGACGCTTTGTTTCATTTCCAATGGGACAGGTTTCGGGAGTTAGCACCAGGCGCGGAGCAGCAGGGGGTTACCTGCCCCGACTGGATGTGGAACGTTACCTTGGGAACATGGCAGGGTGGATTCGGTGCTCCGTGAGTAAGGCCACTTGGGACGCCTACTTCAAGGTATGGCAGGAGTGGTTAGCATGCTGGCACAGGCTGGAGATCGCCCCTGAGGGCCCGGAGGTAACCCATGCGATTCTCTATTTTATTAATATGGGGTTTGAGCGGGAGATCTCGGCAGCTGCCATCGATAGGAAATTGGCAGGTCTGGCCTTTCTTTTTAAATTACAAGGGCAACGTGACTATACTAAAGATTTCTGGGTGAAGCAAACAGTATAAGGATACAGGAAAGCCCATAAGAAGAGGGATGGGCGGCGTCCACTGTCATTTCATATGTTACAGGGCTTTTTCTTTCATATCTCGACCATTTGCTGTTCTGAATACGAAAGTGCCTTATTCCGCACGGCATTTGCACTAGCGTTCTTTGGAGCATTACAGGTGAGCGAGCTCGTCAGCCCTTCAAAACGGGCTCAAGGGGGCTGCAGTGAGAGGATCTGGATTGTTTGAAGGATTCAGTTGGAATTTGGATAAAACGGTCTAAAACTGATCAGTCCGGGAAGGGCATGCAGCTGGCAGTTTTCCGGATTGCGGAGTCACCCATTTGTCCGGTAAGAGCAGTGCAATCGTTCAAGGACATGCGGCCAGGGTTAACAGGCTCCTTTTTGATGCATTTAGATGGGTCATCTTTGTCTAAGTTTCGATTTATAGCGGTGTTCAAAAAATGTTTATCGGTGGCCGGGTATGATCCCAACAGTTATTCCTCCCATTCTTTTCGCATAGGTGCTGCTACAGAGGCGGCCAGGGCCGGGCTTAGTTATGAGGTGGTGAAGCGCATAAGGAGGTGGGATTCGGTCAGATTCAAGCTCTATATTCGCCCACATTTGTTACAGTCTTAAAAAAAAAAAAAAAAGAAAATTAGGGTAGGCTTGGAGTTAGTGTTTGCTGTTGGGAGGGAATTTACTGTTTTTGTTTGTCATCTTCTGATTCACAGGTGAAGAGGTGGGCCTGGTTTGGATCCTGGGCCACTCCTTCATTTACTGAGGGGCCAGACGAGCTGATGTTCGGCCGAATGATAGGCAGCTGGGCATCCCAGACATGAGGCTCAGATCAGATGGATCAGGGTACCGGGGATGCTTTGGAATAGGGTTCGGTCTGAAGTCCACAGATTCGCCCTTTGGGACAGGGCACCAAATGTCTTGGTGCTACATGTGGGGGGAATGATATGGAAGCTAGGTTCATGAGGGACCTAATACGTGACATTAAATGCGATTTTTTTACGGCTACAGGCGGCCTTCCCAAGGATGGTCATTGAATGGTCGGATATGGTGGGCAGGACATCTTGGTGGTGGGCTTGGTCATCTAAAAAGGTTGATAGGGCCTGGGTGAATAGGGCATAGGGAGTTGGAGGTGGACACATGGAGGTACCTTAGGAGTGATGGGGTGCACCTCAACAACGTTGGAACAGATCTTTGGGCTCTGGGCCTGCAAGAGGGTGTAAAATGAGCCTTGAGGGTGTGGAGGTGCTCGCAAGGGTAAGGTTTTACCCCTTGCGGGCGGTGGCAGTGGTTTAGGTTTGTGAGGAGGAGGAGATGTATGTTATATGGAGATATAACATGGTTGGTACCCATATGTAATATGGGGTTTATCTGGTACCTTCTTTTACGAGGGGTTAACCAGGAAGGGGTAAAGTTAGGTCACTGCAAAGGTTGGGTACTGTTTCGCAGTCCAGGGGTTGCGACTGGAGGCCTAAAGTTTATTTGAAGTTTATCACAGTGACCAGTGGTGTGCGTTCCCCTCCAAGACCCCAAGAAAATACTGAACGGTTATTGAAAGTTATTTGAAAAATGTTATTTATTTAGTTTTATGTTAATTTTTAATAAAAGGCCATCAAGGCTGTCACGGAACGTCCCACACTCCGCTTGAGTGCTTCCGTCATATACCACTTCCTCCCAGTCTGTATACAGATATCCCAACCTCTCTGAGCACAAACAAGGCGACACTTGCTTGTTGCTACCAAGAACTGACTTTATTCAGAACCAGAATACAGTCTTATATACACAGGAGAAGATTACTCTAACAATACAAACGTAACCTAATTAACATGAGCTAATTATCTAATCCTTTATACAGCCTAGGTGACTGAGACATGACCTTTCGCCCAGACTTGTGGTCACCGAGCTTCACACAGTTAATTAACACAAACAACAATGGGTGAAAAGACTCTTAGAGCCACACTAGACTTATTTACAATAAACACATTATAGCAGAATTGATGACATTAGCATTTAACAGTACGAGTCCCAACAGAATGAATCCATTGAAAATCCAGGGCCCATAATCAAAAGGCAACAGGCTTGCATACAGTCCTCTTCAACAGCCTCTGTCCCGGCTAGGTCTGTGACATTTCTCCCCTTTCGGCAGGAGAATAACACAGGAGGAGACCCCAGACGGGTTGACTCCGAATTTAGTCCATAGTTCCAGTCCTCTAATGCCTGTACCCACACAGTACCCCAAACAAATTGTTCCAAACAGAGTATTACTCACCCAGCCAACCTCTGCCTCTCTCAGAGAACATATCTGCTGCTGGGGAGAGGCCTGGACTGGCTCTTCTCCCTGGAATCCTTTCTGCCGCTGGAGAGAAGACAGGGTGTCTGGGCTCACTCTGTCATGCTGTTGGGGATCGGGGCCGACTGCCCAGCATCCCTGGGGTATACAGGTGGAGACTGAAGTCCCATCCACCTTCACAGGAAATCCATCCTCTGTTAGTTGAGGGCAGAGTCCAGCAGTCCTCGGCCCTGTTGCCAGCCCTTCTGCTGGAAACCCCACACCATCTGTTCCGGCTAACTGTTGGAGAGGGAGGCCGACTGCCCCGCCTCCCTTCAACTCTGTAGTTGTTGCCGGTGCTGGGCAGAGGTTGGTAGCACTCTGCCCTGTTGCCAGCACTTCTGCTGGGGACTCCGCATCCTCCGCTCTGGCTAACTGTTGGGGCAGGAGGCTGGCTTCCTCCACTCCCAAACTGTGTAGCTGCCATTGGGGAGGTGGGCTGGCTGCTTCCTTTTCCATTCCCTCATCTGGCTGCTGGGACGACATGTCGATGGTACTGTCTCCCAGGATCTTTGCTGGGGAGGAAAGCCCACTTCCTCCACCCTGGCCAACTGTTGGGGAGGGACAACACACACCTCCTCTCCCTTCTCCCCCTGTATCTGCTGCTGGGAAGTGATTGCCATCTTCTCAGCCTGAGCCTCCACAATTGCTGCAGGTGTGGGGCAGAGGTCTTGGACCCTCTGTCCGGTTGCCAGCACTTCTGCTGGGGGTTTGCCAGGTGGTTCCTCCTCTACAGAAACGTCTATTAAATCCCCAGTCTCTGGAAGTGGTAAAAGTGTGGGACAGAGGTCTTGGACCCTCTGTTCAGTTACCAGATCTTCAGCTGGAGAAGTTTGCTTTAACTCCATAGATGCTGCTGGCAGAAAATCACATGTCCCTGTCAGTGTTGTGAGAGAAAGGCCGACTACCTCTTCTCTCAAGAAGGCCGAAGCCACTGTTGGTGCTGGGCAGAACACAGTGAACTTTGGCCCTGATAGCAGCTCTTTTGCTGGAGGCTCATCAGGTTGTTCTTCCTCAGCAGAAAAGTCTATCAAATCCCATGTCTCTGCAACTGATGTCTGGGGATAGAGGTTCACCATCTCCTGTCCATGGAACCCAGAAGATGCTATCATTTCTGGGCAGAGGTTAGCAGAGCTCTGCCCTGTTGTCAGCATTTCAGGTTTGGGGACGGCAATCTCCGGATTTTCCACTGCCGATTCTCTGGCATGCTGCTGAACTTGTTCTAGCAGTTTCCTGTATGCCCTTTCCAGATGCTGTTCCTTCCTTAGCAAATGGTCCAGATCAGGTTTGAGCTCTGAGACCCCTGCAAGACCGAGCATAGACTCTCTATATTCTCTCAGGTCCTCAAGATCAGGTTCCCCTTCATCGCCAAACATAAAAAGATCTGTAAGGCTCTCCCACAGCAATCCAGGGCCGCCAAAGTCATATCCCTCCGGAGAGCATTCTGTTGTCTCCCCTAAATATCCCTCCTCTGCGTGCCATTGCAGAGCCCGATAACGATTGTCCAGCTCTATCTCCTGCTGGACCAACCTGTCCAACTCAGTCACCCATTGCTCCTGGGGCTGCTCTCCCAGGAATGCCATCCGCAATGCCCGTTGGTCACTGGCCCGTTGCTCTTGGGTTGGAAAGCACTTGCCCTGTTTTATACCAGCGAGACGGAGGGCTGCAATCCAGAGCTCTACCCGAATTTGCTGCCTAAGCTTCAGGTATTCATCCTCAGACACAGTCCTGGTGTATGTTGAAAGGATGATTCGCAGCAGCCCCGGGAATTCTGATGCCAGGTCCATATCTCCGCTGGGGTGACTGAAGTCTGCTATCCTGATCTTGGATCCAGGTGGAGGTTTAAATTTCCCAGCCTGCAGGAAGCTTTCCCGCTGCTTGCCACCAATGTCACGGAACGTCCCACACTCCGCTTGAGTGCTTCCGTCATATACCACTTCCTCCCAGTCTGTATACAGATATCCCAACCTCTCTGAGCACAAACAAGGCGACACTTGCTTGTTGCTACCAAGAACTGACTTTATTCAGAACCAGAATACAGTCTTATATACACAGGAGAAGATTACTCTAACAATACAAACGTAACCTAATTAACATGAGCTAATTATCTAATCCTTTATACAGCCTAGGTGACTGAGACATGACCTTTCGCCCAGACTTGTGGTCACCGAGCTTCACACAGTTAATTAACACAAACAACAATGGGTGAAAAGACTCTTAGAGCCACACTAGACTTATTTACAATAAACACATTATAGCAGAATTGATGACATTAGCATTTAACAGTACGAGTCCCAACAGAATGAATCCATTGAAAATCCAGGGCCCATAATCAAAAGGCAACAGGCTTGCATACAGTCCTCTCCAACAGCCTCTGTCCCGGCTAGGTCTGTGACAAAGGCCATTTACTCCAATACCTTGTCAAGTCATTTGTGGGAAGGATTTGGAGGGTTGAGAGTTTATGGTTAAGGGGTAATTCGAAGACTGGGGGTTAAGTCATTCACATGTCATGCGTTCCCCAGGTTTTGCCATTAACTCATGAAGATAAAAATGCCCTTACAGGAAGTCTAGAAAATCTCCCCCCTAGAGACAAAGACAGCCATTAAAAAATGGCAGAGGTTCAGACTCTCCCCATTTTGATCCAAAACAATATTAGAAGCATGTTTTGTTATCCGATAATTATAGTCTATGTATAGTATAGTATAGTATATAGTGTATAATCTCTAAATAAGTACTTTTTTTTTTTTTACTCTTAATTATAGGAGCTATTTTTTTATACAACTAAGAAAAAGTAGGAAGAAAACTAGAGCTGTTACCCATACTGATCTATCAGATTTGTGGCAGTATGTCAGACACTTCAGATAAATTGTTTTTATGTAGTCATTAGTATTCAAAGTTGGGTTTCTATAGCCTATAATCATCTGATATGACAATAAAATTAACCAATCTGATTTCACCAAATGAAAAACTGTTTCAAAAACGTTAAAGTCTACAGTAAGTTGCAGCAAAAATATGATTGACATCTCAGTGTGCAGTCAACCCTATAGTATGTTGCCTAACACAGCATTAGGCACTGAGAGAACAACTGCTTCGGTGTCCTGCCATATAAGTAAAATTGTATGCTCACAGCTATAGAATTAATTAATAACACTAGTAGAAGATTGTATTTTTCTATGATGTAGGAATTGTAGTTTAAAACGAGAATATAAAAGTACTCTTTATTGGTTGCATGTCCTCATAAATTGTCCATTGAAGATAAAGGTATGTATTTTTGACTAGACTAGAATTGACAACATTTGTATTTGAAAATAGCTAAGACTGTTGGTTTATAGCTTAAAAAAAGGTTTGCAGGGCAAAGCACCAGGTTTGCTTTAGTGTCTGCCACCACAACAGCCTGTACTCACCTATCCTTATTTTTTCCTGCCACTGTTCAGCCACCAGGAATGAAGAAAATACTTGATACTTCTGGGTATAAAGGAGCATGTGACTTACACCCATTCTTGTTATGTGATAGTGCTGGCACTGGAGGATTGGCCCAGCACTGTTACCTAGAGGATGGAAGAGTATCTTCAACCTTCTGTAAGCTCTGCATAATATCACTAACTTTTCCAGGCAAAAGCTGCCACTTGAAAACTTATAATGGTGGAGCAGATGAGCAGCCATTTCAGGTAAAACATTATCCTGTATGTACACGAATTAACACTGTGGAATAAAAATGGTTTTAACCAGGGCTTTTTTTCTCAAAAAATAGGTGCTGGAATTTAACCATGGCCCCACAAATCCCTCCCCCTACACACACCCTCCAAATCACATCAAATAGTGTGTGTGTTCAGTCAAATTTCACAAAAACAGTAGGAAGGTCTTAAAGGGGCATTAAATACCAGGATTGCATTACATACAGTGTGCAGAGCTGTCACTTGTATACACAGAAAGCAGACTTCTGTGTTTACAAGTGATTGTGGTGAGCAGGCACCAAGAGGGCTGAGCCATAGGTGGTGGAACTGAGTTCCACCAAGTTCCCCCTGAAAAAAAGCCCTGGTTTTAACATTCTACTGCTAATCTTCCTATTTACCATAAAACTCCAAGGGTACTTTGGCTGCTTTTGTTGTAGCATGAAGAAGACAAGGAGGTCTTGAGAATAAAATTACTGATTCTTATAGCATCACATCTTTCTAATATGACACTTGTAGCATTAAATGATTTTTAGCTTGGCAGAAATCTGTGCACCTTTGGCATTGTACTGCAATAACTGTGCTAACACTTTGTTATCATAATATTCTCATGCCATGTACACACGACCGGACTTTCCAGCAGAAAAGATCCGACGGAATCATTCAGTCGGACATTCCGATCGTTTGTGGGCTTCATCAGACTTTTTATTTCTAAAATTGACAGACCTAGAAATAGAACATGTTTCAAATCTTTCCGACGGACTCAATTCCTATCGGGAAAACCGTTTGTCTGTATGCTAGTTCGACAGACCAAAAATGACGCAAGGGCAGCTATTGGCTACTGGCTATTGAACTTCCTTTTTCTAGTCCCGTCGTAAGTCATCGCGTTCTAAACGAACGGACTTTGGTGTGATTGTGTGTAGGCAAGTCCGTTTCAGCGGAACTCCATCGGAACTCCGTCGGAAAGACCGTCAGAGTCTACTCTGGCGGAAAGTCCGGTCGTGTGTACGCAGCATAAGAATGTTGTATTAACATTTTACCCAGTGTGCCATCTAAACAAGTTGTGGTCCTACAATTGAACCAACCTTAACCACTTCAATATTGGGCACTCTCACTCCCTTCGTGCCCAGGCCAATTTTCAGCTTTCAGTGCTGTTGCACTTTAAATGACAATTTTGCAGCCATACAACACTGTACCCATATCAATTTTTTTTTTGTTTCAAATAATTTTATTGATATAAGCAAAAAAGTAACAGGGTATCATAACAAAAAGGAAACTGATACATTGGAGCATGAATTCATATCGTTTTCAAAACAGTGTGTTTCAAAGTCAACATCCAATCATTACTTAATGGTATCTCATCAGTACAGTTAGCATTTATTGGATGTATGTGGTATGTTAGAAGATTGTAAGATATATAGAAGCGAATCTAAACATTTTGAAAAATCCAGAGATTAGTCAACTATTGGAGGGTCTATGTGTTTGGGATATGTAGATCTAAAAGAGTAAATCCACAACCCAAGCACCCCTAATGGGAACATGCTGTGCGAGGGATGTGTTTGGTACGTCATGTCAAGATGAGTCGATACTGACGATCTACTCCGAGATATGTGCTTATCCTCCAAGCTGAATATCAGATTATATGTATTACACTTCTATCAAGGCACTATGGTGTCATGTCGTATTGAAGAAGAAGAAAAAGAAAAAAAGGGGGGGGGATTGGGGGGAGGATATGACGTCGGTAGGTCTAAGAGTAGGTCTCAAAGATGAAGGGTAAGTAAATGTCGGATAGCAACCTTGTGTTGTCAATTATTGGGTAATCCGGTAAATGGTCTGCAGAATGTAGAGCAAGGGGGGGAATCAAGAATAGTGTGTGTAATTGAGTAAAAGGTTAAGTAAGGCTGAGGTTCTGTATTGGAGCACAGAGTCTCAAAGGGGGTTTGGTCTCTACACCATTGTGTGATAGGTCCGGCGCTATTCAAAAAGTGTCTAATTTGTAGAAATTTGTAGAAAGGGATGTTATATTCTGGGAAGCGGGATGATAAAGCATCAAATGGAAGGATGGTATCATTATGAAAAAATTGATAAGTTTTAGGCGATTGTGGGGTGTCTTCAGGAGTTGGGTGAAGGAGCAATAAGCCAGGTGGGAAGGCCGAGTTATCATTAATAGGTGTCATCGGGCCTGGCGAGGGATTCCAGTTGAGTGATTGGAATATTGTTTTGAATATGTCGAGAGTGGGACCTGTTAGGGGATGTGTCGAGCGTTCTTTAGGTATTGATTGGGCGTCAATCCATGGCAGGTGGGAGAGAGGTATCTGTGCAAATGAATCTTCAATAGTAATCCAATCTTTAGATTGTTTATGGACGTGCCAGTCAACTATTCTGGTTAGGTGGCATGCTGAATAGTATTTATGGATACCTGGGAGGCTTAATCCCCCTTTCATTTTGGGGATAGTCATGCGGTTCCAGCTCAGTCTGGGGGATTTGGAGGCCCAAATGAAATTTCTGCACATCTTGTTATAAGCCACAAAAAATGATGCAGGAAGTTTAATTGGTATGGTTTGTAAAACATATAATATCCGGGGTAGGATATTCATATTTAGGATGGCAATTCTTCTGAACCAGGAGAATTGGCCTGAGGTCCATGTGTGAAGATCCTTTTGGACAGTTCTTAGAATTGTCAGATAGTTTTTGTCATATAGTTCTGTTAATGTAGATGGGAGATGGATACCCAGGTAAGTGAGGGCTTGGGGTTCCCAGCTGAAGGGAAAATTGTTCTTGCATTGGTTTACTACCGTCAATGGGAGGGAAATATTAAGTGCTTTAGATTTCGTGAAATTAATTTGTAAGTTGGAGAGTTTATGGAAAAGGTTAAAGTCTTGAAGCAGATTGGGTAAGGAGATTAAAGGGTCCGAGAGGAAGAGGAGGATGTCATCCGCATATGCCACTTCTTTGTAAGTTTTGTTACCGATATCTATGCCTTGAATGTTGGGATTATTTCGAAGTTTGCATAAAATGGGTTCCAGGTTGAGTACAAATATGAGAGGTGATAAAGGGCACCCCTGACGTGTGCCATTTGTAATGGAGAAGGCGTTCAACAGGTGCCCGTTGACCCTTACCCTAGCTGAGGGATAGGTATATAGCGTGGCAATCAGTTGAATAAAATGAGCAGGAAACCCCATGGTCTGCAGTGTTGCGAACATGTAGTCCCAGGCCACTCTGTTGAATGCCTTCTCCACGTCAAGAGATAAGAAGAATCCCAGTTTAGAGGATGTTGATAGCCAATGATGGATGTTGATTGCTTTTAGGGTATTATCCCTGGCTTCCCTACCAGGAATAAATCCTACCTGATCAAGGGAAATCAATTTAGGGAGGAGAGGAAGTATGCGGTTAGCAAGTATTTTGGCGTAAAGTTTTAGATCCACGTTGAGGAGGGATATGGGCCTGTAGTTAGAGACTGTCTTTTCATCTTTGCCAGGTTTCGGTATTAACGTGATATGGGCTTCTAATAGGTCTTTGTGTGCTTGTGGGGAAGAACACAGTGAGTTAAATGTTTTAGTGAAAAATGGGGTAAGTGTTTCGTGGAAGGTTTTGTAAAAACTTACGGTTAGCCCGTCCGGACCTGGGCTTTTACCAGTTTTGAGTTGTTTTAGGGAGAGGGTAGTTTCTTCTGCACTAATAGGACTGTCTAAACCCATCGTATCCTCTGGGGTTAGAGAAACCGGGCAATGTTGTGAGAGAAAATCCCTAATGGCCTCTTGTCTATTCGAAGTAGTAGGGTCTGTCGTGGTTGTGAGGGGTAGATTATAAAGTTTGGAAAAATATTGTACAAATTGTGCAGAAATATCTTCAGGGGATACAAAGGTGTTGCCGTTTGGATCTGTAATTTTGTGTATGGTGTTCCTTGCTTTTTTGTGTTATATTGCTCTGGCTAGCATTTTCCCGGACTTATTGCCAAACTCATAAAATAGTTTCTGTGTTAAAATGTATTTACGTTTTAGTGTTCTACCCAGTTCTTCCCTGAGTTCTTCTCTTATTTCTTGAAGTTCTGTGAGTGATTTAATAGCTAAAGATAATTTATGGATCTTTTCCAGGGAGTGTATTTTAGCAGATAGAGCGGCAATACGTTTTTGTTTTAGTTTGGCTCTAGTGGCAGCATATGAGATGAGTTCTCCTCTAATTACGCACTTATGCGCAGCCCAGACAGTAGCTGGTGAGAACTCCTCTAAGGTATTTTTCGAGAAGTATTGTGTGAGGCGGGTGGTAAGTTTTTGTGTGATTTCAAGATCTGTCAAAAGAGAATTGTCAAGACGCCAAATCGAGTGTGGGTTACGAGTCAGTGGTAGTTGCAGGGTTATAGATATGGGGTTATGATCGGAAATCACCATAGGATCTATGGTTGCTTTTGTAAGGAGCGTGAGATCATTTTGAGAGATAAAGAAGTGATCAATTCTAGTGTATTTGTTATGGGGGGCTGAGTAATATGTGAAGTCTCTTTCATGTGGATGTAAGGTTCGCCATGTATCGTGTAGTGTTAGTTCTTGCAAGTGATTTTTGATAGCTTTTAGGGCTCTATATGGCATGGACGATGTTCCGTTTGAGGAGTCTTGGGTCGTGTTAAGTGCAACATTAAAGTCCCCGCCAACGATGAGGATTCCAGTGTAGAATTCAGTGAGTGAGAGCAGAGTGTCTCAGAAAAAGGAGACTTGTTGTTGGTTAGGGGCGTAAATGTTGGCAAGAGTAATGGGTTTGTTGTATAGTGTTCCTTTAAGGAACAGGTATCTTCCGTCTACATCCTGTTTGATGTCTGAAACTTGTAAGGGGCAATTTTTGGAAATCAGTATGGCAACTCCCTTGGTTTTGGAGGTGTCATTGGAGGCATGATATACAGTGGGAAAGTGATAATTGTATAGTTTGGGGATAGTGTCTGAACGGAAATGGGTTTCCTGAATGGATGCTATTTGAGTTTTGGTTTTCTGTAGTGTGTAGAGTAGTTGGGATCTTTTCTCAGGGGTGTTCAATCCCTGCATATTCATTGAACATAGTTTAATTTGCGCGTTGAGTGGGTTCCTGAGAGAGCCTGTCGGAATTGGGCCATAATATATTTAAGAGTGTAGTTTTAAGCGTAGAGGGTAATAGTGGAGATTACCTGCAGGTAATGCCAGATATTGGTTGGGTATCCGTATAAGAAAAGGGATTGGAGAGAGTGGGGAGGGGGAGAATTATTGAGCTAACCTGTTCTATAACTATAGAGGTTAGATAGGTACAGTGAGTTATCAGTAAATACCGGCATTGGCCTAGGATAGCACCAATATACTACACTGATTGGGGGTTGGTAAGGACCTAACAACGAGAAGACCTCTGTACAACGAGTCAGGTGGACTGCCGTTACCATCTGTTGAAGCTATTAGGAGGAGGTTGTAGTTTGGTAGGGGTACCGATATAAGTGGTCAAGCAAGCAAGTATATACACAACATTACATATTTAGCCAGTTAAGCATTTCGCAAGTGTCTCAGGAAGCCTACATAGCGTCCCGTGTGAGTTTTGGTGTCTTTGTAGTAGGGGCTATAGGCTCATGTCCTATATGGTAAGTAGGGTGGTATGGACTTACCATTGTGTTTTAAATGTATGCAGGAGAGTCCTATATTATGTATAGTAAGGAGAAATGACTGAAGACAGTCAGTTAGTTTCGGACTTGTGGCAAGATAGATTAGGAAGGTAAAAGAGATTGAAGTAATAGTAGCATCATAGACAGGTACCATGAAACTTAGTCATTAAATATAAAACAGAATGGTAAAACATCTAAACATTGTGTATTGAGGAACCTGTAAGGAATCGTAGCCACAGTTGTAAATGCCGGAAGAGGCTGTGAGCTAGATCAGGTTTATATAACTCTCAATCTTGTCCTATCTGCCATTATCACCTGTGCCCTTTTCCCTTGCATAAGTAGGGAAATTGTGCTGTGGTGTTGAAGTGATCCTCTGCCAGTATGATATGTTAAGGATCACCAGTCAGAGGGTATGGTGATGAACAAACGGGCGTTGTTTAGGTGTTGGCAGTGTGTGCGGTCTAGGTAGCATATCTCTGGAATCGACTGCCACAATATTAAGCAGGTCGAGCCCCTGCTAGTCTCTCAGGATCTTGACCGGTATTGTAAGTAAAATCCCTTAGGTATGAGATCTAATGTAAAAATTACATATAGTGAAGAGATTGTACATAGCCCGTAATTATCACCCCTGAGTGTAATATGTATTTATCTCTTATAGTGACATGAGAATATCAATTCCCTTATGCATTTCTAATTCATACATTACTCAGATCACAGTTAGGCAATCGTGTGCAGACAATTTGAAAAAATAGTTCAGAGATCACATGTAGTGTGGGAATCATCCGGTGGGACAATTAATGTCTTTGGAACAAAGGTTCGTTGTGTGGCTAAAAAAAAAAAAAAAAATGTGATCACTGCTGTCTGAGGCGGGTATACAATGCGACATTTTCCATTTTGCGAGAGGAAGTACGAATGAGGGAGTTCAGTGTATCCGTTACAGCAGCTGATAGTGTTATACTTGAGGGTAGATAAAGGCTGTGTAAGGAAAGAGTTAAGATCAACAGCCAGCAATGCCTTCGTAAAGTACCTCTAACCATCGTAACAGTGGTATGGTTGGTTCCCCACAAGTTGAGGGATAATGAAGGTTCAGTCTTGTTAACGGTAGCGTGGTGTCAAAAACATTTGAATACAGTCAAAAACTGGTCGAACAATGGAACTCGTGAGTGCTTAACTGAGGTTAGGGTTCCATATAAGCATTCAGTAGTCTCTCCGGGCTCTCCGAGCTTGCGGGGAGTCCACCGCGTGATATCCGTGTGTTGCACCCTGGTGTGCGGTGTGTGATCTGGTGCCTGACAGAGACCTTCTCCTGCGAAACCGAGTATCCTGTGCCTCCATCGGCTCTGCAGGGGGTGTACGCTTACGTGCATTTGGATGGCGGAACTCTGCATACCAATTAGGAACCTCCACTTGGGGGATGCCCAAGCTATCACAGAATGGGCGCAGATCCTCAGGAACTTTAAGCAGGGCTGTGCGGCCTAGGTGGGTAGCCGACAGACAAAAGGGAAACTTCCATCTGTATTGTATTCCGTTTGCACGAAGGACTTCTAAGAGTGGTTTTAAATCTCTGCGGTGCTGCAGAGTGATACCTGATAGATCTTGGAAGATTTGAATGTGTGATCCTTCATGTGACAGTGGTTGTTTGCTTCTTGCTTGCTTTAATATTTCCTCTTTCAGCTTGTAATCCACGAGGCAGCATATGATATCCCTAGGAGGATCAGTTTCTCTGCCTCTGGGGCGCAGGGCTCTGTGAATTCTCTCTGTGTTGATTACAGTTTGGCGCAGTCTGTTTAGTAAGCTGTTGAACAGATCCATCACAGCGGGAGTCAGGCGATCTGAGTCAATGGCCTCAGGCATGCCTCTAATCCTGAGGTTATGACGGCGGCCACGGTTATCAAGGTCTTCGATGTGGCGTTGTGCTTCCCTCAGCTGTAGGGTATGGATGTCAATCTTCCTTGTTGCCTTACGAAGCACAGTCTCATGTTGTGCAGTAGTCTGTCTCACCTCATGAACCCTGTCAGTCAGAGCATGTATGTCGAGTCTCAGCTCAGCAATGGCAGCTGACAGGGTGTCTATAATGTCGGCGGCAATGGTCCTCAAGTCATGTATATTGAGGTAAGGTGGTTGGGGGCCATCATGGTTGTCTGCTAGCGGTGGATGTGAAATCTGCGGTGCAGGTGAAGGTCCCATCATTAGGGGAGCTGGAGTTTGTGAGGGTCCGTGTCGGGAGGCCGCCATATTGCTCCGCTGTGTCCTGAACAGTTCGGGTATAGTTTGGCTAATACCACCAGTATGTTCGCGAGGAGAGCGGGATCTCGATGCCAAAGACTGCTGGGAAGCTGTCCCCATTGCAGCGTGTGAGAATAAGGCGTGTGTACCTCCGGTAATGATGTTGGGAGATTGGCAACGGCAGGAGCTATTCTCTCAAGCGGCCATCTTCTTGCTCGGCCAAACCACGCCCCCAGTTTATCCCCCATATCAATTTTTATTATTTTTTTCACACAAACAGATCTTTCTTTTGGTGATATTTATTCACCACTGGGGGTTTTATTTTTTGCTAAACAAATGAAAAAAGACAAAACATTTTGAATACAAAAATGTTTTTTTTTTAGTGTCTGTTATAAAATTTTGCAAATAAGTAATTTCTCTCCTTCACTGATGTGTGCTGATGAGGTTGCACTGATGAGCACTGATAGGCTGCACTGATGAGGTGGCATTAATAAGTTTGCACTGATATGCGACACTGATTGGCACTGATAGGCGGTACTAATGAGGCCAATACAAGTGTCATCATACTTTAGTTAGCATTAAAAGAGAAGTATGGGTTTACAGAAAAAAAAAAAAAAAAAAGCTTATACTCACCTGCAGCATTGGTCCAATGCTATATCTATTCCCAGTTGCCTCTGCACTAAGAACTGAGCGATCAAACACCACTAATTGCACAGTTCTCCGTTCCACTCAGAGCAGAGAGCTGTGACTGTCAATCACCAGCTCTCTGCTCTACCTCTCCAGTGCTCACTGGAACATTGGACTGGGGAGGGGAGGGAGCGGCTCTAGCCCGCTGTCGGCTGAAAACTGGTTACAGGAATGCAAAACAAAACTGCACTTCTGTGAGCCATAGGAGTATAGCCAAAAAAGCTTATCATTTAACTCAGCTGCATTACATTACTAGACTTATGGGGAGCGGTGTCGGAAGGGGGGCAGACGGGGAGTAGAGCCCCGAGTGGGCCCCCAAAAAGCCCCGGGTCTGGTATTAGTTATTTACAACTATTAGCCCAGACTCTGTGTAAACCGGCTTCTCTCATCTCCCCATGGCCTGCACTGGTGAGGCTGCGCTGAAAGGCACTGGCAAGGCTGCGCTGATGGGCACTGGCAAGACTGCACTTAAGAGCACTGGTCGGGCTGCATTGATAGACACAGGTAAGGCTGCACTGATGGGCACTGGTCAGGCTGCATTGATGGGCACTGGTGAGGCTTCACTGATGGGCACTGATCAGGATGCACTTGTGAGGCTGTATTGATGGGCACTGGCAAGGCTGAGCTGATGGGCACTGATGAGGCTGCATTGATGGGCACTGGTGAGGCTGCATTGATGGTCATTGGTGAGGCTGAACTGATGGGCACTGATGAGGAGGCATTGATGGGCACTGATGAGGCTGCATTGATGGGCAATGGTGAGGCTGAGCACTGATGAGGCTGCATTCACGGGCACTGGTGAGGCTGCATTGTTTGGCATTGGTGAGGCTGCACTGATGGGCACTGGTGAGGCTACATTGAAGGGTACTGATCAGCAAGCTCAAGTGAGCCCGCAGCCCAGACTCGGTGTGCTGTCACTGAGGCTCGCCGGACAACACTGGAACAGGCCGCAGCCCAGCCAGACAGCAACCAGCAAGTGAGCCTACCCCCCCCCATGAAGCTGGGCTTAGGCTGGACTTACTTTAAAATGTGAGAGGGTTTATCAAATTTACCTTCTACCTGATGCCCATGGTCTTTTTCCCACCTAGCAACACCCGTGCTTACAGGTATAGGGACTTGTTAAAGCAAAGTCACTAATATTACAGGGACCCTTATAAATTAGTGTTAGGTACCACAGATACCACGGTGCCGTGACGAGGCTCAGTGGCTTATGCATGCATTTGCAAATGTGTGCAGGTTATTTGGTTGTCTGCGGACTGGTGATAAGTTAAGCTTGGGTTTTCCCTTGGATTTATCCTTGGCCTTGTTTGTACTTGCCACCCAGGCTGGACTTTAACCACCTCAATGCCACCATATGTATTTATATATGGCCTCGTATTGAGGTATGGAGGTGGTTATACCAGGATCATGGCTGAGGCTACAACAATGATCCTGCTACTGTTTTATGTAAAAAGTGATCCATGTGGCTATACAGCCACTGGATTACTTTCAGAAGTGGCAGAAGGGGGTTCTCTCCCCCGCCACCACCATCACTAGGGATGAGCTTCGAGTTCGAGTCGAACTCATGTTCGACTCGAACATTGGCTGTTCGCAAGTTCGCCGAACAGCGAACAATTTGGGGTGTTCGCGGCAAATTCGAATGCCGCGGTACACCCTTTAAAAGTCTATGGGAGAAATCAAAAGTGCTAATTTTAAAGTCTAATATGCAAGTTATTGTCATAAAAAGTGTTTGGGGACCTGGGTCCTGCCCCAGGGGACATGGATCAATGCAAAAAAAAGTTTTAAAAACGGCCGTTTTTTCAGGAGCAGTGATTTTAATAATGCTTAAAGTCAATCAATAAAAGTGTAATATCCCTTTAAATTTCGTACCTGGGGGGTGTCTATAGTATGCCTGTAAAGGGGCGCATGTTTCCTGTGTTTAGAACAGTCTGACAGCAAAATGACATTTTGAAGGAAAAAACTAATTTAAAACTACCCGCGGCTATTGCATTGCCGACAATACACATAGAAGTTCATTGATAAAAACGGCATGGGAATTCCCCAAAGGGGAACCCCGAACCAAAATTAAAAAAAAAAAAATGATGTGGGAGTCCTCCTAAATTCCATACCAGGCCCTTCAGGTCTGATATGGATATTAAGGGGAACCCCGGCCAAAATTTAAAAAAAAAATGACGTGGGGTTCCCCCTAAATTCCATACCAGACCCTTCAGGTCTGGTATGGATTTTAAGGGGAACCCCGCGCCAAAAAAAAAAAAAAAAACGTCGTGGGGTCCCCCCAAAAATCCATACCAGACCCTTATCCGAGCACGCAACCTGGCAGGCAGCAGGAAAAGAGGGGGGGACGAGAGTGCGGCCCCCCCTCCCTCCTGAACCGTACCAGGCCACATGCCCTCAACATTGGGAGGGTGCTTTGGGGTAGCCCCCCAAAACACCTTGTCCCCATGTTGATGAGGACAAGGGCCTCATCCCCACAACCCTGGCCGGTGGTTGTGGGGGTCTGCGGGCGGGGGGCTTATCGGAATCTGGTAGCCCCCTTTAACAAGGTGACCCCCAGATCCCGGCCCCCCCCTGTGTGAAATGGTAAGGGGGTACTTATACCCCTACCATTTCAAGAAAAAAGTGTCAAAAATGTTAAAAATGACAAGAGACAGTTTTTGACAATTCCTTTATTTAAATGCTTCTTCTTTCTTCTATCTTCCTTCATCTTCTGGTTCTTCTGGTTCTTCTGGCTCTTCTGGTTCTTCCTCCGGCGTTCTCGTCCAGCATCTCCTCCGCGGCGTCTTCTATCTTCTTCTCCTCGGGCCGCTCCGCACCCATGGCATGGGGGGGAGGCTCCCGCTCTTCTCTTCTTCTTTTCTTCTCTTCTTCTCTTCTTCATTTTCTTCTCCGGGCCGCTCCGCAATCCATGCTGGCATGGAGGGAGGCTCCCGCTGTGTGACGGCGCTCCTCGTCTGACAGTTCTTAAATAACGGGGGGCGGGGCCACCCGGTGACCCCGCCCCACTCTGACGCACGGTGACTTGACGGGACTTCCCCGTGACGTCACAGGGAAGTCCCGTCAAGTCACCGTGCGTCAGAGTGGGGCGGGGTCACTGGGTGGCCCCGCCCCCCCGTTATTTAAGAACTGTCAGACGAGGAGCGCCGTCACACAGCGGGAGCCTCCCACCATGCCAGCATGGATTGCGGAGCGGCCCGGAGAAGAAAATGAAGAAGAGAAGAAGAGACGAGAACGCCGGAGGAAGAACCAGAAGAGCCAGAAGAACCAGAAGATGAAAGAAGATAGAAGAAAGAAGAAGCATTTAAATAAAGGAATTGTCAAAAACTGTCTCTTGTCATTTTTAACATTTTTGACACTTTTTTTGTGAAATGGTAGGGGTACTTATGTACCCCCTTACCATTTCACACAGGGGGGGGGCCGGGATCTGGGGGTCACCTTGTTAAAGGGGGCTTCCAGATTCCGATAAGCCCCCCGCCCGCAGACCCCCACAACCACCGGCCAGGGTTATGGGGATGAGGCCCTTGTCCTCATCAACATGGGGACAAGGTGTTTTGGGGGGCTACCCCAAAGCACCCTCCCAATGTTGAGGGCATGTGGCCTGGTACGGTTCAGGAGGGAGGGGGGGCCGCACTCTCGTCCCCCCCTCTTTTCCTGCGGCCTGCCAGGTTGCGTGCTCGGATAAGGGTCTGGTATGGATTTTTGGGGGGACCCCACGCCGTTTTTTTTTTTCGCGCGGGGTTCCCCTTAAAATCCATACCAGACCTGAAGGGTCTGGTATGGAATTTAGGGGGAACCCCACGTCATTTTTTTTTTTTAATTTTGGCCGGGGTTCCCCTTAATATCTATACCAGACCTGAAGGGCCTGGTATGGAATTTAGGAGGACTCCCACGTCATTTTTTTTTTAAATTTTGGTTCGGGGTTCCCCTTTGGGGAATTCCCATGCCGTTTTTATCAATGAACTTCTATGTGTATTGTCGGCAATGCAATAGCCGCGGGTAGTTTTAAATGAGTTTTTTCCTTCAAAATGTCATTTTGCTGTCAGACTGTTCTAAACACAGGAAACATGCGCCCCTTTACAGGCATACTATAGACACCCCCCAGGTACGAAATTTAAAGGGATATTACACTTTTATTGTTTGACTTTAAGCATTATTAAAATCACTGCTCCTGAAAAAACGGCCGTTTTTAAAACTTTTTTTTGCATTGATCCATGTCCCCTGGGGCAGGACCCAGGTCCCCAAACACTTTTTATGACAATAACTTGCATATAAGCCTTTAAAATTAGCACTTTTGTTTATTCATGTTCGTGTCCCATAGACTTTAACGGTGTTCGCGTGTTCGAACGAACTTTTTTCCTGTTCGCATGTTCTGGTGCGAACCGAACAGGGGGGTGTTCGGCTTATCCCTAACCATCACCTTTATGAAGCTTTCCCTTCCAGGTACATCGGCTTCCCAGCACACAGTGAGAGATACTGATGTTGTTCCTCCCACTGTGTGATGTCAGAAACTGGAAGCAATGAGGATTTTGTCACTTCTGGTTTGTACAACAGCCAATCAAACCAATCTCAGTTTGATCAGCTGCTTTGGAGGCCAGAGGAAAGATATGGGGTCTCATAGACTCCAGATATCTCCATAAAGAGGACCTGTCACAGCCCATGCTATAACAAGGGATATTGTTTATCCTTTGTGATAGGAGTAAAGTTGTTCATAAAAAAAAAATAAGGAGGCAGTGTAAAAGAATAAATGTGAAAAGGTGAACATGCACATAAGTCCTGCAGATGTATCACATTACACAGGTGAGGTATCACTGTGATTGAGAGCAATTATTCCAGGGTCAGACCTCCCGTGTAACTCTAAACTGGTAACCTGTAAAGGCTTGTAAAAGTGTTGCCTATGGATAATTTAATGTACCATAGTTTGTCGGCATTCCACAGGCATGCACAATTTTAAAGTGAGACATGTTTGGTATCTATTTTATGCATTTGCTGAAATATTAAAACAGATGCACCTACCACATCCAAGAACTGGTAAACTATAATATAATACATTTTAGTTTTTGGGTTGAAGCTGAACTTAAATCACAAAAGGAAGTTTTTTTTCCATTTAAACTATCCCCCCCCCTCTGTAATTAAAAAAAGCCATGCTTTTTTATATTTTTCCACCAGCACTTATCCCTGCAGCCATTCTGGCCTAGGCCAAATGATGTGTCCCTGGTACTGTTGCCTCCTGGGATACTCATGACACCTCACAAAATCTCCCAGGAGGCTGCAGGACCAGGCACACAGAGAAGCCAGAAAGCAGCTAGAGAGTGGGCCTAGTACACCACTGACAACTCTGAACCCAGGAAAGGCAGCCAGCTGAAGAGGACCAAGGTTGCATGCGGGACCTGGTCTGCATAACCCAAAAGCAGATTGTAGCAGGCCAATGCTGGATTTTCTGTGAGGATAAGTATTTGTTTTGAATATAACCCAGCAATACAGTTAAAGTGGATGTAACGAGCAGGTCCCTCTGATTCCTCCTGTATTGAATTGTATTGTACTTGTATTGTCTGCCCTAATGTTGTAAAGCGCTGCGTAAACTGTCGGCGCTATATAAATCCTGTATAATAATAATAATAATAATAATGTCATCCTTTCTAAACTACTGCCATAGGGGTTATCTATAAGGATATACATGCCTCCTGCATGTATCCTTACCTGTCAAATGTCTCCCCTCTGTCTGTTATTAGAACTGAAAAACTGCATATTCTGTGGGTGGGTCCGTTGTCTGGAGCTCGGTGGGTGGAGTCATGATGTCAGTAGACTCCCCGCCTACCTCTACACTCCCCTTGTCAATATGCATGTTCTCCTGTGTATTTCTTACACTGAACTTCTGCTGAACTTCTGCTATGATCTCTAACATCCAGTGAAAAGACAGGAAAGTAACCACATGACTTCAGCATGCCAAATCCTTGCAGAGCTGCTGAAGAAAGGAGTGGGGGAGGGAATTAAAAAATAATGCATGTGTCTTAGGCTGACACTCACAGTAAGGGGGAGTATTTGACAAAGTTTTTCTCAGTTTGTCAAGATTTTTCTCACTGAACAATAAAAGAGGATTGCTCAGAGATGGATTAACTCTGTGTGGCAAGACTGGGCTCAAATGATAGGAAATCTTATACTCTACAGTATGATAAAAAAAAAATTTCGGGTTTGCATCCACTTTAAGAGTGGGAAAAAATACATTGGGGGTTATGGTCCACTTTCATATATCCTTTAACTTGTGTTAACTTTAGTTTATATGCATCAACTCACATGAATATGCATCAGTAAACATACATTTTCTGCAAAGTATTCCAAACAAAAACTTGTTTATTTGCATCCACATTTAACACAGGTAGACACATTTCATGTAGAAAAGTGATGTTCAGTAGCAATTTTCTACTTTTTTTTTCTTCCCGAAGAGGCCAAGCACGGCGAAACGTACATTAGAGTGAAGTACAAGTCACTTCTGGGTCCCATTTGATACCCCACATAGGCTTTACTATCCAGAGCGAGATGTGGATTGCACGCCACCGCCGGAGGACTAGCCATATCTGCACATGCTGTTTACACCGAGTGCCAGGCCAGGCACTTTTATATGTGAGTTCAATCTGTATTGCTACTCTTTTTAGATTTTTACTAAAAATACTACACTATGAGACTTTTATCTATATCTCCTGTGGATTCATTTTTCACATCCTAGCTTTATCCTGAGAAGCCATTGGAGTGTTGCTGACAGTGGAATCAATTTGGTATTCCAAATACGCATTTTGACCATCCTGTAAAAAGGGGTCAAACACCTTTGGTGAGTTGCCACCTTTCCATTGAGTACTCGTGCTAAAAGAACTAGAAGTTTTTTTTATATAAGAGCAATTCGTTTTGGTGTTGGGATTATTATCACACATGGACTCTAAGTTTGCTATATGTTTATTTTGTATTTGATATTGATATTTGTGTATTTTTACATCTGTTCCTGAAATGTCCCTTGCCGACATCATTTTGATGTAAAAATCCTGAGATTATATCTGCTCCGCCTCTGCACTGCCCCCTCAGCCAACAGGAACACACTGTACACGCCCCCTTCCACAGCACGGCTTTTTTGACACAGGAGCAGAAGATGCCGACTGCTGGAGGAGAGGAGAGGAGAGGAGAGGGGAGGGAGGCGGGGACAGCTTGCAGTGTGGGACGGGCTGTTGCCTGATAAGGTAAGCTGGCTGAGCTTTACCAAATGGATTCTAGTCAGTGGATTACCCTGGTGAGCATAGAGGGAGAGGGAGGATGTGTTACCTCTAGCAGAGCTCCTCCTGTCTCTGAGGCTTTTAGCTCGATTTTGTGTGTGAGAAGTGCACTGCTCCTGGAGGAAGAACATGAATGTCTCCCCCAATCTCTACCACACCTCCCTGCTCATTACCTGCCCACCACTACACAGGTACATCATCCTCCTCTCCTGTATTACCAACTAATGTGTCTGTGAACTGCTGGGGGACTACAAGTCCCAGCATGCCAGGAGATGGGGCAGCAGTGTGTTCAATCAGGCTGATTTTTGGGTGAAATGTGTTATTGTGTGTGTGTGTGTATATACTGTACAGTGGCGGCTGGTGCTCAAAATTTTTTGGGGGGCTCAAACAAACTGAAAAATTGCAGCCACTGTGCCCATCAAACGCAGCTACTGTGCCCATCAATTGCCACCACTGTGCCCATCAAATGCAGCCACTGTGCCATTAAACGCAGCCACTGTGCCATCAATTGCTGTCACTGTGCCATCAAATTCAGCCACTGTGCCCATCAAACGCAGCCACTGTACCCATAAATTGCCGCTACTGGGGGGGGCTCAAACAAACTGAAAAATTGCAGCCACTGTGCCCATCAAACACAGCTACTGTGCCCGTCAATTGCCACCACTGTGCCCATCAAATGCAGCCACTGTGCCATTAAACACAGCCACTGTGCCATCAATTGCTGTCACTGTGCCATCAAATTCAGCCACTGTGCCCATCAAACACAACCACTGTACCCATAAATTGCCGCTACTGTGCCCATAAATTGCCGCTACTGTGCCCATCAAACGCAGCCACTGTGCACATCAATTGCCGCCACTGTGCCCATCAAACGTAGCCACTATGCCCATCAAACGCAGCCACTGTGCCATCAAACAGTCACTGTGCCATCATTTGCTGCCACTGTGCCCATCAAACACAGCCACTGTACCGATAAATTGCCGCCACTGTGCTCATCAATTGCCAGTACTGTGCCCATCAATTGCTGCCAGTGTGCTCATCAATTGCTGACACTGTGCCCATCAATTGCTGCCAGTGTGTTCATCAATTGCCACTACTGTGCCCATCAATTGCTGCCAGTGTGCCCATCAATTGCCGCTACTGTGCCCATCAAATGCTGCCAGCGTGCATCCCCCGCCCGACACTTACCTTATCTCGGTGGGGCAGCGGGTCATGGCAGCAGGCTGCGAACGTGTGTCCAGTGTCCTGCACGCTTCTCGATGTCTTCTCCCATCATCCCTTCCCATCCTCTGCTATAGGTGCCCAATCACAGTGCCTGTCGTTTCAGTCAATTAGGTGACAGGTAACAGACCCGAGCACCTGATTGGCTGAGAGGTGGTTCAGTGTTAAGAAAGCGAATATTCATTTGCTTTGCTAACACAACGCTTAGTGAACAGCGAGCGCCCAGCATGGCGCCCGCTGTTCACCTTTTTGGACGCCTATTAGAGCCTATGTGACGTCACGGGGAATGCCACAGGGAAGTCCCATCATGTCCCGTGCGTCAGAGGGGGGCGGGGTCACCAGGTGGCCCCACCCCCACGTTATTTAGGAACCATCAGAGAAGGAGAAGCGTCACACAGCGGGAGCCTCCCTCCATGCCATTGATGCGGAGCGGCCCAGAGAAGAAGATGAAGAAGAGAAGAAGATGAGGAAGAGAAGAAGATGAAGAGAAGAGCGGGAGCCTCCCTCCATGCCATGGATGCGGAGCGGCCCGAGGAGAAGAAGGGAAGAAGACGCCGCGGAGGAGATGCTGGACAAGATCACCGGAGGAAGAACCAGAAGAACCAGAAGAAGAATAAGAAGAAGACGATGAAGGAAGATAGAAGAAAGAAGAAAGAAGAAGCATTTAAATAAAGGAATTGTCAAAAACTGTCTCTTGTAATTTTTTACATTTTTGACACTTTTTTAGTGAAATGGTAGGGGTACTTTTGTACCCCCCTTACCATTTCACACAGGGGGGAGGGTCGGGATCTGGGGGTCCCCTTGTTAAATGGGGCTTCCAGATTCCGATAAGCCCCCTGCCCGCAGACCCCCACAACCACCGGCCAGGGTTTTGGGGATGAGTCCCGTGTCCTCATCAACATGGGGACAAGGTGTTTTGGGGGGCTACCCCAAAGCACCCTCCCAATGTTGAGGGTATGTGGCCTGGTACGGTTCAAGAGGGGGGGCACTCTCTCGTCCCCCCCTTTTCCTGTGGCCTGCCAGGTTGCGTGCTCAGATAAGGCTCTGGTATGGATTTTTGGGGGGACCCCACGCCGTTTTTTTTTTAATTTTGGCCGGGGTTCCCCTTAATATCCATACCAGACCTGAAGGGCCTGGTATGGAATTTAGGGGGACCCCCCACATCTTTTTTTTTTTTTTAATTTTGGTTTGGGGTTCCCCTGTGGGGAATTCCCATGCCGTTTTTATCAATGAACTTCTATGTGTATTGTCGGACCGGCAATGCATTAATAGCCGCAAGTAGTTTTAAATTACTTTTTTTCCTTTGAAATGTCATTTTGCTGTCAGACTGTTCTAAACACGGGAAACATGCGCCCCTTTACAGGCATACTATAGACACCCCCCAGGTACGAAATTTAAAGGGATATTACACTTTTATTGTTTCACTTTAAGCATTATTAAAATCACTGCTCCCGAAAAAACGGCCGTTTTTAAAACTTTTTTTGCATTGATCCATGTCCCCTGGGGCAGGACCCAGGTCCCCAAACACTTTTTTTAAGCAATTTTGATTTCTCCCATAGACTTTAAAGGGTGTTCCACGGCATTCGAATTTGTCACGAACACCCCAAATTGTTTGCTGTTCGGCGAACTTGCGAACAGCCGATGTTCGAGTCGAACATGAGTTCGACTCTAACTCACAGCTCATCCCTACTGTGCATGTGTGTCTATAAGTGAGTATACTGTGGATGCGTGTGTGTATACTGTATGAACCAGGTGTGCCCACTGCTGCTCAACAGAAGTCGATCTAACAATCCAATGCCCGTGAAAAATGCACTTGTTGCCATTTGGAGCCATCTGATTGATGAACTGCTGAGCTCGGCCTCGGATCAGGCAGCAGGTCTGAGTACACACCTGTGCAGTAATATCATAGTTCACTATTCAGCTGGCTCTACGACTCACTTGGGCAGTTCAGAGGCTGCAACAAGTGTATTTTTTCTAATTAAAAGCCTTTTCCCAACAGCTGCCTGCCACACCAAGCACTAAGGTGCAAAGGTGTGTGTAAGGGGACACTGATGGAAGGTGACACTCTGGGGGCTCTGTCATAGGGTGGCACACTGGGGGGCTCTGCTGTAAGGTGGCACTCTGTGGACTCTGATTTATAGGGAGAATGTTGGGACTCTGATGTAAGGGAGGACTCTGATGTGAGCTAGGCTCTCATCCTGACTGCTGTACTTGATATGTTGTTTTGTTTGATACTTACTCCTGGCGTGACAGCCATCTGTAAGCCCAGGAGCCCCATAATCTTCTATTGCCCTGGGGCCCCATGAGTTGCAAGTCCGCCCCTGCCCACAGAGTGCCAATCTTTGGTTTGTATTCACAGCAATTGTCTACTACTTATGAAAGGAAGTATGTTTGAGAGAGTTATTGGAAGCTGAAGTTTTGGTCCTGAAAGAAGTGTGTAAACATAACTTACAGTATTACCTCTAAGAGAACAAAGAATGTTGATTGATTAAACCTCCTTCGGCTACAGTATACATGTGAGTCTTTTGTGTGATGTTATTTTTTTTTTCCTGTTTTGGCCCTCCCTATAGAAAATAATGACAATTATCTGGCCTGGATCTCTAGTAGCAGAGAAAGTGATAGGAATGTCTTACATTTTGTATAACATTACCTGGATTTGTTCCCAATATACCAATTTACTATGTAGGTCAAAATTATATTTTAAAGTAAACCTGTGAAAGTTCTAAAGTGGACTAAAACATAAAAAAGATAAAATACATGCCTTGGTTTGTATTTAAACATACATTTAAATCTCTACTAAAGTGCCTTGAGACCTAAACATCTCTGGAAGTTCATGCATGAAAATGTTGACATTATTCCACTAGAATGTGGGTTTAGTATTCACAGGAAGTGGTGAGTGCAGAAATAGGGAGAAGGTAGCAGTGAGGAGGAATATATATAAGCATGGGGGTGGAAAAAAAGGGTAAAATATTGAGAGTATGAGGACCCTGTCACCACTAGGGATGAGCTTCGAGTTCGAGTCGAACTCATGTTTGACTCGAACATGGGCTGTTCGCAAGTTCGCCGAACAGCGAACAATTTGGGGTGTTCGCGGCAAATTCGAATGCCGCGGAACACCCTTTAAAAGTCTATGGGAGAAATCAAAAGTGCTAATTTTAAAGGCTTATATGCATGGTATTGTCATAAAAAGTGTTTGGGGACCTGGGTCCTGCCCCAGGGGACATGTATCAATGCAAAAAAAGTTTTAAAAACAACTGTTTTTTCGGGAGCAGTGATTTTAATAATGCTTAAAGTGAAACAATAAAAGTGTAATATCCCTTTAAATTTTGTACCTGGGGGGGTGTCTATAGTATGCCTGTAAAGGGGTGCATGTTTCCTGTGTTTAGAACAGTCTGACAGCAAAATGACATTTCAAAGGAAAAAAAGTCATTTAAAACTACTCGCGGCTATTAATGCATTACCGGTCCGACAATACACATTAAAGTTCATTGATAAAAACGGCATGGGAATTCCCCACAGGGGAACCTCGAACCAAAATTTAAAAAAAAATGACGTGGGGGTCCCCCTAAATTCCATACCAGGCCTTTCAGGTCTGGTATGGATTTTAAGGGGAACCCCGCGCCAAAATTAAAAAAGAAAAAAAATGGCGTGGGGTCCCCCCAAAAATCCATACCAGACCCTTATCCGAGCACGCAACCTGGCAGGCTGCAGGAAAAGAGGGGGGATGAGAGAGTGGCCCCCCCTCCTGAACCATACCAGGCCACATGCCCTCAACATTGGGAGGGTGCTTTGGGGTAGCCCCCCAAAACACCTTGTCCCCCCCTGAAGGGTCTGGTATGGAATTTAGGGGGACCCCCACGTCATTTTTTTTTAAATTTTGGCCACGGTTCCCCTTAATATCCATATCAGACCTGAAGGACCTGGTATGGAATTTAGGGGGACCCCCACGTCATTTTTTTTTTAAAATAAATTTTGGTTTGGGGTTCCCCTGTGGGGTATTCCCATGCCATTTTTATCAATGAACTTCTATGTGTATTGTCGGACCGGCAATGCATTCATAACTGCGAGTAGTTTTAAATGACTTTTTTTCCTTTGAAATGTCATTTTGCTGTCAGACTGTTCTAAACACGGGAAACATGCGTCCCTTTACAGGCATACTATAGACACCCCCCAGGTACAAAATTTAAAGGGATATTACACTTTTATTGTTTCACTTTAAGCATTATTAAAATCATTGCTCCTGAAAAAACGGCCGTTTTTAAAACTTTTTTTTGCATTGATCCATGTCTCCTGGGGCAGGACCCAGGTCTCCAAACACTTTTTATGACAATACCTTGCATATAAGCCTTTAAAATTAGCACTTTTGATTATTCATGTTCGTGTCCCATAGACTTTAACGGTGTTCGCGTGTTTGAACAAATTTTTTGCCTGTTCGCATGTTCTGGTGCGAACCGAACAGGGGGGTGTTCGGCTAATCCCTACTCTTCACTAGTGTACCTTCGATTTGCCATTTTGGGCTCTAAATTTAGTGGTACACTAGTGAGACTCACAGGCAAAAAAGCTCCTGACTGTTAGCAACTGTATCAAAACGCTACCATCAAAAACTGTTAGCGATTGCAGGGATCAGGCCTGACTCTGCAGGTGCTGCAGTTATGTGTGTGTAGTGTTTGGTAAGTGACAGTGATCGATTGATATTGCACTTGGGTGGGCTGGGCAGGGCTGGGCCGAGGGGCAAAACGCAGGTGCTAGCAGGTATCTGGGCTGATCCCGCTAACACTGTGTTTATGGGAACCCTAAACTGCTGGGGATGCTAGTATAGATCTGATCGGATCAGATATTGATCCGTTCAGATACTATAGCACTAAGGGAGGTGTGTGCTGCGTGCGTGGGTGTTAGCGGGACTGGCGCTAACCTGACACTGACTGGGGCAATGCAGACCTTATCTGACCCTAAAAACTTAACTTATATCACCGCCGGGCAATTAGGGGGTTAAACCTTTATTAGGTAATAAACGGCGGGTGCCCTAAAACTATAATAAACTAACTAACCAGCGTCACAAGTAACAGTTATACGTGATCACTGGTGAAAGGGTTAACTAGGGAGCAATCAGGGGGTTAAAACCTTTATTAGGTAGTATATGGGGGTCCCTGTTGCTATAAAACACTGATGGCGAACCTATATACTTACCTCCCTAACTAGCGTCACCTGTGTCACTAATACAGCGATCAGAAAAATGATCACTTAGTGACACTGGCGACGGGGGGTGATCAAGGGGTTACCTTTATAAGGGGGGGTTAGGGGGGCATCCTAGACCTAAAGGGGGCTAGTACTAACTGCCCTACCACTTCTAACTGTCACAAACTGACACCAATGCAAAAAAAAACTGCTATTGGTGTCACTGTGACAGGGGGTACAGGGGGGTGATCGGGGGGTGATGGAGGGTGAAAAGTGTGCCTGGTGTGTTCTACTGAAAGTGTAGTGTTTGGTGCACTTACTTGATGTCTTCTCTCCTCGGCGCCGAAACTAAAAGACCAGCTCGAGGAGAGATGACATCACTTCCTCTGCCTCTGTTTACATTACAGAGGCAGAGGAATGATTTCATTGGCCGGGAGCGATCGCGAGGGAGTTGCCACGAATGGATGGCTTCCCCCTCACCTCCGATCGCCGGGGGAGAAATACCGACTGCCTCGGGCATTGGGGGGGTCCAATCGGACCCCCCGCCCGTGGGAGGCAAGTAACGTACCTGTACGTTACTTTGCCTGCCCGTGCCATTCTGCTGACGTATATCGTCGCGAGGCGGTCGGCAACTGGTTAATCTTGAGGTGAAGATGCTGAGCGCCAGGTCCATAGTGACGCACTGGTTGCCTCCTCCCGTGCGCTGAGATTACTTTAGTAAATGGGGAATAGCAATGTGTTACCGGTGCAACTGTTTTGTAAATACCAAAACGTACATTGCGCCTCGGCGTGTGCCTCAACTCATGGCGCAAACGGTTCAGCCCCAGTGTGTTTTTCTTTCAAAATAGTCGCTCTTTTTTTGTCTATAGCACAAAAAATATAAACCGCAGAGTTGATCAAATACCACCAAAAGAAAACACTATTTGTGGGAAAAAAAGGACGTCAAGTTTGTTTGGGTACAGCATCGCATGACTGCGCAATTGTCAGTTAAATTGACGCAGTGCCGTATCACAAAAAATGGCCTGGTCATTAAGCAGCCAAATCTTCTGGGGCTGAAGTGGTTAAAGAGGTTATAAACCTCTGCAAAAAAAAAAAAAGAGCCTGTAAATGAGCTAGTATGTATCGCACACTAGCTCATTATGAAATACTTACCTTAGAACAAAGCTGTTGCAGCGGTCTTGGTACACAGCTGTCACGACCGACATCTTTCCCGGAGGTTCTTCCGGGTTCGCGGGCTCAGGCTTTGTGATTGTCTCGAGACGCGATGACGTCACTCCTGTATATTCGCACAGGAGCCACTGTTCACGGCACCAGCTCGGAAGGAATGGCACACGTGGGCCGTTCTTTCAGAGTGCATGCGCCAGTTTGTCACTGGCTGCATGCACTGAAAATATCTCCGAAACTGTACAGATTTAGGAGATATTTTCACTACCTATAGGTAAGCCTTATTATTAGACATGTGCAATTTGTTTAGTTTCTAATTCGTTTAACAAATTCATTAATTCCGAAATTTCCGAAAATTGGAAATTGGAAATTTTATGAATTTGAAAATTCAAAAATAAGAATGAAAATCTTAAAATTCGAAAACCCGAAAATCTGAAATAACTAATAATAAATATTAAAATTATAGGTATTGGAATTTCTTTTCAAATTTGGCTCTTAGTGTATTTATAGTGAATTTATCTGAAGTTACAAATTAACTGAAATAACAATTGCCGTATCTAAACGAATGGAACGTAATGATCTAATAATAATAAAACCTTTTTGTTATTATTATTTGTTATTAATTTGTTCCATTCCATTTGTTTAGATGCAGCAACCGTTATTTCAGATAATTCATAACTTCAGATACATTTGTATTCATTTCGTTCACAAACAGCCAAATTTGAAAGGAAATTCCAATACCTATAATTTAATAGTTAGTTATTATTAGTTAGCTATTATTTCAAATTTTACTGATTTTCTTTCTTTTTTCAGATTTTTGAATTTTTAGATTTTCAAATTTTTGAATTTCTGAATTCGAAAAGAAGCAAAAAAATGAATGAAACGAAAACGAACACATTTTTTGTCAGTCCATATGTCTACCTATTATATGCTTACCTATAGGTAAAAGTCTGCAGAGGAAGTTTACTTCCTCTTTAAATTGTTTGTCTTAATCCATGAACTGACACTCTATGTTCGGATAGGGTCTGATATAAGAAGTTAAAAAAAAAAAGACTTGGCTGGATCACCAAGTCCAAATGGTTGTCACCAATTGTACAGCTCACCACTACTCATGGATCCCGAGCACCAATTAGTATGATAGCATCATTAAAATCACAAACTCCACCCCTTTACCCATATCATCCTGCAGCCGGACTTCTTCTGAAGATCACTTTAAAACCACTTTAAGTGTTAAGTTATAGGCTGGACAAAGTGTAGCAGGGGTGTTAATAATTATTTTAAAATTACTTTACTATTTTTATTAAGTTTTAAATGTTCATGCTGGGGAAAATGTAAGTGTAAGTGCTTTAGTGTTAAAGCGGTAGTAAACCCCACTTGGTAATTTTTACCTACAGGTAAGCCTATAATAAGGTTTATCTGTAGATAAAATGAATATCTCCTAAACGTGCATCGTTTAGAAGATATTCACCCTGGATTCAGCCCATTATGTCACAGTCGCATGCATTCTGAAGGTCTGGCATACCTTGCTGGAGCTTCAGAGCTTGGTGCTGTTACCGAGGACTCCCACGTGCATGCGCAGGAGTGACATCATCGTGGCTCCGGCCAATCACATAGCCGGAGCACATGAACCCGGAAGAAAGACAGGGAGAAGATGTCAGCCCTCTTAGCAGTGACAGCATCGTGCTGGAGGGCTTTGTTCCAAGGTCAGTATTTAATAATGTGCTAGTATGCGATGCATACTAGCACATTATGCCATTGCCTTGCAGGTTTTTTTTGTTTTTTGTTCTTTTTATTACAACAGCCATGGCTTACTACCGCTTTAAGGACAGTTTACAACATTGTAAGAATGTAAGTAAACTGCACGATGTACTCATTTTTCCAAGGGGTCCACAGTGAAAACTAAGTGTGGCAATTTGTTATCAGCAAGAATAAACATACTATACAGCTTGCATAAACTAATAATTTCATGTTACAGTTGATTCACATTAGTAGTAGTGATGAGCTTGGGTTGGGTGTTCGCCGAACAGCGAACATTATGGGGTGTTCGCAGAAAATTTGCGCACCGCGGAACACCCCATAATGCACTGCGAGATCACATTGCATTGCTGTATGATGATTGGCCAAAGCATGTACCTGACATGCATGCTTTGGCCAATCACAGCGCACTCTGCTAAACAGGGTGCCTTTGGCCAATCATGGCTCAGGGGGACTAAGTCCACGCCCCACACTATATAAGGCTGCTTACAAGGCGGCCGTGTGTAGTGTTGTTAGCATGGACAGAGAGATAGCTTGAGTTAGATTAAGTAGGTAGGTTATTCAGTTAGTGGCAGTGTATTTGAATATATATATATATATATATATATATATATATATATATATATATATATATATATATATACACGCACACACATATACACACACAGTCTTGTATATATATTGTAACCTGGGGGACAGGTAGGCAGTACAAAGCTCCCTGGGATAAGCAGTCTTTCAGGCACAGTTACCAACTCCAGTGAGGTAGTGACAAACAGTGCCATGTTTATTGGTTATACGTACACAGGTGCTGTACAGTGTTTCAGAATAACAAACAGAACAAAAATAGCCAAACAAAAACCTAGCTGTGTCTCGGCACTAACTACACAATATATACAGGCCCTAACTACCAGGCTGAGCAAGCCACAGATACAGCTTAACAGCTTTTTACCAACCTTTTTGCTCTTACAGACAAGTGTTGTCTGTGTTTCCCAGGCCAAAAGCAAAGGCTGTCACAGGTGAGTTTAAATTGGCCTGGGGGAGAGGACCAAGATCTGAACTGGATCATGGATCAGAGATCCCTGAATGTGTATGAGAGGAGCCTGGGAGATGTATAAACCCGGAACAGGACTTTTTCTAGCTCTCTCTAGGACACTCTGCTACATATCCTCCCCCCTTCAACCCCAGGGTTGGAACACCTGTGGTCCAACAGGAGTGAAGCCAAATTTTGAGGATGCACACAGTGTGTCAACATGTGCTATCTGCCATCACGGGAGATCGATGGACGCGTTTTTGGGGTGCAACCCCTTCCTCAATAATAAAGTAGCTGAGAGGAAGGGGTTGCTCCCCAAAACATGCCCCTTGATCCCCCGTGATGGCAGGTAGCACATGTTGACATTCGTAAATTGGTGTGCATCTTCAAAATTTGGCTTTTCCAGGGGTGGCTTCACCCCATCTGAATGCAATATCAAACACAGTTCCTAAATACTCATGTCTGATATTGCCTTCAAGTTCTACCAAATGTGAACTTTGTAAGTTCAAGATTTGTGTCTTTCTTGTTGTTTTGAAACATGCCTGTTTTATCTTAAATGGACATTTCTATTTTTGATAATGCCACCCCAAAAATTGTTATACAACAAACATGTTGGTTTGTTTTAAAAACCTTTTCTAAATGCACATGTGATTGTGCAGGTATTAAAATGATTGTTAATCAAGAATGTGTGGATTATTGTCTCAACGCTACAACACTTTTGTGGTGATGTAATTGCTGCCTTCTGTGACAATGGGTGTTATTTCCTAAGGGCAAATCCACTTTGCCCTACAAGTGCAGTTTCAGTGCATTTTCTAATGCACTTGTAGTGCAAAGTGTATTTGCCTTTAGTAAATAACACCCAACAGTGCTTTGTATTAGGTTACACAATCACGCCATTTTCGGGACTCACCACATTTCGGTCAGGGTCAGCTAAAACAAACACAAGCAGTAAATGTCACCAAAGATTTGCTTAATTTTTTTATCTTATTTGATCAAGGTTTCACAAATTGTCTGGCATATTGATGGCCCCCCTACCCGCAAAGAACTGTAGAACACAGCACGCCAGGATTATATGATTCAGTTTATACTCCGCCATATGGATGGGTGTAAGAAATAGGCGGAACCGGCTGGCCAGGATTCCAAATGTGTTCTCCACCACTCTTCTGGCTCTGGCCAGCCGGTAATTAAAAACCCTCTGGTCCGGGGTGAGGGTCCTCATCGGGAATGGCCACATAAGATGGTCCCCCAGCGCAAATGCTTCATCCGCCACAAAGACGAATGGGAGTCCTTCCACATTGTCTTCTGGAGGTGGCAAGTCCAAGCTGCCATTCTGGAGACGCCTGTAAAACTCCGTCTGGGTGATGACTCATTCTTTCCCACGTCCCCATACAGGAACTCATAATTAGCCGACACCACCGCCAACATCACAATACTATTGAACCCTTTATAATTATAATAGTATGACCCCGAGTTGGGTGGTGGGACGATGTGGACATGTTTCCCATCAATTGCCCCTCCGCAGTTAGGAAAGTCCCACCGCTGGGCAAAGTGGGAGGCCACAGTCTGCCATTCCTGTGGCGTGGAAGGAAACTGTGGAGGAAAAAAAAAAAAAATTAGTCTTTTTGCACATTAAAACATGGAAAGCAGATTAGACACAAACATTCTTGGCCAACATCAAGATAACATTTATTAATGGGAATTTTTAAACACCAAAGTATAAGGTACACCTATCAGATTCCCCCTCCCCCCTCTCATGGGCCATTTCTAACATTATAGGGGGGAGCTCTTGGACAGGTAACCCTCTCCACTTCATTGAGAGATGAATACCTAAATTATGGGTATTACTTTGAACAGCCCCTCCTTAGTTACACGATTGGCAGCCCACTGGACAGGTAAGAAGTGTCATAATACAAAGATATAGATACACACTGTACACATTTCAGCACATTTGGACATTCTGCTATTACCTATCAAGATAATAATAGGATACAAAAACTTTAAACATAACCATTTGAAAGTATACAGGCAGGCCCTTGCACTACATGCTTTGGGGAATTCATCCATACATTGGAGCACAAAAGAGATGGGTATAGTGTGTATGGGTTTGGCAAAGTCACCAGATAGATGATTGAGGATAGATAGAGAATTGGTATCAGCTGACTTAGCAGTTTGGGGGAGGGAGGGTTAAAAATGATTTGGGGACACCCCAACAAAAAAGCCTCTGGCACTCTGCCTGAAATTAAAGCACAAATCACATTACAAAACATTTTAGGGGGTGTTTGGGGTAAAGCACTACTATGGAGCTGACAAAATACATTGTTAAGTGACTACATGAGGTGAATATAGGACCAGGAGACCATGCTGGGGAGGTAAGTGAAGGCAAATATGTATGAAGGACAAAAAAAAAAATTAGATAAAAATCCAGCATGAATGAGGACAAAGGGGACATTCACAGCATATTCCAATCATGGTAATTAGGGAATGAGGAAAGAAATACAATATATTAGCAAACAATAAATACAATAAAATGTGATATTAAAGGATAAAAATCTTACCTTCATATACGCCTTCTGCAGGACCTGTATGATGGCAGAACAGGTCTCTGGGATAATGATCCCCAGAGCCTGGGGGGAGATGCCTGTCGAGAACTTCAAGTCCTGTAGGCTTCTCCCCGTCGCCAAGTACCGCAGGGTGGCAATGAGCCTCTGCTCCGGAGTGATGGGTTGCCTCATGCAGGTATCTTGCCTGCTGATATAGGGGGTCAGCAAAGCCAACAAACGGTGAAATACGGGGTCCGTCATCCGGAGAAAGTTCCTGAAATCATCAGGATTATTCTCACGGAGCAAAGGCATATGAGAGAACTGCTCACGCTGAAGCAACCAATTCTTGGTCCATGAACTCCTCCCCACCCTGTTCATGGACTGGACTTGTGTCAAGGTCAGGACCCCAACACCAAGCCCCCGCACAGCACGAACTCTACGAGGAGTACGTATACGCAACATGGCTAGAAAACGGTCGGCGGCTCAGAACGAAGTAACAGAACGCACTGAAGAACATCAAGGCCTGTGAAGAACAACCTGAAAAACAGCAACGAAAGAACAAGAACACAATGACTAATGAAAGTCACGCGTAGCTTGCTTGCACGCACTGAAGAGCAGATACAAACCCACAAGCACAAACTGAACCGCAGAAAACGATCTGAAAGCCACGAGTCTGAAAAAGCGCGAATCGTCTCTCACCAAACTTTTACTAACAAGAGATTAGCAAAAGGAGCCCAAAGGGTGCCGCGCTTGGTTCTGAAATGGCCTTTTCTAGTCTCGTTGTAAGTGGTTGACATCACCGCGTTCTTGGCGATCGGAAATTCCAACAACTTTGTGCGACCGTGTGTACGCAAAACAAGTTTGAGCCAACATCCAACGGAAAAAATCCTAGGATTTTGTTGTCGGAATGTCCGATCAATGTCCGACCGTGTGTACGGGGCATTAGTCTCCTTCTTTTGGGCCATCCATTTCAGGGGAGCATGGTCAGTTATTAACTCAAACTGGCACCTTAACAAATAGTACCTTAGTGCATCGACAACCCACTTTATGGCTAAACATTCCTTTTCAATCACTGCATACTTTTTCTCATGGTCATTGAGTTTTCTGCTTAGGTACACCACATGGTGTTCTTCCCCATTGTGTACCTGTGACAATACTGCCCCAATACCTGCATCAGACACATCTGTCTGAACCAAAAACTCTTTGGAGGAATCGGGGGGAGTACAGCACTGGCTGTGCACAAAAAGCCTTCTTCAAGACTTGAAATGATTCCTCTTCTACTGGAGACCATTTCACCATTACGGAGTCTTTCCCTTTCGTAAGGTGGGGCAGTGGAGCAGCTACAGTTGCACAATTTGGGATAAACTTTTTCTAATACCCAGCGATCCCAAGAAAGGCCTGGACCTGTTTCTTGTTTGTAGGATGTGGCCACTCCTGGATACCTGGATGGTTTCTATTTTATTCACTTGAGGTTGTATGACACCACAGCCAATAGTGTAGCTCAAATAACTGGCTTCCTCTAAACCAATGGCACATTTTTTGGGATTTGCCGTAAAACCTTCTTTTGAAGAGGGAATCAAGGACAGCCTGGATAGGGGGCAAGTGAGACTCTCAGTCAGTGCTATGTACAACTATGTTGTCTAGATAGGCTGCTGCATACCATCAGTGGGGTCTTAGGGTCTTGCCCATGTCCTTCTGAAATGTCGCAGGTGCATTTTGCAACCCAAAAAGGCATTTTTGGGTTGGAAAAGAACAAATGCAGTCTTCTCTTTGGTGCTACCAGTCAGGGGTATTTGCCAATAACCTTTTGTCAAGTCCAAAGAGGTCAGATAGCGGGCCTTGCCAAGCTGGTCTATAAGTTCGTCTACCCTAGGCATTAGGTACGTGTCAAACTTTGTCACTGCATTAAGCTTTCTGAAGTCATTACAGAACCTCCACGAGCCATCCGGTTTTGGGACTAACACGATGGGGCTAAACCAGTCACTATTGGACTCCTCAATGACATCTAGCTCCAACATCTTTTTAATGTCAATATTTCTTTATTGTATCAAAATAAAGTGGCACAATGATAGAAACTGAAAACTAGTTCAAGCTATCAGTTGGTATCCAATGTTAACATAACAATAAAGTGAACTGAGAAAAGTATTGTAATTTGCACTATAGACAAAGGTAAATTAACTTAACCTATTATTAGTCATTAGATATATAAGATACGTGCAGCGCTGTAAATTATTCAAAAGTGAAGTGACAAAATGTGAGTATCAACATAAAAATGATAAATGTTCCTTATTAGTAAAACAGTCCATCTTGATTGTGAAACAATTATGGTCACCACGTGGATAAATAGTGAAAACAGTGGTCAAAATAGACATGTGCACACTGAAATATTTCGTTTCGGAATTTCATTTTCGTCTGAAAAATAAATTTATTTAGTTACTCCCGAAATTCGTTTTTATTTATTTCGTTTTTCGTTAAAAATTGCATTCGTCCGAAAATCCAAATTAAGGTCGAATCTGTCATTGAAGGCTTATGGTGTCAGTCGAATGTTCAAAGAAGATTCGACGGAGCAGCTAAACTGTACAATGCCGTATAGTTTACCTGCTCCGTCGAATCTTCTTAGAACTTTCAACAGACACCATAAGCCAAAGTACATGTGTACTTAGTTCTAGCTATTTTACTGCTCCACCTCTTTGGTTACAATCAGCCAATAACATTCATCATCATCATTATTTTTATTTATCTTTCCTCCTCTACGTCGAATCTTTCCTCCCCTACGTCGAATCTTTCCTCCCCTACGTCGAATCTTTCCTCCCCTACGTCGAATCTTTTCTCCCCTACGTCGAATCTTTTCTCCCCTACGTCGAATCTTTTCTCTCTACGTCGAATCTTTTCTCTCTATGTAGAATAATCTTGGACTAATAGAGCTAAGGTTAGGCACATTCGACCACAGGTTCGATGGACACAGATTGTTATTGTCATCATCATGTCGAATCTCCTATCTATATCGAACTGTTGTAGCAACGAAAACGAAAATAAAGCATTTGTTTATGTCGGATCTTTCGTTTTTCGGACTCTGCACTTTCGTTATCGTTTGTTAAAACGATAACGAAAATACCTGAAATTCGGACGAAAATGCATTCGGACGAAAACGAATGCACATGTCTACAAAATAATCCCCAAAGTAATGAAGGCGTATCATGGATATTGGACCTAAAAATAGCTGATGTTATGTAGGTCTAGACAAGCCTTTAATGTCCAATAGCAAAAGCGTAGGTCAGAAGAAAATATACAGGTATAAATCACCTTGGAGGCCTTCTCAGGGGTTTGATGTGAAAAAATAAAGATTGTGCAGATACCACCACCCATATGAATGGAGGCTTACATATGAATGGAGGTTGGGACCCAAGACAGCGTATGCTGTATGAGTCAAACAGGCTTAAAAGTTGCCCCCTGGCAAAGACCAAAAAAGGTGGCTCCAGGCCACCTGTTGTTTGCAGTTTTAAGTAATTTGTTTGCTGCATCCCCCCTGCCAAACCTGCCCCTCCATGCTCAGCCTCTCATGGAGTTGGAAGACCCTGAATGCTGAAGAGTGACTTAAATAAAAACTGAAAGAATTAACTTAAAGTTAACTGAAAAAAAAAGACAAAACTGATGGCCATAGGTGTGACTTAGCATTAAGACACAGACACTGAATACATTAGTAATAGTCAGGACGTCTCTATCCTCCATATGGAGAAGGCATCCTGGTGGAGCACCCCTAGGATTTCTTCTCCAGTGTACCATTGGGATCTCCTCATCTTTGCCAGGGGGCAACTTTTAAGCCTGTTTGACTCATACTGCATACGCTGTCTTGGGTCCCAACCTTTCGGTAAGCCTCCATTCATATGGGTGGTGGTATCTGCACAATCTTTATTTTTTCACATCAAACCCCTGAGAAGGCCTCCAAGGCAATTTATACCTGTATATTTTCTTCTGACCTACACTTTTGCTATTGGACATTAAAGGCTTGTCTAGACCTATATAACATCAGCTATTTTTAGGTCCAATATCCATGATACGCCTTCATTACTTTGGGGATTATTTTGACCACTGTTTTCACTATTTATCCACGTGGTGACTATAATTGTTTCACAATCAAGATGGACTGTTTTACTAATAAGGAACATTTATCATTTTTATGTTGATACTCACATTTTGTCACTTCACTTTTGAATAATTTACAGCGCTGCACATATCTTATATATCTTATGGTTTTCAGCAAAAATTCTATTTGCAGTGTCAGCGGCTTACACGTTTTGAGTTAATACGTTTTGAGTGAGCGCAAGGTTATTTTGTTTTTTCTATTATTAGTCATTAACATGCAAGATACAGTTATCAAAGGGAGAGGAGAAGAGGAGGGGGGGACAGAAGGGCCATGGAGGAAGGGGGAGAGAGGAGGGTCAGGCTAGTCACCAGTGTGTAACACACCCATGTTAGTGATTCTTGGGTTAGTTTACATTAACCTTGAATCTTAAACAACAGTATTCAAATCTTGACTGTGCACTTAGAATTAGATAACCATAGATTCCACTTATCTCTGAATGATGTAACAGTGAGGTTCCTGATGGCCAACAGGTTTTCCATCTCGTATTGGTGATTTAGGGTAAGAATGCCATCAAGAGGGGAAGGTGGATTCAGTGCGTTCCACAATCTCGTGATTGTGAGATTTGCTAAAGTGGGAGCTATGTGATGGCCACCTATGTTTGACATTATGGAGAAGATTTTATTCCAAAATTACCTTATTGATATGCAGGACCAAATATGTGGAATAGTATACCGGATTTTCAGCACTTTCTCCAGCAGAGGGCTGTGTGCGAGGGGTAAAACTTGGAGATTTTGAATAGAGTAAGATACCAGAAGTTTACTACTTTCTGGAAGAGTTCCCAGTGATTCACGCACCTAGTTGAGGTATACGTGATAGAGAGTTTTTTTCCAATATGTATCTGTAAAGGTCTTGCCTAAGATTGCTTCCCATTTGGTAATGGTAGTGGTCTTCGAAAATTAATCCTGGATATTGAACACATTATAAAATAGGGAGATTCCTCTTAATGGAGTTTCAGCTTTTTTTTTTTGGTAAGGATGATTGCAAAGAGGTTGGGATATTAATACCTAGAATTTGGAACTTTGTTGCGTCCAATTTATAGTAGGACACGGCACTGAACTTATCTAGTATTCTCTGTGTCTCATGTAGCGATGTCTTAGGGTTGAAAAGTATTAGCATGACATCATCCGCAAAGAGACTTATTTTGTGTTCAGTTCCTGCTATAAAGAGGCCTGTAATGTCAGGATGGGATCTAATACTTTTTGCTAGCGGTTCCATGAGAAGTGTAAAAATTATAGGCGATGGGGGGCATCCTTGCCTAGTCCCATTCATTATTGGTATTGGTTTGGAGGTGATCCCTGAAGTAAGTATGGTGGCTGAGGGGGTGGAATATAGGGATAGGATAGCACTCTGCAACCATCCTCCAATGCCAAACATGTCAAGTACTGTCTTGAGATATCCCCAGTGGACCCTATCGAACGCCTTCTTCGTGTCCAAGGAGAGGAGCAGAGAAGGTGCTCGAGAGGATCCAGCCTGGGAGATTAGATTGATGAGACATCTAGCTCCATCTGGGGCTTGGCGGCCTGGGACAAAATCCACCTGGTCAGGATGGATAAGGTGTGGTAAAATTTGTTGCAATCTAAGTGCTAAAAGTATGGCAAAGATCTTCATATCTGTATTGAGAAGGGATATGAGCCTTGTTGGGTATGGGAATCATTAGAATCACAGCTCTCAACATTTTGGGAGGGAAAGTACCAGAGGAGGAAGCAAGATTGAAGATGGATTGTAGATGAGAGGGGCAGTTTCATTAGCGATGCATTTATAATATTCGTTTGAGAATACATCGTCTCCCGGGGATTTGTGGTTGGGGAGTTTTCTGATGATCAAATTTCCTGGGTTGTGAATGGCTGGGAAATGGACTTGAGTTGATCGTCAGTAAGGTTAGGAAGCTTCACTTTGTTCAGAAAACTATTAATAAGTTCAGGAGAGGGTTGGGGAGTAGCCTTATCACTGCAGAGGTCATAGAGGGATTCATAGTAGTCCGCAAAGGTATTGGCTATATCTTTGGGATTAAAAAGAGTTCTATGGGATTGGGGGTGAGTAAGGGCAATTCTTTTTTCCTTAAGTTGTTTCTCTTTGATTTTTTAGCTAACCAAGCTTCTGCTTTGTTATGCAGGCCATAATAGTTAGCTTTAAGATATATGAGGTGGTTTTCTAATAGTTAGACGGGGATTTGGGTTGGGTTTATTATCTCTTTCTTTTAGGGCTATAGAGTGGAGCAAGTCTTCAGTCTGCCTCTCCCTCTGTTTCTTGTTATATGAAGCCAGTTTAATTAGTATCCCCCTCATATACATCTTGGTATTCCATAAAGTATATCTACTAATTTCTGGAGTATTATACAAAAAGTTATGATGTTCTTGCATGATCTTTTGGTACAATTGCTTGTTCTCCAAGAGGGAGGTGTTCAATCTCCATAATGGGGGGGGAGTTACAAAGATTGTCATCAAATTCCAGCGTAATTGGGGCATGTTCTGACCAAGAAACTGTACCAATGTCAGCATGGAGAGCATTTTGTAAAGATGCTTTTCAGTTAGAAAGAAGTCAATACAGGAATATGAAGAGTGTGAAGTCCTTCTCAGACCCATGGAGACAGCGCCAGATGTCATATAACTCATTCTTGTGGAGTAAAGGGGCGATGGAGTGTTCAGGTATCCTTGAGGAGGTGGTAGAGTCCATGGTTGGGTTTAGGATTGTGTTGAAGTCTCCTCCGATGATCATGGTGCCTTGCTTTTCCGATAGGGCCTTGGCAAGCAGTGGGGCTAGAAATCTCCTCTGTTTTGTGTTTGGGGCGTAAAGGTTGACTAATGTGAAAACAGTTTGGTTTAGTTCACAGATGAGGCTGATGAGGCTGATGTGTAGCTGGGGATCCTGAATAGTGCGAATGTGGAGGAAGATAACAATGCCTGCATGCCTTTTTGGGGCCATTGGCCAAGTATAGGTGAAGAAAATTTTGGAAATTCAGTCGCGGGCATTTGTTGGCAGTAAAATTAGTTTCCTGAGCAAAGGAAAGCCTTCAAGTCTTGAAAAGGGAGCGAGCTTCCTTTAACATTGTTGCATGTTTAAAGGGGCTATTGAGGCCTTTAGAGTTTAAAGACATAACCCTTAGAGGCATGTTGAAAATTTGTTATAAGCTAGAACTGTGTTGTATTGAGGAAGAAAAGGAAAAGAGTACCTGGTGGGTGGGAATTTCGACATCCAAGGAATGGTGTTGTATGCGGTAGTGTTGTTCGGGTAGCTCACTTCTGATGAGTTAGGTGGAGGCCCCACAAATCCAAAAGGTAGTGCATTTGACATAGTAAACGGGTTAAGTCCATATGTGGTGTTCGCAGCATCTTGATTGGTGACTAGAAGGGTAGAGAGAGCTAGAAAAAAGGGCAGGTGGTAAAAGAACAGAAACAACATATATAAGAAACTCGAGGCAATGCGGGCACAATGGGCAGTCGAGGCAGCTGTGCTATAGTGGGGGGTAAGTAAACTAGCAGTGCTGCGCACTGAACTGTGAAAAAAGAGAGCAAACCGGGTGGTTGAGCTTCCAGCCTCACGCTAATGTGAGAGGTATGGTGGCAGGGAGAGGACTATGTAAGGACAGAAGGGCCGTGTTAGGACCATTCAACTTGCAGGCATCCAGGAGAGGACGAAGCTGGAGGCTGTGTATCTGGAGGGAGAAGTTGTCATTGCTTGAAAAGTGCCTGAATGCCTTTTTCCAAACTATACTGTATATAGGGTATGTTTTGCCATTCCAAGTGACGAGCAGTTTAGTGGGGAAACCCCACCGATAGACGATGCTATTGTTGTGTAGGATTTTTGAAGTGGAGTGAGTTTCTTCCTGTTCATCGCTGTCTGCTGTGATATATCTGTGTATAGGGATATATCAATGAATTCTTCTGGAACTGCCAGGCTTTGTTTGGCTACCACAACACATCCTTTCACATGGTAATAGTGAATGTGTGCCAAGGTATCCCTGGGCGCAATGTCAAGTAGAAATTTGGGTTTGGGTATATGGTGGGCTCTATTGACACACGGTTCAATGTCACTCAGGGATGGTATGAGGGCCTTCATGAGGCGCTGAACAAAATTGGTAAGCTCATTTGGGGATATGGATTCAGGTATTCCCCTAAATTTCACGTTGTTCAGTCTCAAGTGGGCTTCTAAATATGCCATTTTGTTTTGAAGGCGCTGAAGCCCAGATTCCTGGTCATCATATGCATCAACAAGATCATTATGTGTGGAATAGAGATCCGCCCTCTTGGATTCTAAGTGCTGGATTTTATCAGTATGTGTTTGAACCATATCATTCAAGGGAGTAAACATATCTGAAAAGTCACTGAATAAGGTTCTCCTGAGTGAGAGGATATATTCGTCATATTGTTTTCCAAGATAGTTTGCTCTGTGGCTGGGAACAGCTCTATAAAGGCTCTGACTTTTTAGGCCTGTATAGAGGCCTGTGAGAGAAGTTGCTGCAGCCCTGGGGAGAGCTCATCTTCCTTCCTGCATAGCCTGGTTTTTGTTGGGCTGCGGGTGGTGGAAGTAGAAGGGAGGGAGAACTCTCCCAGCTCCTCAAGCTGGCTGTTAGCCTGTCTTCCTGCAGTGTGGTGGCAACACTGTGTGCAGGCCGCTCTGCCGGAGCTGGGGCCTGGCGCCATTTTGCTTAACTTGCAGTGGGACCGCCGGGTAGAAGTCCGTGAGGCGCTGGGGTGGTTTATTTGCTTTCAGATGCTTAGTCATCTCTCCTGCTGGTGATCAGCAGTGTGGGGAGCCGGATCGTAACTCAAAGTGCCTCTCCCTGTCGTCGCTGAGCGTTGCTGAGAGCATGAGGCTGAAGGATCTCTCAGTTATGTGGCCATCTTCTCCGCCGGCTGGACACACCCCCCTCCAACATCCTTTCAATTTCATCACTGATGTCCTTTCTTCTAGCTTCAGGAATTTGGTAGGGTTTAAGCTTGACACGGACCCTAGTTTCAGTAAATATATCATGCTTAACTGCTGAAGTTGGGCCAGGTAACTCTGAAAATTTCTCTCCATTCCTTATCAGGAACTCTCTAGCTTCCGTTTTTTGGGAATATGACAGGGTGTCTGGAATTGTGACCTCAGGGATCAGAGTTGACTCAGTACCCTTAGGCATTACTGAGAGGGACCTCACAGTTATTGCCAGTCTATCCTTCTAGGGCTTTAACAGATTTATGTGGTACATCTGTTTGGGCTTCCTTTTACCTGGTTGATATACTTTGTAATTGACCTCCTCAACTCTTTCAATTACTTCAAAGGGACCCTGTCACTTAGCTAGGAACTTGCTTTCAATGGTGGGAACCAACAGCAAGACCCTATCACTAGGTGAGAAAACACGGAGCTGGGCCCCCCTGTTATATATTATCTGTTGGGCTGCTTGGGCCTGCAGTAAGTGTTCTTTTACCATAGGCATTATTGCTGCAATCCTGTCCTGCATTTGAGCGATATGCTCAATGACACTTTTGTGGGGTATCTGCTCCCCTCCCAGGTTTCCTTGGCTATGTCTAAGAGTCCCCGAGGGTGTCTCTCATAAAGCAACTCAAATGGGGAGTACCCTGTAGAGGACTGGGGAACCTTCCTGATGGCAAACATCAAGAATGGAATCAGGAAGTCACAGTTTTTCCCATCCTTGTCAACAACCTTTTTAAACATGCTCTTTAATGTTTTATTGAAGCGTTCCACCAAGCCATCAGTTTGAGGGTGGTACACAGAGGTTCGCAACTGCATCACCATAAATAACTTGCACAGCTCCCTAGTTATTCGTGACATAAATGGGGTGCCCTGGTCTATAAGGGCCTCCTTAGGGATTCCAACACGACTGAACACCATGAACAATACTTTGGAAATGTTCTTAGCAGATTCGGTTAGTAAGGGAACTGTTTCGGGGTAACGGGTAGCATAATCCATGATTACAAGGATATGCTAATGACCCCAGGCAGACTTGGGGAGGGGACCCACAAGGTCCATGGCTATCCTCTCAAAGGGCACTTCAATAATGGGCAAGGGCACTAAAGGACTTCAGAAGTGGGGTGGCGGGGCTGACATCTGACACACAGGACAGGATTGACAATAACTCTCGATATCTTTTTGTATTCCGGGCCAGTAAAACCTTTGTAACATCCTTTCAGTGGTCTTCTCAACCCCTAAATAATCTCCTAGCAAGTGCCCATAGGCAAGTTCCAACGCCACCCGTCTGTATGGCTTAGGGACCACCAATTGTTCAACAATTTCATCATTCTTTTTATAGACATGATATAGTAAATCCTCATTGCTGCTGAAAGAAGGAAAACAAGGCCTGTCTCCTGGTTCAACAGGTACATCATTAGTTATTATTACATTTTCCCAGGCCCTGGCAATAGTAGGGTCTTTTCTCTGCTCAGTACCAAAGTTTTCCTTGTGCACATTAAGATCAGCAAACACTAATGTAGCCTCAGAGTCAGCAGACGGCTGTCCACCTTCACCGGTTGTGAGGACTTCCTCAGGCTCCTCCAGTTCCCCCGCCATAACCAAGAAAGGAAAACCCAGAGAACCCTGAGAGGAGTCCCCTGAACCCACATTGTCGGTGCTGGCCAGGACTTCTGGCTCTGCCACTGAGTCAGTTACTGCGAATAGATAAAAAGTGGTTCTGGACAGCTGCACTCCGAATATGCCTATTATTCAAAAACTACAAACAAAAATACATGCCACAGCAGAACAAAAGAACTAACTGGTTTCACACTATATGTAGTGCTTAATCATAGCTTATGATTAAGCACTACATATAGTGTGAAACGCGTTAGTTCTTTTGTTCTGCTGTGGCATATATTTTTGTTTGTAGTTTTTGAATAAAAGGCATATTCGGAGTGCGGCTGTCCAGAACCACTTTTTATCTATTTTCTATATGCATTGCCTGCACCTGTGGCTTCTTAACTGGTGAAGAGATTTACCTTTGGTCAATCCTCCTGGAGTGATGATACCTCCCTTCTCTTCACTGAGTCAGTTATTGCGACCGGGTTGGGACGATCCCACAGTTCCCAAAACTTAGGGAAGTCCCTAGCAATGATGACCTTGTGTACCAAGTGGGGCACAAGTCCAACCAGATGGGTCACCGTACCTAAGTCAGTTTTAAAGTTAACAGTGGCTATAGAATACTCCCGGGTATCCCCATGTACACAGATCACAGCAACTTTTTTAGCATGAAAATTCACAGTTTCAACCATCTCAGCTTTAACCAAAGTTACTAGACTTCCAGAGTCCAGCAAGGCCATAATAGGCTTATTATTAACAGTCATTTGGCACATGTGTTTTCCTACATTTGGGGCTGCAACGCATGATACAGCAGTAAACGTAGATTGCCTTCTAATAGATAGGTCACACTGCATGGGTTCATCTGTCAATAGACAATTTGCTGCAACATGTCCCAGTTCTTGGCAATGGAAACACCTGATGTTGCCCCAGTTTGGTTTTCTGACAGGCAGTGGCTGCCCTTGTTGGGGACACCAAACTTCAGTCCTGGCACCAAAAATCCTCCCCCCTATCTCCTTGCTATTCTTACCACCCACTCCCCCTGGAACAGTCTTACCAGTTGCCTGGGGAGACCGTGGCTTTGGGTGGAAATTCTGTGCAGCTGTAGGGGTGGTGAGAGGGCTCTCTGCAGCAAAGTATCTCTCCACCAGGTTGTCTGCTGATTTGGGGTCTCCTTGACACACCCACTTCTGCAGATGAATTGGCAGTGACCTCAGGAGTCAGTCCATGACCACATGCTCCACTATTGGGCCTCTCATCTTGGAGAACCAGCTGTGGACCCACTGTGCTCGCACAGCCAAGGTGACACCGAGTCGCACCAGGATTTCCCGCTTGACTTTCTCATAGTCCCCTGCTTCTGCCAACTCCAGATCATAGTAGGCCTTCTGCGATTCTCCAGAAAGTAAGGGGGTGACCAGTCCTGTCCTCTGGATCATCATCTGCATTCATCTTAGAAAGAAAGTGACCATGGACAGACACATGGATGGCTGAGGGGTTGTCTCCAACATCATCAATTTTCGCAGGTAACCACTGTTCTAGCATCTCCAGAACCTCAGTCAGGGCTTTCCTATCTGCTTTTGCAGCAGTGGCTAGCTGTTCAAACAGCCTCTGCGATTGCTCCTCTACAGTACCAATTTGTTGGCACAGTGCCTTGGTTTACTCCTGTGCGATAGCGTTGGTTTGTTGTTGTGCAGAGTTTGCTTGCTGCTGTGCAACGTTGTATAACACCAATTGTTTGAGGATTTCCTCCATGTTTAGTCACTCTAGGTACTGGCCTTTTAAGCAGTAACTTACTACAGCTGGTCGCAGCCTCCACCATATGAAACCTGGGGGACAGGTAGGAGGTACAAAGCTTCCTGGGATAAGCAGTCTTTCAGGCACAGATACCAAATCCAGTAAGGTAATGACAAACAGTGCGGTGTTTATTGGTGATTAGGGATGAGCTTCGAGTTCGAGTCAAACTCATGTTTGACTCCAACATCGGCTGTTCACCAGTTCGCCGAACAGCAAACAATTTGGGGTGTTCGCGGCAAATTCTAATGCCGCGGAACACCCTTTAAAAGTCTATGGGAGAAATCAAAAGTGCTAATTTTAAAGGCTTATATTCATGGTATTGTCATAAAAAGTGTTTGGGGACCTGGGTCCTGCTCCAGGGGACATGGATCAATGCAAAAAAAAGTTTTAAAAACGGCCGTTTTTTCGTGGAGCAGTGATTTTAATAATGCTTAAAGTGAAACAATAAAAGTGTAATATCCCTTTAACTTTCATAGCTGGGGGGTGTCTATAGTATGCCTGTAAAGGGGCGCATGTTTCCCATGTTTAGAACAGTCTGACAGCAAAATGACATTTCAAAGGAAAAAAGTAGTTTAAACTACTCACGGCTATTAATGAATTGCCGCTCCGACAATACACATAAAAGTTCATTGATAAAAACGGCATGGGAATTCCCCACAGGGGAACCCCGAACCAAAATTAAAAAAAAAATGACATGGGGGCCCCCCTAAATTCCATACCAGGCCCTTCAGGTCTGGTATGGATATTAAGGGGAACCCCGGCCAAAATTAAAAAAAAAAATGGTGTGGGGTCCCCCTCAAAATCTATACCAGACCCTTCAGGTCTGGTATGGATTTTAAGGGGAACCCCGCGCCAAAAAAAAAAAAAAAAAAAAAGGCGTGGGGTACCCACAAAAATCCATACCAGACCCTTATCCAAGCACGCAACCTGGCAGGCTGCAGGAAAAGAGGGGGGGATGAGAGAGCAACCCCCCTCCTCAACTGTACCAGGCCACATGCCCTCAACATTTGGAGGGTGCTTTGGGGTAGCCCCCCAAAACACCTTGTCCCCATGTTGATGGGGACAAGGGCCTCATCCCCACAACCCTTGGCCGGTGGTTGTGGGGGTCTGCGGGCGAGGGGCTTATCGGAATCTGATAGCCCCCTTTAACAAGGGGACCCCCAGATCCCGGCCCTCCCCCCTGTGTGAAATGGTAAGGGGGTACAAAAGTACCCCTACCATTTCACTAAAAAGTGTCAAAAATTTTAAAAATGACAAGAGACAGTTTTTGGCAATTCTTTTATCTAAATGCTTCTTCTTTCTTCTATCGTCTTTCTTCTATCTTCTATCTTTCTTCAGTTTCTTCCTCCATCTTCTTCTTCTTCTGGTTCTTCTGGTTCTTCCTCCGATGTTCTCATCCGGCATCTTCCTCAGCGGCGTCAGCGTCTTCTTCCCTTCTTCTCCTCGGGCTGCTCCGCATCCATGATGGCATGGAGGGAGGCTCCTGCTGTGTGACGCTTCTCTCTTCATCTTCTTCTCTTTATCTTCTTGCCTTCATCCTCTTTTCGGGCCACTCCGCATCCATGATGGCATGGAGGGAGGCTCCCGCTGTGTGACGCTTCTCCTCTTCTGACGGTTCTTAAATAACGGGGGGGAGCCACCTGGTGACCCTGCCCCCCTCTGACGCACGGGGACTTGACGGGGACTTCCCTGTGGCATTCCCTGTGATGTCAGAGGGGGCGGGATTAAGTAACGGGTGACCCCACCCCCACTGACATCACGGGGAATGCCACAGGGAAGTCCCGTCAAGTCCCTGTGTGTCAGAGGGGGCGGGGTCACCAGGTGGCCCCGCCCCCCGTTATTTAAGAACCGTCAAAAGAGAAGAAGCGTCACACAGCGGGAGCCTCCCTCCATGCCATCATGGATGTGGAGCGGCCCGAAAAGAAGATGAAGACAAGAAGATGAAGAGAAGAAGATGAAGAGAAGAAGGTGAAGAGAGAAGCATCACACAGCGGGAGCCTCCCTCCATGCCATCATGGATGCGGAGCGGCCCGAGGAGAAGAAGGGAAGAAGACACCGATGCCACGGAGAAGGATGCCGGACTAGAACACCGGAGGAAGAACCAGAAGAACCAGAAGAAGAAGAAGATGGAGGAAGAAACCGAAGGGAGATAGAAGATAGAAGAAAGAAGAAAGAAGATGCATTTAAATAAAGGAATTGTCAAAAACTGTGTCTTGTCATTTTTAACATTTTTGACACTTTTTTAGTGAAATGGTAGTACCCCCTTACCATTTCTCATAGGGGGGAGGACCGGGATCTGGAGGTCCCCTTGTTAAAGGGGGCTTCCAGATTCCGATAAGCCCCCTGCCCGCAGACCCCCACAACCACCGGCCAAGGGTTGTGGGGATGAGGCCCTTGTCCTCATCAACATGGGGACAAGGTGTTTTGGGGGGCTACCCCAAAGCACCCTCCTAATTTTGAGGGCATGTGGCCTGGTACAGTTCAGGAGGGCTGGGGGCGCTCTCTCGTCCCCCCTCTTTTCCTGCGGCCTGCCAGGTTGCGTGCTCGGATAAGGGTCTGGTATGGATTTTTACGGGGACCCCACGCCATTTTTAAAAAAATTTTGGCGCGGGGTTCCCCTTAGAATCCATACCAGACTGGTATAGATTTTGAGGGGGACCCCACGCCATTTTTTTTTTTATTTTGGCCGGAGTTCCCCTTAATATCCATACCAGACCTGAAGGGCCTGGTATGGAATTTAGGGGGACCCCCACGTAATTTTTTATTTAAATTTTGGTTCGGGGTTCCCCTGTGGGGAATTCCCATGCCATTTTTATCAATTAACTTTTATGTGTATTGTCAGACCGGCAATTCAATAGCCGCGAGTAGTTTTAAATGATTTTTTTTCCTTTGAAATGTCATTTTGCTGTCAGACTGTTCTAAACACGGGAATCATGTGCCCCTTTACAGGAATACTATAGACACCCCCCAGGTATGAAATTTAAAGGGATATTACACTTTTATTGTTTCACTTTAAGCATTATTAAAATCACTGCTCCCGAAAAAACGTCCGTTTTTAAAACTTTTTTTTGCATTGATCTCTGTCCCCTGGGGCAGGACCCAGGTCCCCAAACACTTTTTATGACAATAACTTGCATATAAGCCTTTATAATTAGCACTTTTGATTATTCATGTTCATGTCCCATAGACTTTAACGGTGTTCGCGTGTTCGAACAAATTTTTTGCCTGTTCGCAAGTTCTGTTGCGAACCGAACAGGGGGGTGTTCGGCTCATCCCTATTGGTGATATATACAAGTCTATGTACAGGTGCTGTACAGTGTTTCAGAAAAAAAAAACAGAACAAAAATAGCCAAACAAAAAACTAGCTGTGTCTCGGCACTAACTACACAATATATACAGGCCCTAACTACCAGGCTGAGCAAGCCACAGATACAGCTTAACAGCTTTTTATCAACCATTTTGCTCTTACAGACCAGTGTTGTCTGTGTTTCCCAGGCTGAGAGCAAAGGCTTTCTGTCACAGGTGAGTTTAAATTGGCCTGGGGGAGAGGACCAAGATCGGAACTGGATCATGGATCAGAGATCCCTGAACATGTATGAGAGGAGCCTGGGAGACATTTAAACCTCCTACAGGACTTTTCCTGGCTCTCTCTGGGACACTCAGCTACAATTAGGGATGAGCTTCGTGTTCGAGTCGAACCCATGTTCGACTCGAACATCGGCTGTTCGATCGTTCGCCGAATTGCGAACGTTATGGGCCGTTCGCGCTAAATTCGTGTGGCGCGTCACGGCCCATAATTCACTGCGGCATCGCAGTGCATTGCTGGCTGATGATTGGCCAAGCATGCACTATGACCCGCATGCTTGGCCAATCACAGCGCCGTCAGTAGAGAGAGCTGTAATTGGCCAAAGCCAGGGTGGCTTTGGCCAATTATGGCTCAGGGGATTTAGTACACACCCCACACTATATAAGGCCGCCTGCACGGCGGCCCTGTGTAGTGTGTGTTCCGGTGTGCTGAGAGATAGAGAGAGAGAGAGACAGTGTCATTTGATTTGAGTTAGATAGATTAGGCAGAACAGTCAGTCAGTTAGCTGCACTTACAGTGTATTGTGTATATATATGCATCCCAGGTGTTGCATATATATATATACACTGTATTCAGTTTAGCTAGATCCGTTCCTGTTATCTTCTATCTAGACTATTTACATTTAATGCAGTGCGTCCTGCTCACAGTGTTCAGCTAGATCCGTTCCTGCTATTTACATTTAGTGCAGTGCGTCCTGCTCACAGTGTTCAGCTAGATCCGTTCCTGTTATCTTCTAGACTATTTACATTTAGTGCAGTGCGTCCTGCTCACAGTGTTCAGCTAGATCCGTTCCTGCAATTTACATTTAGTGCAGTGCGTCCTGCTCACAGTGTTCAGCTAGATCCGTTCCTGCTATTTACATTTAGTGCAGTGCGTCCTGCTCACAGTGTTCAGCTAGATCCGTTCCTGCTATTTACATTTAGTGCAGTGCGTCCTGCTCACAGTGTTCAGCTAGATCCGTTCCTGTTAAATTCCTACTGACCGGCAGGCTTGTCTGGTTACAGTATATAAAGCTACCTGAAGAAAATTACAGGTGTTCTATTTGATCCTATTAGTACCACGGTCAGGCAGCTAGACTATTTACATTTAGTACAGTGCGTCCTGCTCACAGTGTTCAGCTAGATCCGTTCCTGTTATCTTCCTACTGACAGGCAGGCTTGTCTGGTTACAGTATATAAAGCTACCTGAAGAAAATTACAGGTGTTCTATTTGATCCTATTAGTACCACGGTCAGGCAGCTAGACTATTTACATTTAGTACAGTGCGTCCTGCTCACAGTGTACAGCTAGATCCGTTCCTGTTATCTTCCTACTGACAGGCAGGCTTGTCTGGTTACAGTATATAAAGCTACCTGAAGAAAATTACAGGTGTTCTATTTGATCCTATTAGTACCACGGTCAGGCAGCTAGACTATTTACATTTAGTACAGTGCGTCCTGCTCACAGTGTTCAGCTAGATCCGTTCCTGTTATCTTCCTACTGACAGGCAGGCTTGTCTGGTTACAGTATATAAAGCTACTTGAAGAAAATTACAGGTGTTCTATCCCAGCTTAGTGCAGCTACAGGCCATTAGTATGTCTGGAAGGCCAAGAAGGAGAGGCAGACAGTCACAAGCCAATAAGAGAGGGCAAGCAGGCTCTGTGTCTAGTGCTGGTCGTGGAGACGGTGCATCCTCATCAGCACGTGGCCATGGGACACGCTTGGCCTTTTTTTCGGCAGCTGGCCATGTTGAGCCGCAACATGCGGAAGACTTGGTCGAGTGGATGACCAAGCCGTCCTCATCCTCCTCATCCTCTCTCACCCATGCCCAGGGTGCTTTGTCTGGCAAAGCAGCGGCCTCTTCCCTCAGCTCAATGTCATCAGTGACTCCTTCCCTAGCTCCACCATGTCCTCATGAGGATTCCCTCGAACTGTTTGACCACAGTGTTGGGTACATGCTCCAGGAGGATGCCCAGCGTTTGGAAGGCTCTGATGACGATACTGAGCTCGATGAAGGCAGTAACATGAGCGCGGACAGAGGGGGTGCCCAAGAAGGACAGCAATCTGGCAGTCATGCTCCCCCTGCTGCAGCATACTGCCAGGTTTGCTCCAGTGATGAGGAGGGAGGGGATGATGAGGTCACTGACTCAACGTGGGTGCCTGATAGGAGAGAGGAGGAGGAGGAGGAGGAGGAGGAGGAGGAGGAGGAGGAGGCGGCAGCACATCACCAACGAGGCAGGATGCCCTCCAGGGGCCAGCCTAAGGGCAGCACATTGACTGCATCACACCCCAAAGCTCCACATGTGCAGGGCGCTGCAGTCTCTGCGCGTTATTCAAAAAGTTCTTTGGTGTGGGCCTTTTTTGAGACGAGTGCATCAGATCGCACCGCTGCTATTTGCAACATATGTCTCAAGCGTATCTCGCGTGGCCAAAATATCTCCCGCTTGGGTACCACATGCTTGACCAGACATATGTTGACCTGCCATGCAGTTCGTTGGCAAGCGTATCTAAAAGACCCACACCAAAGAACAAAGAGGATCTCTCCTTGCTCCTCATCAGCTGAGATTTCCAACCCCACTAGACCTTCAGTCCTCTCTGAGACCTGCAGTGAGAGGAATGAAGGTGTAGAATTAGGTGTGTCACAGCCAAGTACTTGTGGGCAATCTGCTTTTGGTACACCGACGTCAGATTGTACCAGGCAAATTTCCCTGCCCCAGCTGCTGCACCGCCGAAAGAAGTTTGCTCCCAGCCATCCACATGCCCAGCGGTTGAATGCTAGCTTGGCAAAATTGCTAGCACTTCAACTGCTGCCTTTTCAGTTGGTAGACTCTGCCCCCTTCCGTGAGTTTGTGGAATGTGCGGTTCCTCAGTGGCAGGTACCCAAACGCCACTTTTTCTCACGGAAGGCGATTCTGGCTCTCTACCGGCATGTGGAAGGCAATGTCCATGCCTCGCTGGACAGGGCGGTCAGCGGTAAGGTGCATATTACCGCTGACTCATGGTCCAGCAGGCATGGACAGGGACGTTACCTAAGTTTCACGGCGCATTGGGTGACTCTGCTGGCAGCTGGGAAGGATGCAGGACAAGGTGCAGTAGTGTTGGAGGTTGTTCCGCCACCACGCCTCCAAAATGCTGATTGTGACACACCTCTCTCCTCCACCCCCTCCTCTTCTTCTTCCTCCATGGCCTCTTCCTCGGAACCAGCGGTGCTCCGTAGGCGTTCAAGGGGCTACGCAAGTACGCAGGCCAAAAGATGCCATGCGGTGCTTGAGCTGGTGTGCTTGGGGGACAGGAGCCACACTGGGGCAGAGGTTCTGTCAGCTCTGCAGGGGCAGGTTCAGAGGTGGTTGACGCCACGCCAACTTAAGGCAGGAATGGTGGTTTGCGACAATGGCACCAACCTCCTCTCTGCCCTCCGACAGGGACAAATGACCCATGTGCCCTGTTTGGCTCACGTCCTTAACTTGGTGGTGCAGCGGTTCTTGGGCAGGTACCCGGGCTTACAGGATGTCCTGAGGCAGGCCAGGAAAGTCTGTGTGCATTTCCGCCGGTCATATAATGCCAGTGCTCGGCTGACGGACCTCCAAAAGGAGTTTAACCTGCCCAAGAACCGCCTAATCTGTGACATGCCCACCAGGTGGAACTCAACGTTGGCCATGCTGCAGCGGCTGCACACGCAGCAGAGGGCCATCAATGAGTACCTGTGCGACTATGGCACCAGGACAGGGTCAGGGGAGCTTGGTTTTTTTTCCCCACGCCAGTGGGCCATGATCAGGGATGCATGCACTGTCCTGTCACCATTCGAGGAGGCCACGAGGATGGTGAGCAGTGACAGTGCATGCATCAGTGACACTGTCCCCCTTGTCCACCTGTTGGAGCACACGCTGCGTGGAATAATGGACAGGGCACTTGAGGCAGAACAGAGGCAGGAAGAGGAGGACTTCCTTAGCTCTCAAGGCCCCCTTTATCCAGACAGTGTTCCTGCGTGCCCGCCGATCACACAGGAAGAGGACGAGGAGGAAGAGGAGGAGGAGGAAGATTGTGTCAGTATGGAGGTGGAGCCTGGCACTCAGCATCAGCAGCAGTCTTTAAGGGATCAGTCCCAAGAAACACATGGACTTGTACGTGGCTGGGAGGAGGTGGCTGCGGACCATGTCGTTCTTAGTGACCCAGAGGACTCCGGACCGAATGCCTCAGCAAACCTACGCTGCATGGCCTCCCTGATCCTGCAAAGCCTGCGTAAGGATCCTCGTATTCGTGGTATCAAGGAGAAGGACCAATACTGGCTGGCAACCCTCCTTGATCCACGTTACAAGGGTAAGGTTGCGGACCTTATCTTGCCATCGCAGAGGGAGCAGAGGATGAAACATCTTCGGGAGGCCTTGCAGAAAGGTCTGTGCAACGCGTTCCCAGAGACTGGGAGGTTACAAACTCCTGTTTCTGGACAACGTGTTGCTGAGGCTTCGGTCAGTCAAAGAAGGAGCGGTGGAGAAGGTGGCCGTCTGACCGATGCGTTCAGACAATTTTTTGGTCCGCAGCCCCAAGGTATGATCGGTTCCAGCAACCATCGCCAGCGTCTGTTTTACATGGTGCAGGAATACCTAGGGGCAAGATCAGACTTGGACACCTTTCCCACCGAAAATCCTCTGGGTTACTGGGTCTTGAGGATGGATCACTGGCCAGAGCTTGCACAGTATGCAATTGAGCTACTGGCCTGTCCTGCATCCAGCGTTCTTTCGGAACGCACATTCAGTGCTGCTGGAGGCGTGGTAACCGATCACAGGGTGCGTCTGTCCACCGACTCGGTCGATCGGCTGACCTTCATAAAAATGAATGAGTCTTGGATCACCACCAGCTACCAAGCACCTGATGCTGATGTAACCGAATAATTTTTTTTGAAATCTCAGATCCCTTCAAAGACTGCCTATGCTGATGCTGAGTGACTATCCCTGAGTAATTATCCTCTTCCTCCTCAATCATCACGCTGATAGCTTGTAAGAACATTTTTGGTTCTGGGCGCCACCACCAGTGCCTAAGGCACAATTTTTCAGCCCCTGTTTAACAGGGGCGTGTAATTACAATTTTTGATGTAATACTTTGCAGCAGGGCTCGTTCCTGCATTCCAACTAGAGTGTCTGTGAGGGGTTGCAGTGTTGTGGCACCAGCACCAGTGCCTAGGGCCCAATTTTTCTGCCCCTGTCTAACAGGGGCGTGTAATTACAATTTTTGATGCAATACTTTGCAGCAGGGCTCGTTCCTGCGTTCCAACTAGAGTGTCTGTGAGGGGTTGCAGTGTTGTGGCACCAGCACCAGTGCCTAAGGCCCAATTTTTCTGCCCCTGTCTAACAGGGGCGTGTAATTACAATTTTTGAAGCAATAATTTGCAGCAGGGCTCGTTCCTGCGTTCCAACTAGAGTGTCTGTGAGGGGTTGCAGTGTTGTGGCACCAGCACCAGTGCCTAAGGCCTAATTTTTCAGCTCCTGTTCAACAGGGGCATGTAATTACAATTCTTGATCTAATATTTCACAGCAGGGCCCTGTGAGGGCTTACAGTGTTGTGGCCACAGCAACACCTAAGGCCCAAATTTCTGCTGAGTATATAGGGCAGGACCCTACTTTCAAACATCTAACTTACAAACGACTCCTACTTGCAAACGGAAGGAGACAACAGGAAGTGAGATGAAATCTACCCCTAGGAAGGGAAATTCTCTCCTGTAAGAGTTAATATGGGAAAACAATTTCTCCTTTCCACTGATGCTTTCTAATCCTTGTTCCACAAAAAAACCCAAATTTTCAAAAAACATTTTTCATTGGGACAAAAAAGTGAGGTGAAATCTTCTGAAGAGGAGGAAAGACAGCAAAACAAATGTCACAGGGGTGATAACCCTTCCCTATGTTTTCCAAAAAGCTTAGAAAAGATTTTTTGGCTGGAGCTAAACACGTTAAAAATGTTCAAAATTACAAACAGATTCTACTTAACAACAAACCCACAGTCCCTGTCTTGTTTGCACCGCCTGTATACTGCTGTTCAGAGTATATAGGGCCTGGTGGCCCCACACCTTTCCTTATTTTAATTTGGGTGCGGGGTTCCCCTTAATATCCATACAAGACCCAAAGGGCCTGGTAATGGACTGGGGGGTACCCATGCCGTTTGTCTCACTGATTTTCATCCATATTGCCATGACCCGACATGACATTAAACCCGCAAGCAGTTTTAAATGAGATTTTTTCCTTTAAAAATGACATTTGGTGCAGGGACTGTTCTAAACATGGGAAACACGCGTCACTTTACAGGCATACTATAGACACCCCCCAGGTACGATATTTAAAGGAATATTTCACTTTTTTTTTTTTACTTTAAGCATCATTAAAATCACTGCTCCCGAAAAAACGGCCGTTTTTAAAAGTTTTTTTTGCATTGATACATGTCCCCTGGGGTAGGACCCGGGTCCCCAAACCCTTTTTAGGACAATACCATGCAAATTAGCCTTTAAAATGAGCACTTTTGATTTCGAACGTTCGAGTCCCATAGACGTCAATGGGGTTCTAACGTTCGTGCGAACTTTCGGTCCGTTCGCGGGTTCTGGTGCGAACCGAACCGGGGGGTGTTCGGCTCATCCCTAGCTACAATATATACACTCTGCATCCAGTGTAGCCTATATCTACAGTGCATTCGGTGGTGTACTGTTCTTAATACACTTCAGGCGGTGTAGACAGTATCTAATACAGTGTGTACAGTTTCCACTACACTTCTGTTGGTGTACACAGTATAAAATACAGTGCAGCCATTGTACAGTTTCAAATACAGTGCAGGTGGTGTACACAGTATCTAATACTGTGTGTACAGTTTCTACTACTTTTCTGGTGGTGTACACAGTATCTAATACAGTGTGTACAGTTTCTAATACACTTCTGGTGGTATACACAGTACACAATACAGTGCAGCCGTAGTACAGTTTCTAATACAGTGCAGGAGGTGTACACAGCATCTAATACAGTGTGTATAGTTTCTACTACACTTCTGGTGGTGTATACAGTACACAATACAGTGCAGCTGTAGTAGTTTCTAGTACTTTTTTGGTGGTGTACACAGTATCTAATACAGTGTGTACAGTTTCTACTACACTTCTAGTGGTGTACACAGTATACAGTACAGTGTAGCCATTGTACCATTGGTAATACAGTACAGGTGGTGTACACAGTATCTAATACAGTGTGTACAGTTTCTACTACACTTCTGGTGGTGTACAAAGTACACAATACAGTGCAGCTGTAGTACAGTTTCTAATAAAGTGCAGGTGGTGTACACAGTATCTTATACAGTGTGTGCAGTTTCTACTACACTTCTGGTGGTGTACACAGTATACAATACAGTGCAGCCATTGTACAGTTGCTAATACAGTGCAGGCGGTGTACACAGTATCTAATACAGTGTGTACAGTTTCTAATACACTTCAGGCAGTGTACATAGTATCTAATACAGTGTAGTGTCATGTTGTAAAACAAAAAATACATCATGTCTGGAAGGCCACCAAGGAGAGGCAGATGCTCACAGGCCCCTAAAAGAGGGCAATCAGCCTCTGTGTCTACAGTCAACAGTGGTGGTCGTGAACATGGTGCATCCTCTGCAGGTGGCTGTGGGGCACTTTTTTCTTCTGCTGGCCGTGTTATTGAACCAGAACATGCAGAAGAGTTGGTGGAGTGGATAACAAAGCTGTCCTCATCCTCCTCATCCTCTGTCACCCAAGCTCAGAGTAGTTTGCCTTCCAACGCAGCTGCTAAAGTGACCTATTCCACCGGCTCCTTGTCCACAGTCACTCCTTCCGCAGCCCCACCATCATGCACAGAGGAGTCCCCAGAATTATTCAACCACAGTGTTGGGTACATGCTGCTGGAGGATGCACAGCGATTTGAAGACTCTGATGTTGGTTCCTAGGTTGAGGAAGGGAGTAACGTGAGCCTAGAGAGAGGGAGTGCTCAAGAAGAACAAGAAACTGGCAATCATGTTTCCCAGCTGCAGCATACTGCCAAGTTTGCTCCAGTGACGAGGAGGGAGGGGATGATGAGGTCACTGACTGCACTTGGGTGCCTGAGAGGGGGAAAGTGAGGAGGAGGAGTCACAACTTCAACAAGGCAGGATGTCCTTTAGGGGCAGCTTAAGGGCTGCCACCCTATTGCATTACACCGCAGAGCTCCTCAGGTGCAGGGCGCTGCTGACTCCCCGCTGACTTTTAAAAGTTCTTGGTGAGTGCCTATTTTGACACAGCAGATCACCAGACATATGACGACCTGCCATGCAGTCCGCTGGCAACAGCACTTGAAAGACCCACATCAAAGAAAAAGGCGGACTTCTTCTTGCTCCTCATCTGGGATCTCCAACCCTACTTTACCTCCAGTCCGCTCAAAAACCTGCACTGAGAGGAATAAAGATACAGCAATAGGTGTCCCAAGTACTTGCAGCCAATCTGCTAGCAGTACACCACCATCTGATTTTAGCAGGCAAATTTCCCTACCTCAGTTGCTGAACTGTAAAAAGAAATTAGGTCCCAGCCATCCACATGCTCAGCATCTAAATGCTAGCTTGGCCAAATTGCTAGCACTGCAACTGCTACCTTTTCAACTGAATTTGTGGAATGTGCTGTACCTCAGTGGCAGGTTCCAAAACGCCATTTCTTTTCACAGAAGGTCATTCCGGCTCTCTACCAGCATGTGGAAGGCATTATTTTGGCCTTGATGGACAGGGCGGTCAGCAGTAAGGTTTATATTACTGCTGACTCATGGTCCAGCAGGCATGGGCAGGGACATTACCTTTCCTTCACGGCACACTGGGTAACTCTGCTGGCAGGTGGGAACGATGCAGGACAGGGTTCAGTGTTGTTGGAACCTGTTCCTCCACCACACCTCCAAAATGCTAGTGGTGATTCTGCAACAGCTCTCTCCTCCACCCCCTCCTCTTCTTCTTCCTCTATGGCCTCTTCTGCAGATTTGTCCTCTGAACCAGTGGTGCTCCATAAGCGTTCAAGGAGCTATGCAAGCAGTCAGGCTAAAAGGTGCCATGCGGTGCTTGAGTTGGTCTGCCTAGGGGACAGTAGCCACACTGGGGCAGAGATTCTGTCAGCTCTGCAGGGGCAGGCTCAGAGGTGGTTGACACCACGCCAGCTTCAGCTAGGAATGGTTGTATGCAACAATGGCACCAACCTTCACCAGCCTGCGAAAGAACCCCAGGATTCGTGTTAACAAGGAGAGAGATCATTACTGGCTGGTAACCCTTCTTGATCCACTTTACAAGGGTAAGGTTGCAGAACTCATCCTGCCTTCGCAGAGGGAGCAGAGGATGAAACATCTTCAGGAGGCCTTGAAGAAAGGTTTGTGCAACGCATTTCTAGACCCTGGGAGGTTCCAATTTCCTGGTGCTGGACAACGCGTTGCTGAGGTTTCTTTCAATCAGAGGAAGAGTGGTGGAGAATGTGGCCAGCTGACCGATGCCTTTAAATAATTTTTCAGTCCTCAGCACCAAGGTCTGATCGGTTCAAGCAACCATCACCAGCATCTGCATTACATGGTGCACGATTATCTAGGGGCA